>NC_138904.1:15941808-16052014 GCF_965194825.1 Balaenoptera physalus | reverse complement strand
CAGGCTGTCCATTCAGGCAGAACCAGTTGCATCAGGTTTCCCACATGATAAAATCTGCCCCTGGCCGTCTGCCCAGCCCATACCTGGCAGGGGATGGCAGTGTCCTGATCCAGGCCATGGACGACTCAGGTAGGGGCGCTGCAGGCTCCACTGGGTCAGCATCTCCAAGGGTGAGGGGGTGGGGGGATTGTCACGACATCCTCACAAGTGGGCCCAGGAAGTTGGCCAGCACTAAAATTATTAAGAGTGACGTCTGCTCCTTGGGAGTAGCAGCAAGCTTCTGCCAAAATCTGTATTTACTACGCATACCCTCCTTCACTAAAATCAAAGAGAATACTGATCTTCCCCTCTATATCTTTGAAGCAGTTTCTCAGAGGTATCTCCTCATTTTGCACCTAATAAAACTTAACTCACAACTCTCATGTGCATTTTCTTTAGTCAACATTGGAGAGTTCAGTTCATGTAAATTTAGAGTAAATACTGATAATTAATTTACTGTATGTCTTATACCTTTTTAGTTTCTCCATTCCTCCAAAACTAGTCTCTTATGTGATTAAATGATATTTTTCCTAGTATGCCTTTTTGATTTCCACTCTTACCTTCCTGCATATCTAATTATTTCATTGATAATTACCCTGGTGATTATAATCAACATCCTAAATTTATAACAATTGTACTTGAGTTAATACCATTTAGAAAGAAAAGTATTGCCTCCAGCAGCCAGGCACAGGGAACAATAGTTGGGAAAACTAATCACAGCCCTCCAGACCTGGGAAGAAAGAGGTTGGAAAAGGAAAGTCAGGAATCCGGAGTGGGGGGAGGGAGAGGAAATTTTAAAGTTGGGGAATTGGAAGGCCATGGGGGACTCATATGCATGAACACATGCTCAGAAAGTAACTAAGAGGACCCTAAGCTCTGACTTCCGGACTAGGAAATGGAATGACACACTTAAGATTATTTAAATATCAAAGTCATCTTGAAAAAATAAACAAACAGTGTCAACCCAGAACTCTGTATTCAGGAATATATTTTTAAGAATGAAAGAAATTAAGACAATCCCAGATAAATTAAAACTGAAGAAATCCATCAATAGTAGACCTGACCTACAGGAAATGCTGAGAGGGCGTAGTCCAGGCTGACATGAAAGAACATGAGATAACAGTTGAAAGCATACAAAGAAATGAAGAGTCATTGTGAAGGTCACTACATAGGTTAAATATAAAAGCCAGTAATAGTGCACTTTTTGTTAACACAAAAGATACATGCATAAAACGATTCTTGTAAATCTTTGCTAATTGGTAATGTATAAGCGTGTTATTTGTGCCAATCACAACTTAAGTGGCAGTACAGAACTATAAGGGAGCATAGTGTTGGTATAGTATTAAACTAAGGTTTTCTGTTTCTTCTGGTTCAGTCCTGGAAGGTTGTACCTTTCCAAGAATTTGTCCGTTCTTCCCGGTTATCCATTTTATTGGCATATAGTTCTCATAGCAGTCTCTTATGATCCTTTGTGTTTCTGGGGTGTGAGTTGTAAATTATCCTTTTCATTTCTAACTTTATTGATTTGAGTCCTCTCCCTTTTTTTCTTGATAGGTCTGGCTAAAGTTTTATCAATTTTGTCTTTCTTGAAGAACCAGCTTTAATTTCATTGATCTTTTCTGTTGTTTTCTTTCTTTCTATTTCATTTATTTCTGCTCTGATCTTTATGATTTCTTTCTTCCTACAAACTTTGGGTTTTGTTTGTTCTTCTTTCTGTAGTTGCTTTAGGTGTAAGGTTAGGTTGTTTACTAGAGATTTTTCTTGTTTCTTGAGGTAAGATTTTATTGCTATAAACTTCCCTCTTAGAACTTCTTTTGCTGCATCCCTAGGTTTTGGGTCGTCGTGTTTTTGTTGCCATTTGTTTCTAGGTATTTTTTGATTTCCTCTTTGATTTCTTCAGTGACCTCTTGGTTATATAGTAGCATATTGTTTAGCCCCATGTGTTTGTGTTTTTTACAGTTATTTTCCCTGTAACTGGTATCAAATCTCATAGCATTGTAGTCAGAAAAGATGCTTGATATGATTTCAATTTTCATACATTTACCAAGGCTTGATTTGTGATCAAAGATGTAACATATCCTGGAAGATGTTCCATGTGCACTTGACAAGAAAGTGTATTCTGCTGTTTTTGGATGGCATGTCCTATAAATATCAATTAAGTCTATCTGGTTTAATGTATCACTTAAGCTGTGTTTCCTTATTAATTTTATGTCTGGGTGATCTGTCCATTGGCGTAAGTGGGGTGTTAAAGTCCCCTGGTATTATTGTGTTACTGTCGATTTCCCTTTTTACGGCTGTTAGCATTTGCCTTATGTATTGAGGAGCTCATATGTCGAGTGCATAAATACTTATAATTGTTATATATTCTTCTTGGATTGATCCCTTGATCATTATGTAGTGTCCTTCCTTATTTCTTATAACAGTCTTTATTTTAAAGTTTATTTTTTCTGATATGAGTATTGCTACTCCAGCTTTCTTTTGATTTGCACTTTCATGGAATATCTTTTTCCACACCCTCACTTTCAGTCTGTGTGTGTCCCTAGGTCTGAAGTGGGTCTCTTTTAACCTGCATATCTATGGATTTCCTTTTTTGATCCATTCAGCCAGTCTGTGTCTTTTGGTTGGAGCATTTAATCCATTTACATTTAAGGTAGTTATTGGTATATATATGTTCCTATTGCCATTTTCTTAATTGTTTTGGGTTTGTTTTTGAAGGTCTTTTTCTTCCCTTTTGTTTCCCACCTAGAGACATTCCTTTAGCATTGGTTGTAAACCTGGTTTGGGGGTGCTGAATTCTCTTATCTTTTGCTTGTCTGTAATGCTTTTGATTTCTCTGTCAAATCTGAATGAGATTCTTGCTGGGTAGAATAATCTTGGTTGTAGGTTTTTCCCTTTCATCACTTTAAATATATTCGGACTCTCTCTTCCGGGGCACAGAGTTTCTGCTGGAAAATGAGCTAATAAGTTGTGGGGATTCCCTTGTATGTTTTTTGTTGTTTCTCCCTTGCTGCCTTTAATATTTTTTCTTTGAATTTAAGTTTTGTTAGTTTGATTATGAGTCTCAGAGTGTTTCTCCTTGGGTTTATCCTGTATGGGACTCTCTGCATTTCCTGGACTTGGGTGGCTATTTACTTTCCATGTTAGAGAAATTTTCTACTATAATCTCTTCAAATATATTCTCAGACCCATTCTTTTCTTTCCTTCTGGGATCCCTGTAATTCAAATATGGTGCATTTAATGTTGTCTCTGAGGCCTCTGAGACTGTCCTCATTTCTTTACATTCTTTCTTCTTTATTCTGCTCTGCAGCAGTTATTTCCACCATTCTATCTTCCAGCTCACTTATCCGTTCTTCTGCCTCAGTTATTCTTCTATTGATTCCTTCTAGTGTGTTTTTCATTTCAGTTATTGCATTGTTTATCTCTGTTTGTTTGTTCTTTAGTTCTTCTAGGTCCTTGTTAAACATTTCTTGTACTTTCTCGATCCATGCCTCCATTCTCCTTCTGAGATTTTGCATCATCTTTACTATCATTTCTCTGAATTCTTTTCAGGTGGATTGCCTATTTCCTCTTGATATTTCTGGTCTTGTAGGTTTTTACCTTGCTCCTTTGTTTGTAACATATTACCCTGTCACCTCATTTTTGTTGTTGTGTGGGGCTGTGTTCCTGTCTTGCTGGTTGTTTGGCCTGAGACATCCAGTACTGGAGTTTGCAGGCAGTTGGGTCTTAGTGCCAAGATGAGGATCTCTGGGAGAGCTCACACTGATAAATATTCCCTGGGGCCTGAAGTTCTCTGTTAGTCCAGTAGCTGGGACTCAGGGCTCCCACCACAGGAGATCAGGCCCGACCTCTGGCCTGAGAACCAAGACCCTGCAAGCCACATGGCATGGCAACAAAAAAAACAAAACAAAGAAACAAAACCAAAAAACAAATGGCAAACAAAAAGGAGCAGAATGATAGAAAAGAATAAAAAATAATATAAAACTAGAAAAATTAAAATGAAATGACAAGAAAAAAAAACATAACAACAGCAAAAAATTATTTTTAATTAAAAAAAATAGAAATTTCTTGGTGCTTCTGCTATCAGTGTCCTTCTCCCCACAGTGAGTTACATCCAACCCCTGCCTGCCCTGGAGGGCCTCCAAGACCTCTAGGGAGGTCTCTGCACCCACTGTGTCAGCTTGAACTCTGTGCATGTTCCTCTCACCAGCATTTGCTCCTGAATCTGGCCCAGAACACACATGCCTGCACAAGCCCGGCTGGGGTGAACACGTCAGTGGGCATGTCTGTCAGAGCTGGTGCAACTGGAGGAGGCTTTGGAGGGGAGCAGTGCTCAGCCTGACTGGACCATTGTGGCCAGAGGAGGCCTTCATGGGGGTGGGGCTTAGGCCAGGACCTGTGTGGCTGCAGGAGGCTTTGTCAGGGGTGGCGAGACCCTCGTGGCCCTCAGAGACCTTGGCAGGAGGGAGGCCCAGGCCCAGGACCTGCTCAGCTAGTGGAGATCCTGTTGGGGTGGTGTGCAGGTCACCGGGACCTGCGTATCCCATGGATGGGGGTGGTGCTTAGGCCTGCCAGGGCCCATGGGGCCAGAGGAGGCCTTATCAGGGGCAGCAGGTGGGCCACCAGGAGTCATGCAGCCCACGGAGGCCTGGGGGGTGGTACTCAGGTTCACTGAGACCCATGTGCCTGGAGGAGGCCCCGGCGGGGGTGGGACTCAAGTCCGGGACTCTCACAGAGAGAGGAGTCTTTAGTGGGGACGGGGCTTAGACCTGGGACCCTAGCAGGCTCATGGGGCTTGAGGGGTGGGTGAGCCTTCTCAGTTGTGCACCCCCACCACTGCCAAAGGAGGCCGGACTGGTGGGCAGGGACTGGTGTTGCAATGGCAGGCCTGCCCTTTGCACACCACTCAACAATGGCACCCCACTTCCCTGGTGGTCTGGTCCTCGTCCACCAAAATTCCTGGCCATGGAGCCCTCCCCGCCCACCGCCCACAGCTCTCCCCTCCCCGGGTCCACCTTCCAAAGCCCACTGGCTGGCACCCAGCCCTCCTCCCCACCAAAAGACACACAACCCAGGCTGGGGTGCCCAGGGCTGCCACAGGGACCATGTCCACAGGCCCCACTCCATCCTGCTCTGCCACAGAACAAACTAATGGGGACCCGTGGGGAGAGGAGAGGGGCAATTAAAGGTAGGGGAATTAAGAGGTACAAATTATTATGTATAAAATAAGCTACAAGGATATATTGTACAACATGGAGAATATATTTTATGATGACTATAAATGGAGTATAAACTTTAAAAATTATGAATCACTATACTGTACACCTGTAACCTACGTATTATTGCACACCAGCTATACCTCAATTAAAAAATAAAAAAATAAAGATTTCAAAGTAATGGCTTTCTTGAGAAAGATACTCTGTGTTGTAGAAAGTACAAATACATCCCAAAGGGACAGAGGAATGCTTCAGAATTGTAAATAAACCCTTTCAATAAATACTCTAAGAAACAGAGGCTGAGGGCCAATCTCAGGTGTTGGCTAGAACAAATAGTAAGTTCTTTCGATAGCCTTGAGCTTTTCCAGAAAGGAACTTAAAAAGCGGCTAAATTTTCCCAGGGATTAGCCTCAGACTAATAGAAGCCATATTAAAGATTGATCAAGTCTCTTAGTGCAGGGCTTTAAATAGAATGTTCATACGGACAGATTTTACAGTTCTTATCTCTAAATAAACGTCTCCCCTCCCCTCTGTTCTCCAGACCTGCCTATGGTGTGCCATACTTTGCTTGTCCCAAATTGCAATTCTCTGCTATTCTCTGTTTATTCTGAATAAACCCATTTTGCTGGTAAAATAACTGGCTTTGTTTTTACGGTCAACATTGTATGATGATCAGAAGTGGGATCCCAAGAAGAAAAACCCTGAGGAATTAGAGACCGCCAGTCCTTTGTGCTCTCTGCTTCCATGAGTCATCTTTTTCCTTTCAGTTCACTGTCTCCTCTTGGATTTGAGCTCCCTCCTCTTGCTTGAGCTTTCTGACTTTATCCAGGATCTATTTGAAGGCTTTTTCCTTTCTGGAGAGTACCCATTTCTTTCTTTGAAGCGCTTTTTGTATAATGGAATCCCAAACTGCTGAATTGGGTCTCTGTTGGGTCCTCCTTCTGGGAACCTGGTAGCTTTCTTTAAAAACAAGGGTCTCTCCTCATGTACAATTTTAACTATTTGGATCAACTCAACCAAAAGGAATTTAGAACTCCAGTGACCATTATGGAAACATTTTGATCTCCCCAAACTTGCTTTTCTTAGAACCAAATTAGAAGACTGCAGCTCTAAAATAAAACAAGCTGAACGGGATGGCTATTTCAATGGGTGTCTTGAGGCTTCCAAGCATATTCAGAAATCTAAAATTGCCTCTTTATAAAATATTATTTCTAAATCAACCAAGTTGAATAAAATACTGAAAGAAGACCAAAAAAACCCAAAAAACAAAAACCTTCCGAGACTGCTTTATATTCTCTCCTGTCCTCTTGGGCTCCATAACTTTCCTTTTTTCCCAAGTCACTCCCTACCCATTATAAAACCTGCTCCTTTAAAATTAGACCCTCTAAGGATCCTAATGCTAAGTTCCTAATTTCCTATGTTCCCTACAGTAAGGGAACAAACTACAAACCATGGACAAAGATTTTCCTAGAGTTACTGAAAGTCCTCATAGATTTGCCAAGAAATTTAATATAGTGACCAAGACACACCAACCAGGTTTCTGAGATTTAGACCAGATAGGTCACATGCTTAGCGGCAAAGGCCAAGCCCAACACTGTTTGAAAACAGCTAATTTGGATAATCCTGAAAAGATCTCTAGAATTGCGAATGAAACTAACCCCCTGCTTCCTTAAATGACTAGCCTTGAGCAATCACTAATTGACTTCACCTCGCAATCCCAGGTCTTTCCCAAAAGCTATTAATTAAAGTAAATTCAAGCTTGTACTCAGGAACCCAGTGAGCTCTTTCGTGATGACTATAATGGCTCCAAATTTTTTTAAGGAAAATTCTGGCCTTCCTATGGATGTTGAATCGACACAGGTAGCATTCAACTCCATGTGGTCTGAACTGGGCTTTTTCTCTTCTAATTAAAAGAACAAGGATGGAATGGGAGGCAATGTTCACTCCAGATTTAGCTAATATAGCAAATCAGCTCACCCTCAACCTAGAGGATTCAACCAAAAGGAAGACTACTAAAATCCTCAATTTTCAACTCCAACAAATGGAGGTCCCGAAACAAAATTAAACCCCTCCTTGTCTCTGATATTGCTGCAAAAAGCCAGGACACTGGAAGAAAAATTGTTACAAACTTAAGCGTCCAGGTGCTTTTACCCTTTTACTAGCCGTTCCAAATGCCCCCCTAACTCTCAATTCCAGGACTCCAAGAAACTATAGGGACTTTTCAAATTATTATACAGCCCCCTGCCTTGGATACTAAAAAGGTTTAAAGAGTGGGATCTCTAATAAGCCTCAATAGGTTTTGCCTCTGAACCTATTCCCTTTTGTTTAGGCCCTTTGAGAGATACGCACCCTTTTCTCCTTAATTCCTCTACCTCTATCCATTTATTGTGACAAGATTTTTTTTTAGAGAAATATCATGCTGGAATTTCTTTCTCCCTAAAAGGGCAAACAATTCTAGAATTTGAGAGCAGCAGCCAAAATAGCCAACCAGGTGAATCAAATGATCCTTCACCTTTTATTTGCTCCATCTTTAATGTCAGTACGGTTAATTTTAAGGATACTAACCATTTGCCCTATTGGATCAGCTGCAAGTCATCAAGCCCATAACAAAAAACTTTAAGACTCAGGGCCTTATAATCCTCTGCATTGGTCCCTGCAAACTTCTATTTTGCCTATCAGTACCCACACTTGCTCAGTCTTGCATTTTAGTCAAGGGCAGACAGTTAGTATGCATTTGGAGTAGATCATCAAAGAGCGAGACTTCCTCACTTCCACCAGGGACACAATTTAAAAGGGTCTTTATGTCCAGGAATTATTTGGTGCCATACTTCTGCCAGCTGCTTTGGCTATTTTCAAGTTCCCTGGGAATTCCAAAATTGATTCCATGGACACTAAAGGAAACCACTTCACTGATATTTCTGAAAATCAATAACCAAAAGGTACAGAAGGATGTTCCCCCAATTGATAATCTAGAAAAACTGACTAGAGATGTCCAAAATTGGCCATAGGGGGAAAAAAAGTGATATTGGAAATCTAATAATTGTTGATTCAATAAAAGAAAGAACTCTGAGTTGGGCCAAATAATAATCCAATCCTGTCAGAGACTCTAAAATTCCTATTACCAGCTATTGTACACACAATAGAATCACTGATCTACTGATAAAATGATAACATGAATGAACCAATACTAGTGGGGAAATATTAACAAGGCTGCAAAGAATGTCTACTTTGCTTGCCCCAGCTACACAAAATATAATTCAGGAAAACCTATCCACACTGCTCCTGGACACTTTAAATTGCCCAATGGACTACTGAGTTTTGGCAGATGGATTTTATTCAGCTTCCTCTGTCTCATGGATGTAAATATGTCTTGGTAATAGTTTGTATGTTTTCTCACTGCACTGAAGCCTTCCCTTGTAGACAAGCTACAGCTACTTCTGTGGCTAAAATCCTACTAGAAAAGATCATGCCTATCTGGGACCTCCCTGCCCCCTGCCAAAACTGCATTGTGGCCAAGGAATTTTCATCACCATCAAGGGCATTGATGAGAGTGGCCAGTTTTACAACACTTTCACTGTGCTAACCATCCTTAATCCTCTATCTAAATAACTTAGTACCAACATCACTAAGACTCAACTGGTAAAATCTATAACGACCCTTCATGTACCCTGGCCAAAAACACTGCCATTACTCCTTCTCTACCCCTTTTGGAGCCCATAAACTGTCACCCTTTGGTCCACAACTAGTAAAAGGAGATATATTTCAACATTGCAAAGGCCTAATTGCTTCCATTGAGAATAACCATGCTTTAGGAGAGCAATCTCTCTACAGCACACTCCTGGGAGATGAAGACCTTAAACACACCTTGCAGCCCATAGATTTCATCTATTAGGAAAGACACCTCCAGAAAAACTCCCTTTAACCCCATTGGAAAGACCCATATCAGGCACTTGTAACCAAACCATGTGCCACCAAACTCCAAAAAAATAGACTCTAGGATCCATGTATCACATGAAAAGAAAGCACCAAACCCTGACTGAACCTGCACACCAACTGATTACCTGGAAAAGATCTCCAGGAATTGAAGCAGATTACAGGCAAAGGAGACAGCTTCCCCAAGATGATTGGACCAGGCCGGTATTCCTTTTTCTTCCAGTTGCTTCTTACCTTATTTCCAAAAGGGAGAAACCTTTTTGACTGTTGCATCTGTTATGAGAAACTCTGATCTGTTCATGATGTTGGAGTTCCCTTGGTCCTACCTATAACAAATTTCTCTTTGACCCCAAATGCCACTGTCGATTATACCCACAAGCTTATTGTTATTACCCAGTGGGTCAGGCTGCTACAGCCAGGTGTCAACTTTTCTTCAACTATAACTGTATGAGTTCAACTAAAACACCTCCACCTTTGCCAGTTGTCACCTGCAATCAATGGTCCTTTGACCTCTTTAGCTGATTGCCTTCAGGTTCGGGCTCCTGGCTTAAGACTATTATATAAATTGGGGTCATTATTCTGCTCCTCATGTTATTCTGTATAATCATTTTTAAATGACTGTTGTTAACCCAATCCAAAAATGGGCAGAAGACCTAAATAGACATTTCTCCAAAGATGATATACAGATTACCAACAAACACGTGAAAGAATACTCAACATCATTAATCATTAGAGAAATGTAAATCAAAACTACAGTGAGATATCATCTCACACCGGTCAGAATGGTCATCATCAAAAAATCTACAAACAATAAATGCTAGAGAGGGTGTGGAGAAAAGGGAACCCTCTTGCACTGTTGGTGGGAATGTAAATTGATACAGCCACTATGGAGAACAGTAGGGAGGTTCCTTAAAAAACTAAAAATAGAACTACTGTATGACCCAGCAATCCCACTACTGGGCATATATCCTGAGAAAACCATAATTCAAAAAGAGTCATGTACCAAAATGTTCATTGCAGCTCTATTTATAATAGCCAGGACATGGAAGCAACCTAAGTGTCCATCGATAGATGAATGGATAAAGAAGATGTGGCACATATATACAATGGAATCTTACTCAGCCATGAAATGAAATGAAACTGAGTTATTTGTAGCGAGGTGGATGGACCTAGAGACTGTCATACAGAGTGAAGTAAGTCAGAAAGAGAAAAACAAATACCGTATGCTAACACATATATATGGAATATAAAAAAGAAAAGAAAAGAAAAGAAAAAAAATGGTCAGAGAAACTTAGGGGCAAGACAGGAATAAAGATGCAGACCTACTAGAGAATGGACTTGAGGATACGGGGAGGGGGAAGGGTAAACTGGGACAAAGTGTGAGACTGGCATGGACGTATATACACTACCAAACGTAAAATAGATAGCTAGTGGGAAGCAGCTGCATAGCACAGGGAGATCAGCTCGGTGCTTTGTGGCCACCTAGAGGGGTGGGATAGGGAGGGTGGGAGGGAGGGAGATGCAAGAGGGAAGAGCTATGGGGATATATGTATATGTATAACTGATGCACTTTGTTATAAAGCAGAAACTAACATACCATTGTAAAGCAAATGTACTCTAATAAAGATGTTTAAAAAAAAAAAAGAATAAATGACTGTTGTTAAATCTCAGCAGAAGTGATGCACCTAATGGGGTGATTTTAGCTCAGTGCTTCGAGATGATCTTCAACACTCACAACCTTGATAAGGTATAGACCTAGTAAGGGAAAAGCCTGAAACTTTTCCCTTTTTCCCATCCTTGTTACTCAAGTGTGACCTCAACAGTTTCCAACATGTGCACTTTTCATCCATAGTGGGACATGACATCCTGGAAAAATCCTTCCTGGTGCTTAGGGACAAAACACAATTCCACTAAAATTGTATAACATGACTCTTGGTTGGCAATGCTTTCAAGGAAAGATCCTGATCAAAAGGGGAAAATGAATAAAGGAATATTCATTTTAAATGGAGTAGGGAAGCCCAGAAGTGGAAGCTCTCATGCATATATTGCTCACTGCAGCTTACATACCCTAACAGGAAGAAGAAGGATTTCCTTCTGACTCATCAACAAGCTGCCCACTGGAGTGACAGCTGTGTCTTGATGGTGTGAGATGTTCCTTTTGTCTCTCCCCTTCAATCTACAACCAGAAAAACATCCACAACTCAACAAAGGTGCCTCTGCTCAACACATCAGGATGCTGGAGGATTCCACACATAGGTATATCTAAAGGAGAGTGGACTATAACACACAGAAGAGACAACACCAGGGGGAGGGTGCCAGAAATCCCAGCCCCCCAACCACAGAGGCACCCACAATAATGGCAGAGCCTGAGAACCTGACAACAACAGATGTGGCAGAGGCACCCACAAACTTGGTGGCCCAGAACTACCATCCCCCAGCCCCATGCCCATCCCCCTACCAGTGGCAGAGTCTGTGACTCAGCAGAAGAGCTCACCATCCTGGTGCCTCAGCTGCAATGCCAGTGACACCAGAAGCAGCAAGGCACCAACAACCTTGGAGGTACAAGTGGTGATAATGAGGGTGCTAGGTGATACCTCTGATATTGGAGGATGGAGGGTGAAAAGTGCCAAGGCAGCTCAGGTAAGAGGAACCAAAGACTTGTGCTATAGTGACACACATTGGGAAACAAAAGAAAGAGCTCTAATATCTAACATATTGAATTGATAGAATTTTTTTAAAAACTTTACCCAAAAAGAAAAGAAGTGTTCACTACTTCAAATGTGCCAGCAGAGGAACAACTCATCAAGCACCCTGAAGAACCACAATAATGCTGTACCAGGAGAAGAAAATAACAATTCTCCAGATACTTAAAGTCATGGGATATTACAATCTAACTGAAGAGAATTCAAAATAGCTGTCATGAACTCCAGGAGCTACAAGAAAACTCAAAAAGGTAGTTCAATGAGCTCAAGAATAAAATTAATGAATAGAAGGAATACTTTATCAAAGAGACTGAAACTATAAAAAAGAACCAAACAGAAATTCTGGAGCTGCAGAACTCAATAAATGAGATAAAGAATGCTTAGAAAACATTGAAAACAGAGCAGACCATATATGGAAGAGGGAATCAGCCTCAAAAATATAAGTCTAGAAATTACACAACTAGAAGAAAAAAGAGAAGATATTTTTAAAATGAGGAAACCTGGAGAGAACTATCTGACTCTTAACATTAGGCAACATTAGGGTAATCAGTGTCCCAGGAGAACAGAGGGAGACGGGAGCAGAGAATTTATTTAATAAAGAAATAATAGCTGAGAACCTCCCAAACCTGGGGAAGGAACTAAATATACAAGTCCATGAAACTAAGAGGACACTGAATTACCTCAAAGCAAAACAGAAACAAACAAACAAAAAAACCTTCCCAAGACATGTTATATTAAAAGTCAAATGTCAAAAGTCAATGATAAAGAAATAATCTTGAAGGCAACCAGGGAAAATGATGGCAACCCACAAAGGAAAACCCATTGAAGTATCAGCAGATTTCTCAGCAGAAACTCTAAAGGCCAAGGAGAGAGAGGAATGACATTCTCAAAAGGCAGAAGGATAAAAACTGTCACTCAAGAATACTCTATCCAGCAAAGTTATCATTCAGATATGAAGGAGAAATAATGGCCCTCCCAGAAAAAGCATGCAAGCTGGAGGACTTCATCAACACTAGACTTGCCTTACAAGAGATGTTGAAATAAGCTCTTCTACCAGAAACAAAAAAGCAAATGTACACAAAATGTTGAGTAAGCTGATAAATACACAGAGTCAGAAAATTGTAATTCTGTGTTAGAAAACATTTTTAAACACTTTATAATATCATGAAAGTTAAAGGGGGAAAAGGCAGCAACAAATAACTATAGTTACTTCAATTTGGTAACAAACTCGCAACACAAAAAGGGATAATTTGAGACAACAAAAACATGTAGGGATAAGAGGAGAAGGATGCAACCCCTTTAGGTAAACGGAGATAAGAGGCTATCAGCAGAAAAAAACTATCCTATCTCTGAGACATTTGTTTTTATAACAGACATCTTAGTTTACTTTTATTTTATAGTCTTTTCTGTGCACATTTTACTTAATATAATTAGTAAAATGCTGCAAATACAATTTGCATTTATTTGCTTAGTATTATATTGTAAGCATTTTTCCATGTCATTAAAACATCCTTGAATTTTTAATGGCTGAATAATATTTCACTGTTTTGATGTGTCATAATTTGTTTAACCATTCTAGCAAAACATTTTATGTAGTTTGCAATTAAAAAAAATACTTTTAGGTAAAATTCACATAACATTATAAAATTAACCATTTTAAAGTGAACATTTCAGTGGCATGTAGTATATTCACAATGTTGTACCACCATCCCTCTATATAGTTCCAAAACATTCCTATCATCCCAAAAGGAAACATTGTACCCACTAAGCAGTTACTCCCATTCCTCCCTCCTCCCAGCCCTTGGCAACCACCAACCTGCTTTTTGCATCTATGGATTAATTTATTCTGGATATTTCATATAAATGGAATCACACACATGTGACCTTATGTGACTGGCTTCTTTCCCTTAATGTAATGTCTTCAAAGTTCATCCACATTGTAGCATGTGTCAGTATTTAAACCCTTTATGGCTGAATAATATTTCATTGTTAACGTACACTACAAGTTGTTTATCCATTCATCTGTAGATGGAAATTCAGGTTTCCACCTTTTGACTATTTGTAAATAGTGCTGCTATGATCATGTGCAGACATATATTTGAGCACTTGTTTCTATTCCCTTGGGTATATACTTAGGAGTAAAAGTTCTGGGTCATATAGTAATTCCATGCTTACCTCTGAGGAATCACCAAATTTTGTTCCACTATTTTACATTCCTAGCAGCAAGGTACAAGTGTTCCAATTCTTCCACATTGTTGCCAACACTTACTCTCTTCTTTAAAAAAAATAACTATTATTATAGCCATCCTAGTGGATGTAGGAAGCAAGAATTTTGTTTTTAAGGAATATTGTTGGTTTTATGAGACATTTTATACAAACTTCGTGGTAACCGCAAGACATAAACCTAGAACAAAACACAAAACATAAAAAAGAAAGCTGAGAACAACATCATAGAACACCACCAGACCGAAATGGCAGACAGAAACACAAGGAAAAAGAAACAATGGAGATATACAACAAGTAGAAAACAAAAGATATAACTGTGGTACTAAAAGTCCTCATCTATCAAAGAGTATTGAAGTCATTAATAAAAGATACAGAGTTGTTGAATGGATTAAAAATCAAGACCCAACTATATGCTGCCTCTAGGAGACTCACTAAGTCTAATGGCAAAGATAGGCTCTAAGTGAAGGAAAGGTAGATGATACTCCAAATATCAGACAAAATAGATGTGAAGTCAAAAAAATAATAACAGGAGACAAAATGGGTGCTACGTAAAGATAAAGGAGACAATTCATCAAGAAGACATAACAACAACAACAACAAAAATACATAACAGTTACAAATACATATGCACTTGATATGGGAGCATCAAAATATATAAAGCAATTATTAACAGACCTAAAAGGAGAAACTGACAGCAACACAATAGTAGTAGGGAACTTTAACACCCCACTTACATAAATGGATAGATCTAGATCATGCAGACAGAAAGTCAACAAAACAACAACAACAAAACCAGTCATCCTAAATGAAACATTAGACAGGTGGATTTCAAAATTCATGCCAAACGTTCTGTCCAAATACAGCGGAATACACATTCTCAGGTGAACATGGAACTTTCTCAAGGAGAGACTCCATGTTGGGAGAAAAAACAAGTCTCAGTAAAAAGTGTCGATAAAGACAAATCATATCAAGCATCTATTCCAGTCACAATGATATGAAACTAGAAATCAACCACAAGAACAAAAATGGAAATATATGGATAATAAACAACATGTTACTGAATAACTATTGGGTCAACAAAGTATTCAAAGGAGCAATCAAAAACTACTTAAAGACAAATCAAAATGAAAATATGCCATACAAAAATGTGTGTGATACAGCAAAAATAGTACTAAGAGGAAAGTTTATAGCAATAGAGACCTACTTCAATAAACAAGAAAAATCTCAAATAAACAATCTAAACTTACATCTCAAGCAATTACTTAAACTCCTGGGAAAAACTGAAGAGGAGGGAACACTTCCTAACTCACTTTATGAGGTCAACATCACCCTAACAACAAAACAAAGACAACACACACACACACAAATTTACAGGCCAATGTCTCTGATGAACATAGATACAAACCCTCAATAAAATATTTGCGAATCAATTACAACAATACATTAGAAGAATTATACACCATGATCAAGTGGGATTTATTCCAGAGATGTAAGGATGGTTCAATATCCACAAATCAATCGAGATACACCTCATTTTAAAAAATGATTGATCGGGGTAGATTCAAGATGGCAGAGTAGGAGGACGTGGAGTTCGTGTCTCCTTACAGGTACAGCAGGGGTGTACTGGAACAGTTTTCTCAGAGTGACAGCTGGGTGCCAGTGGGAAACCTCAGATGTGTAATGGGACAGTAGGGGTCCCCATGTAACTTGGTGGGTTGTGGGAAGGAAGGAGTGGGGGAAGAGGTGTGGAAATGGGATGGGACCCATGCCCCTGGGTGGGGCTTGGGGAGATAAGAGGTTCCCACTCTCAGGGGGCCCACTCACGGAGGGGGGACAGAGGGGGGCCTTCAGGGGTTTGGGGGTCGGAGGGGAGCACGGTGACTGGTCTGTGGGGGGTGGGAAGGAAGTGGGGCACCATTATTGAGTGGCATGCAAGGGGTGGGGCCGCCATTGCAGCACCATTCCCTACCCTCCAGCCCAGCCTCTTTGGACAGTGATGGGGGTGTACACCTGAGAAGGCTCACCCACCCTTCAAGACCTAGTGAGCCTGCTGGGGTCCTAGGCCTGAGCCCAGCCCCTGCCATGGCCTCCTCTATCCACACAGGTCCCGGCAGACCCGAGTACTGCTCCTCACAAAGCGTCTGCAGGCTTCGTGGTCCCAGTGACTCACACACCACCCCAACAGGGCTTCCTCTGGCAGAGCATTTCTTAAGCCTGGGCCCCACCCCTGCCAAAGCCTCTGAGGGCCACCTAGGTACCAGGCCTGAGCCCTGCCCCCGCTAAAGCCTCCACAGGCTGCATGGATCCCAGGACTGGGCCCTGCCCCTGCAAATGTGTCCTCTGGCTGCATGGTCCCAGTGAACCCAAGCACCACCCTCCCAAGCCTCTGTGGGACACACGGGTCCTGGTGGCCCATGTACCACCCCAGACAAATCCTCCTCTGGCTGCATGGGTCCAGGTGGGCAGAGTGTTGAACCCCTTCAAACCCCCTCCAGCTATGGGAAACAGATGAGAAGAAAAAGATCTACAAAAACAAACCTGAAACAAATAAGAAAATGGTAATAGGAACACACTTATCAATAATAACCTGAAATGTAAATGGATTAAATGCTCCAACCAAAAGGCATAGACTGAAAGTGAGGGGATGGAAAAAGTCATTCCATGCAAATGGAAATCAAAACAAAGCTGGAGTAGCAATACTAATATCAGACAAAATAGACTTTAAAGACTGTTACAAGAGACGAGGAAGGACACTACATAATGATCGAGTGATCAATCCAAGAAGAAGATATAACAATTATAAATATTTATGCACCCAACATAGGAGCACCTCAATACATAAGGCAAATGCTAACAGCCATAAAAGGGGAAATCAACACAATAATAGTGGGGGACTTTAACACCCCACTTACACCATTGGACATATCATCCAGACAGAAAATTAATAAAGAAACATAAGCTTTAAATGACACATTAGAGCAGACAGACTTAATTAGTAGTTATAGGACATTCCATCTCAAAGCAACAGAATACTCTTTCTTCTCAAGTGCACATGAAACATTCTCCAGAATAGATCACATCTTGGGTCACAAATCACGCCTATGTAAAATTAAGAAAATTGAAATCATATCAAGCATCTTTTCTGACCACAATGCTATCAGATTAGAAATCAATTACAGGAAAAATACTGTAAAAAACACAAACACATAGAGGCTAAACAATACACTACTAAGAAGCCAATGGATCACTGAAAAAATCAGAGGAAATCAAAAAATACACAGAAACAAATGACAACGAAAACACAACAAACTTAAACCTATGCAACGCAGCTAAACAATCTATCCGTACACCTAAAGCAACTAGAGAAAGAACAAACAAAATCCAATGTTAGTAGAAAGAAAGAAATCATAAAAATCAGAGCAGAGGGCTTCCCTGGTGGCGCAGTGGTTGAGAATCTGCCTGCCAATGCAGGGGACATGGGTTCGAGCCCTGGTCTGGGAAGATCCCACATGCTGCAGAGCGGCTGAGCCCATGAGCCACAATTACTGAGTCTGCATGTCTGGAGCCTGTGCTCCGCAACAAGAGAGGGAGCGATAATGAGAGGCCTGTGCACCGCAATGAGGAGTGGCCCCCGCTTGCCACAACTAGAGAAAGCCCTTGTACAGAAACGAAGACCCAACACAGCCATAAATAAATAAATTAATTAATTAATTAATTTAAAAAAATCAGAGCAGAAATAAATGAAATACAAACGAAGAAAACAGTAGCAAAGATTAATTAAACTGAAAGCTGGTTCTTTCAGAAGATAAACAAAATTTATAAAACTTTAGCCAGACTCATTAAGGAAAAAAGAGAGAGCACTCAAATCAATAAATGAAAAGCAGAAATTACAACTGACACCACAGAAATACAAAGCATCATAAGAGACTACTACAAGCAACTGTATGCCAGTAAATTGGATAACCTGGAACAAATGGACAAATTCTTAGAAAAGTACAACCTTCAAAGACTGAACCAGGAAGAAATCTTGAAGAACCTACAACCAAGATTACTCTACCCGGCAAGGATCTCACTTAGATTTGATGGAGAAATCAAAAGCTTTACAGACAAGCAAAAGCTAAGAGAATTCAGCACCACCAAACCAGCTCTACAACAAATGCTAAAGGAACTTCTCTAAGTGGGAAACACAAGAGAAGAAAAGGACCTACAAAAACAAACCCAAAACAATTAAGAAAATGGTCATAGGAACATACATATCGATAATTACCTTAAACGTGAATGGATTAAACGCCCCAACCAAAAGACATAAACTGGCTGAATGGATACAAAAACAAGACCCATATATATGCTGTCTAAAAGAGACCCACTTTAGACCTAGGGACACATACAGACTGAAAGTTAGGGGATGGAAAAAGATATTCCATGCAAATGGAAATCAAAAGAAAGCTGGAGTAGCTATACTCATATCAGATAAAATAGACTTTAAAATAAAGAATGTTACAAGAGACAAGGAAGGACACTACATAATGATCCAGGGATCAATCCAAGAAGAAGATATAACAATTATAAATATATATGCACCCAACATAGGAGCACCTCAATACATAAGGCAACTGCTAACAGCTATAAAAGAGGAAATCGACAGTAACACAATAATAGTGGGGGACTTTAACACTTCACTTACACCAATGGACAGATCATCCAAAATGAAAATAAATAAGGAAACAGAAGCTTTAAATGACACAATAGACCAGATAGATTTAATTGATATATATAGGACATTCCATCCAAAAACAGCAGATTACACGTTCTTCTCAAGTGCGCACGGAACATTCTCCAGGATAGATCACATCTTGGGTCACAAATCAAGCCTCAGTAAATTTAAGAATATTGAAATCATACCAAGCATCTTTTCTGACCACAACGCTATGAGATTAGAAATGAATTACAGGGAAAAAAACGTAAAAAAGACAAACACATGGAGGCTAAACAATACGTTACTAAATAACCAAGAGATCACTGAAGAAATGAAAGAGGAAATCAAAAAATACCTAGAGACAAATGACAATGGAAACACGACGACCCAAAACCTATGGGATGCTGCAAAAGCAGTTCTAAGAGGGAAGTTTATAGCTATACAGGCTTACCTCAAGAAACAAGAAAAATCTCAAGTAAACAATCTAACCTTACACCTAAAGAAACTAGAGAAAGAAGAACAAACAAAACCCAAAGTTAGCAGAAGGAAAGAAATCATAAAGATCAGAGCAGAAATAAATGAAATAGAAAAAAAGAAAACAATAGCAAAGATCAATAAAACTAAAAGTTGGTTCTTTGAGAAGATAAACAAAATTGATAAGCCATTAGCCAGACTCATCAAGAAAAAGAGGGAGAGGACTCAAATCAATAAAATCAGAAATGAAAAAGGAGAAGTTACAACAGACACTGCAGAAATACAAAACATCCTAAGAGACTACTATAAGCAACTTTATGCCAATAAAATGGACAACCTGGAAGAAATGGACAAATTCTTAGAAAGGTATAACCTTCCAAGACTGAATCAGGAAGAAACAGAAAATATGAACAGACCAATCACAAGTAATGAAATTGAAACTGTGATTAAAAATCTTCCAACAAACAAAAGTCCAGGACCAGATGGCTTCACAGGTGAATTCTATCAAACATTTAGAGAAGAGCTAACACCCATCCTTCTCAAACTCTTCCAAAAAATTGCAGAGGAAGGAACACTCCCAAACTCATTCTATGAGGCCACCATCACCCTGATACCAAAACCAGACAAAGACACTACAAAAAAAGAAAATTACAGACCAATATCACTGATGAATATAGATGCAAAAATCCTCAACAAAATACTAGCAAACAGAATCCAACAACACATTAAAAGGATCATACACCACGATCAAGTGGGATTTATCCCAGGGATGCAAGGATTCTTCAATATATGCAAATCAATCAGTGTGATACACCACATTAACAAATTGAAGAATAAAAACCATATGATCATCTCAATAGATGCAGAAAAAGCTTTTGACAAAATTCAACACCCATTTCTGATAAAAACTCTCCAGAAAGTGGGCATAGAGGGAACCTACCTCAACATAATAAAGGCCATATATGACAAACCCACAGCAAACATCATTCTCAATGGTGAAAAACTGAAAGCATTTCCTCTAAGATCAGGAACGAGACAAGGATGTCCACTCTCACCACTATTATTCAACATAGTTCTGGAAGTCCTAGCCACTGCAATCAGAGAAGAAAAAGAAATAAAAGGAATACAAATTGGAAAAGAGGAAGTAAAACTGTCACTGTTTGCGGATGACATGATACTATACATAGAGAATCCTAAAACTGCCATCAGAAAACTGCTAGAGCTAATTAATGAATATGGTAAAGTTGCAGGATACAAAATTAATGCACAGAAATCTCTTGCATTCCTATACACTAATGATGAAAAATCTGAAAGAGAAATTATGGAAACACTCCCATTTACCATTGCAACAAAAAGAATAAAATACCTAGGAATAAACCTACCTAGGGAGACAAAAGACCTGTATGCAGAAAACTATAAGACACTGATGAAAGAAATTAAAGATGATACCAACAGATGGAGAGATATACCATGTTCTTGGATTGGAAGAATCAACATTGTGAAAATGAGTATACTACCCAAAGCAATCTACAGATTCAATGCAATCCCTATCAAATTACCAATGGCATTTTTTACGGAGCTAGAACAAATCATCTTAAAATTTGTATGGAGACACAAAAGACCCCGAATAGCCAAAGCAGTCTTGAGGCAAAAAAATGGAGCTGGAGGAATCAGACTCCCTGACTTCAGACTATACTACAAAGCTACAGTAATCAAGACAATATGGTACTGGAACAAAAACAGAAACATAGATCAATGGAACAAGATAGAAAGCCCAGAGATTAACCCACACACCTATGGTCAACTAACCTATGACAAAGGAGGCAAAGATATACAATGGAGAAAAGACAGTCTCTTCAATAAGTGGTGCTGGGAAAACTGGACAGCTACATGTAAAAGAATGAAATTAGAATACTCCCTAACACCATACACAAAAATAAACTCAAAATGGATTAGAGACCTAAATATAAGACTGGACACTATAAAACTCTTAGAGGAAAACATAGGAAGAACACTCTTTGACATAAATCACAGCAAGATCTTTTTTGATCCACCTCCTAGAGTAATGGAAATAAAAACAAAAATAAACAAGTGGGACCTAATGAAACTTCAAAGCTAAAAAAAAAAAAAAAGAAAAAAAAAAAAGAAAAATCTGAAACAGAAATTAAGGAAACACTCCCATTTACCATTGCAACAAAAAGAATAAAATACCTAGGAATAAACCTATCTAAGGAGACAAAACCTGTAGGCAGAAAACTATAAGACACTGATGAAAGAAATTAAAGATGATACAAACAGATGGAAAGATATACCATGTTTTTGGATTGGAAGAATCAACATTGTGAAAATGACTATACTACCCAAAGCAATCTATAGATTCAATGCAATCCTTAGAAAACTACCAATGTCATTTTTCACAGAACTACAACAAAAAAATTGTACAATTTGTATGCAAACACAAAAGACCGCAAATAGCCAAAGCAATCTTGAGAAAGAAAAATGGAGCTAGAGGAAACAGGTGCTCAGACTTCAGACTATACTACGAAGCTACAGTCATCAAAACAGTATGGTACTGGCACAATAACAGAAATATAGATCAATGGAACAGGATAGAAAGCCCAGAGATAAACCCATGCACATATGGTCACCTTATTTGTGATAAAGGAGGCAAGAATATACAATGGAGACAGGACAGCCTTTTCAATAAGTGGTGCTGGGAAAACTGGACAGCTACATGTAAAAGAATGAAATTAGAACATTCCCTAACACCATATACAAAAATAAACTCAAAATGGATTAAAGACCTAAATGTAAGGCCAGACACTATAAAAACAACTCTTAGAGGAAAACAGGCAGAACACTCTATGACATAAATCACAGCAAGATCCTTTTTGACCCACCTCCTAGAGAAATGGAAATAAAAACAAAAATAAACAAATGGGACCTAGTGAAACTTAAAAGCTTTTGCACAGCAAAGGAAAACATAAACAAGGCGAAAAGACAACCCTCAGAATGGGAGAAAATATTTGCAAATGAAGCAACTGACAAAGGATTAATTTCTTAAATTTACAAGCAGCTCAGTATCAAAAAAACAAACAACCCAATCCAAACATGGGCAGAAGACCTAGATAGAC
The DNA here is from genome assembly GCF_965194825.1 of Balaenoptera physalus. Classification (NCBI taxonomy): domain Eukaryota; kingdom Metazoa; phylum Chordata; class Mammalia; order Artiodactyla; family Balaenopteridae; genus Balaenoptera; species Balaenoptera physalus. The sequence continues at coordinate 16,029,597 of NC_138904.1, read as the reverse complement.
ATTTCTCCAAAGAAGATATACAGATTGCCAACAAACACATGAAAGGATGCTCAACATCACTAATCATTAGAGAAATGCAAATCAAAACTACAATGAGATATCATCTCACACAAGTCAGAATGGCCATCATCAAAAAATCTACAAACAAGAAATGCTGGAGAGGGTGTGGAGAAAAGGGAACCCTCTTGCAACCCTGTTGATAGGAATGTAAGTTGATACAGCCACTATGGAGAACAGTATGGAGGTTCCTTAAAAAACTAAAAATAGAACTACCATGCGACCCAGCAATCCCACTACTTGGCATATACCCTGAGAAAACCATAATACAAAAAGAGTCATGTAACACAATGTTCACTGCAGCTCTATTTACAATAGCCACAATATGGAAGCAACCTAAGTGTCCATCGACAGATGAATGGATAAAGATGTGACACATATATACAACATAATATTACTCAGCCATAAAATGAAATGAAACTGAGTTATTTGTAGTGAGGTGGATGGACCTAGAATCTGTCATACAGAGTGAAGTAAATCAGAAACAGAAAAACAAATACTATATGTTAACACATATATATGGAATATATATATAAAAAAAAAATTGGTTCTGAAGAACCTAGGGGCGTGACAGGAATAAAGACGCAGGCACAGAGAATGGACTTGAGGCCATGGGGAGGGGGAACGGTAAGCTGAGACGAAGTGAGAGAGTGACATAGACATATATATACTACCAAATGTAAAACAGATAGCTAGTGGGAAGCAGCCGCATAGCACAGGGAGATCAGGTAGGTGCTTTGTGACCACCTAGAGGGGTAGGTTAGGGAGGGTGCGGGGGAGGGAGATGCAAGAGGGAGGAGATATGGGGATATATGTATATGTATAGCTGATTCACTTTGTTGTAAAGCAGAAACTAACACACCATTGTAAAGCAATTATACTGCAATAAAGATGTTAAAAAAATAAATAAAAAGTAAAATAAAAATTCCAGCACAGGGGGGCTTCCCTGGTGGTGCAGTGGTTAAGAATCCACCTACCAATGCAGGGGACATGGGTTTGAGCCCTGGTCCAGGAAGATCCCACATGCCGTGGAGCAACTAATCCCATGTACCACAACTACTAAGACTGTGCTCTAGAGAGCCATAACTACTGAGCCCACGTGCCACAGCTACTGAATCTCACACACCTAGAGCCTGTGCTCCACAACAAGAGAAGTCACTGCAATGAGAAGCTTGAACACTGAAATGAAGAGTAGCCCCTGCTCGTCACAACTAGAGAAAGCCCACGTGCAGCAACAAAGTCCCAATGCAGCCAAAAATAAATAAATAAATATATTAAAAAAAAGTTCCAGCACAGCCAGTTTAAAAGAACCTGTATGATCGATTACAATTACAAATCATCAAGCCAAGTTTATTGAAACCAGACTCACTGTGCAAACAAATTAGTCTTAATCTGGCTATATTTGGTAAAAACGAGGATAATTTTAGAAAAAAAGATTATGTTTTAAAGGATATTAAATTCTAGTTTTGTTAATTGAGGTCTGCATTTACTAAGACTCACTTCTCAGCCACTTGCTGTTATATTAATGTAAAGTTTAATTGAATTATTAAAAGGACTTTCTAAATTTGTTTCTGAAGCTTATCTCAGTAATCTATCTTTGGATGAAGATTGGATGCCCCATGCAACAAGGAGATCATGCATACTGGAAAAGACATAATTTAAAGGACTATCTTCAGCCTAGATAGAAGGAACTTTATCAGGTACTCTTAACTAGCTCACGCACAGGGAAACTGAAGAGAACTGACTCTTGGATTAATATTTCCACTTAGGGCTCCTTCACTGGACTGGCCTATAGTGAGAACTGCTGGCCTGAAAATCACCTTAAAACAATACTCAAGCAGAAGAGAAACTACCAGACAAGGATGAGAAGAAGACATTTGAAGTAGATATCTAACCCAAGATGCCAGATTAGGGCTATATACCAATTACTTTGATAATTGCTCACCCTTTTTTCTTATGAAACAAATGTATTTCACAATCTTATGCAGAGTTTTGAATTAATCCAGTTGTTGTGTTTATGGTCAATGACCTATATCCAGTACTTCTCTGTTACCTTCGTGGATTTCTCCAGTCCAAGGTTCTAACTGCATGGTCCTTAGAAAATTATTCGAGAAGAAAGAAATCATAGTTCTTTTCAAGCCACTACTGATATTACTAGGTGGCCAATTAATAGTACCTGATTTGACCTCGACCATAAACATGAATTTTCTATTATGATAACTCAAGCTCAGTCAGAACAAGGAGCTGTATCTCAGTCAAAAACTGAAACTCCTGTTTATTAGAAGGAAACCTCTCACAATTAAGGGATGGATTTATATGGTTAACACCAGGCTATGGTCATTTAAGTTTAAAGGGTCCTTTATGTCAGGAAGAATTAAATCATACTAAGGATAATCAGCCTAGCAGCACTAGGAAACTAGGCTGGGTGCCTTATGAACAATGCCTACATATCATTATCTTAGTGACACTGATTGGTCTGGAACAGACTGAGTCAGAAGACCAGAGATTCACTGGGTTGCACATAATGGAACTGAATGGATTTGTGGTACTAATTTATGGCCTTGGCTTCCCACAAGATGAATAGGAAGATGTGCCTTAGGATTCCCTTGGACTGAAGATCATTTATGTAATAATTTAGATATGGCCCTAACAAATTTATAATTCATACAAGCCTAATGGGTCAAGAGATCTGTATTTCGCTGGTATGACTATTTAGCAGTCATTTTTGTGCCTTCAGTAGAATTGGAAAATATAACTGATCAGACCAAAGCCTGAGTTCACTCACAGGTCTTAAATAATGGTAATCAGGCTATTAGCCTACTGAATACTTGAGGGCAGTCTGAAAGAAGCCAAACTAGCTGATTCCAAGTATTGTGCATAGCGCCTCGAATAGGAGCCAAAAGACTGGGGAATCCAGGGCAGTCTGTCATGGAATTTAAATGTACACACAAAGACACTTGGCACTGGTGTCCAGGAATTTGCTTTAAGACATCCAAAAGTCTCTATTAGGTGAGAACTAATTCTTATTACTCATGTTTTTTGTGTTTTAATTCTTCATAATCAACTTAGCTGGTAATGAATCCTGTCCTCAACCTCAGACTTCTGAACACCTGGCTGCCATAGAAATTATGAAACTGAAGCATATTTTGATTCTACAAAATAAAATTGATTTGGTAAAAGAAAGTCAGGCTAAAGAACAGTATGAACAGATCCTTGCATTTGTACAAGGTAAGAAGCTGTAATTAATAAATGTATGAATCAAGTTTTAAGAATTTAGTTATCAAAAACGAAGTGAATCTGTGGGTACTAAGCCCTTTTTCTCTGTACTACTTAACACTTGTGTTGCTTTTAGCCAGTTTATAGAAGCAGTGAAATTTGTTTCTGAGTTTGATGTGCTTAGAGTACATATTAGATAGAAAAGAAGTTATATTCCATGAATGTTACCAGGTGGGTTTTTTTCAAATGGAAACACATTGCTTTTTTTTTGTTTTTTAACTATATAACAAATTCATTATTATAATAAAAATACGGAATGCTTCACATTTCCATGTCATCCTTGCATTGGAGCCATGTTAATATTGTCTGTATTATTCTAGTTTAGGTATGTGTGCTGTCAAAGTGAGCACCAGTCTGATGTTTCTAAAATTCTTTCCCAGTGATAGTAAAATGAATGAAAGTAGCTTTTTTATATATGTTGGTGTGTTTTATAATTATTTAGACTCTCTTCTCATTGAGAATCTGTTTCCCAAACTGCAACTGACAATGATTTCTTTAATCTTTAGTGTCCCTTTCTGTAAAACATATTGTTTTCATTTGGGGCAAGACATGATGCAAATTATTTTTTATATTTGACTTCTCTTTTATTTGTTAGATAGACTGGCTTTATTAGCCAGATTATGTGGTAAAGAAAAGGAAAAGCTATGTCTATAAAAACTCATTTGGTCCATTCTGTTGACTTCTTGATTGACATTTAATTAGAGAGAAAAACAAAACACTGTCATCTTTCTAAACAGGATGATAGCATTGCATATTTTGCTGACATCTGTATATCTATGTCTGGATATCCATTTAATAATCTTTAGTAATCTATGGGACAAATTCTGTAAAAATGACAAATTTGGATCTTTCTGAATTTTGTCATATAGGTACGGTAGCAGAAGGAGCTCCTATTATTCCAATTTCTGCTCAGCTAAAATATAATATTGAAGTTGTCTGTGAGTATATCGTTAATAAAATTCCAGTACCTCTAAGAGACTTTACTTCAGAGCCCCGACTTATTGGTAAGGACTTAACCTTTTGGCCTTTAACAGTTGACTCAGTTTATGCATTGTTGATTTGGTTTTAAGGGCACAGAGGCAATAGTAAATTAAAGTCTTTATGTGCTTTTTTGAATTTTAAAATAAGGATTGAGTTTATGAACACCAAGGACAACATTCCATTTTGAACTCAGTGGAGTGAATGAAAGTTTAGTATTAAGACAGATTGATTCTAAGATTGTATTGGTAATGCTAGATTGGTTGAGGAACAGTCTCCTGAATAAAATAGGAACATTAATTTTTTTATTATGTGATTGAGATTAGACTAATACAGTGTTCTTTATGTGATAATGTTTTAGGCAGGAACAGGACATTAGAATTTCTGTACAAATGATTTCACCATACTTCTGATGAAGATTTTCATGTTCCTTTTACCTTAAGCTTACAGTATCAAAACTAATTACATTAAGTTTGTGGTTCTTGCACACAGTTTGTAGAAAACTTCAGCCTTTCTGGGCACTCTTCTGGGCCTCCTGTGTGTTTTCTGGAGAGTGTTCTTTTGAGTGATTCTGAAGCACACTCTTCTTTAAGTGTCACTGTTCTTTTTGTAAGTTACATACTCCTAGAATTATTTTGTAGTTTTAAAACTAAATTTTTATTACATAAGTTGTAATGTAAAAGTATATAAAAGAAGAATTCAGTCCCACAGCACTGATAACATGTATATTTCCAAACCTCTTTTTGTTCATAAAATCACATAAACATATGTGTGTGTGTGTAGTCTTTTTTTTTTTTTTATATTTATTTATTTGGCTGCGTTGGGTCTCAGCTGTGGCACGTGGGATCTTCATTGCGGCATGCAGGATCTTTAGCTGTAGCATGTGGACTCTTAGTTGTGGCATGTGGGATCTAGTTCCTTGACCAGGGATCAAACCTGGGCCCCCTGCATTGGGAGAGCGGAGTCTTACCCACTGCGCCACCAGGGAAGTCCCTGTATAGTCTTTTTTAATGAGTGCAAGATTGTACTCTGGAGATTAATTTCATAGCTAATTCTTTTTGTAATTGTATGTGAGGACTAATGTAATAGTTTGCTAGGGCTACCATAACAAAGTATCACATAATGGGTGCTTAAACAATAGAAATTTATTTCCTCACATTTATGGAGGCCAGTAGTCAGACATAAAGGTGCTGGCAGATTTGGTTTCTCCAGAGGCCTCTCCTTTTTGGCTTGCAGAGGGCCACATGATGGTTTTTCTCACATGATTTTTCCTCTTTGTGTGTGCATCCCTGGTACCTCTTTGTCCAAATTTCCTATTTTTATAAGGACACCAGTCAGATTGGTTAGGGCCCCTCACTGATCTCATTTTACCTGAATTACCTCTTTAAACACCCTGTCTGCAAATAGAGTCAGATTCTGAGGTACTGAGTCCAAGGGTTAGGGCTTCAGCATGAATTTTGGGGAAGGAGGCCATAATTCAGCCCAGAACAGTGATCCCTTCACTTAACTGTATACATAAAGAGTATTTATTTGTCTTTTGTTTCGTAACAGTCACATTATACTCCAAAAGATAGATAAAGCTTAAACGTGTCACTTAACTGATCAAGTTATTTTCATTTTTCCAATAGTTAAGACCACGGTAAGCATTGGAATAATGATATTTCCCCACAAACTCAACTCTAAAGTGTAGATCTTAATTGGCTACTTTTGTAAAAAAAAAAAATAGTAAGTTAACTTGATAAACATCTAATTTAAATAACATGATGAGCCTTATGGTTTCTTTCCTTTCTTCCTTATCCCCTTCCCAGTTATTAGATCCTTTGATGTCAACAAACCTGGCTGTGAAGTTGATGACCTTAAAGGTGGTGTGGCTGGTGGTAGTATTTTAAAAGGAGTATTAAAGGTGAACTTGATTTTGAACTCTTGTTAACCAGGGGAAAAAAAATGGTAAAAACAAAATCTCAAAATTAACTTTAAAAACACTTATTGTTTTGTTTACTGTTTTTATGTTTTAAGTATGTCTTTAAAGCATATATATCTTCTAGGTAATTGCTAGATAATTGAGTGGTTATTGTGTTTGGCAATCTACCAGTGAGGACTCTTTTTTTTTTTTTTTTTTTTTTTTTTTACCAGTGAGGACTCTTAACCATGTAAATGGTAACTGTGTTGCCCCACATATTTTGATTACTCACTTACATGTTTCAGGTGGGCCAGGAGATAGAAGTCAGACCTGGTATTGTTTCCAAAGATAGTGAAGGAAAACTCATGTGCAAACCAATCTTTTCCAAAATTGTATCACTTTTCGCAGAACACAATGATCTTCAGTATGCTGCTCCAGGGGGTCTTATTGGTAAGGATTTCACTTATATTCTTTTGATAGTGGCTATTCATGTCACTTTGTGTGAAATGGATTATCTGAGAGTCTGTATCTCTGGTTAGATATTTTAACTGAATATGAAGGAGTGGATGGGAGGTATACATGTAGTTGAATTGTTGATTATACATTATAAAATGATTTCTTATGTTTGTTAAAAAGAATACTTTTAGGGAATTCCCTGGTGGTCCAGTGGTTAGGACTCAGTGCTTTCACTGCTGTGGGCCTGGGTTCAGTCCCCGGTTGGGGAACTAAGTCCCACAAGTCGTGCAGTGCGAGGGGGTGGGGTGGGGAAAAGGAGGATACTTTTATATATAAAGAATACATTTTAGTTTCATGACTAAGTTCAGTAACGAGGTTTTATGATTTAATATTGAATGTATTATTATACTCTTATTTACACTGTCCTTGGTTGCATTTTATGTAAATTTTTACAAATGGAAGGTTGCCTACAAATTGCCTGTTTTCTGTATATGATGTGGGTGCAGTTTTTTGTTTGGTTGGTGTTTTTGTTTGTTTTAGGAATAAGGACATTCAGAGAACATTTTCTTGTAACTTTTTATTGCATTAATGTACAAACATATAATTTGAAGTAAACATTACAAACTTTGTACTTTTCAATCTTTATTAAAACAATATCTGATTAAATGAAATTTATTTTGAGGTAAGCAGGTATCTCATTTACCTTTATAATTTTTTTCTTTATAATTTAAATCAAGAAGATTTTTTTTAGTCTTGAATTTCTAGCAACACTTTTTCCCATTGTTCTTGTATTTTTAGATAAAGCAGGGATTTTAATTAGGAATTTATGGGATTTTGGTTACGTAGCTGTTACATGGTATGAGTTAACAGGGTTAGAATATGTAGAGACTTGTACTGGTTTGACTAACTTTACAAACATTTTAAGAAAAAACAAGTTGGAATATGTAATGTTTATATCATGTATTAGGAGTTGGAACAAAAATTGACCCCACTCTGTGCCGGGCTGACAGAATGGTGGGGCAAGTGCTTGGTGCGGTTGGTGCTTTACCTGAGATCTTCACAGAATTGGAAATTTCCTATTTCCTACTTAGACGACTTCTTGGTGTACGCACAGAAGGAGACAAAAAAGCAGCAAAGGTAAATGAGACAAAGTATGATGTTTCAACCAGTTTTGTTTCATTGTCTTACACAATGGAATTACAAACAAAGAAAAGGTGAATAATCTGGAAGTTTCTTTGTAGCAACCAGCCATAAACCAAGCCAGAGTTTTGTTTTGTTTTTTAATGGAAAAAAGTGTTTGTGGCACATATTACAAAGACTTAATATCAATATTTCTAGTATACACTTGACTTTTTTTAAAAAAGTAAGATTTTGTTGGCAAAGATACACAGAAATAAGCACTTAACCTTTTCAAGAAAGTATAAATTTGTAATGTATTTAAGTGTGCAAACAGTGTCCCAGCAGTTTCATTTCAGAGTTATTTTAAACAGCAGTAGGCAAATGACATTTTAAAAGGAATGAGATCCATAATACATGTTTTGACATTAAAAGGTCTGATGATATAATAAGCTTAGGGAGAGAAACAGGTGGCAAAAGAGTGATATAGAATTCTTATATTAACTTTTTAACACTGGGCTTTTTCTAGTAACTAAGTCTTCTTTGTATCTCATTCTCACTATCAGATTCTATTCTCCAGTTTCTCTTTAAGCCTTAGGATTGGTTGATGTGTTGCTTAAAATTTTTACCTTTGTTTCATGAAAGATTGAATATCAATCCATACAGTACTCAAAATTCTGTATGTATGATTGTAAAGTCCTTTTTATGTTAGGAAAAAACAATGGTCATGTAAAAGCAATAGGAAAGGAATTGTTCTGGATGTGAATTAAGTGCTTATAAAATTTACATGTCAATTTTTTGGAGTTCCTTTACTATTTATATTTCTTACCCTCTGACTTAATGAAACTTGAAGCCCTTAAAAACACTGGTGTGAATTTTGACATGAGACTGTAAGTGTAGACAACAGCAGTAGGCAGTGTAACAGTTAATAATTATGGTAGTAGGTGTTATCCAGTTTTATAGAGGCTAGGAAGTTTAAGTACCTAGTTAACATTACATGAATGGAATCAGGCCTTCACATAAACTATGTATTATATGTTATTCTTGTTTTGCTGCAGTTTTCAGGAAATATTGAACTTCTTTTTTCTTTTTTTATTTAAATTAATTAATTAATTTGGTTGCACCAGGTCTTAGTTGTAACAGCTGGGCTCCTTAGTTGCACCACTTGGGCTCCTTAGTTGTGACATGTGAACTCTTAGTTACGGCATGCATGTGAGATCTAGTTTCCTGACCAGGGATGAAACCTGGGACTCTTGCATTGGGAGCAGGGAGTCTTATCCACTGCGCCACCAGGGAAGTCCCTGTACATTCTTTTTGCTGTAAGTCCCTTCAAAATTTTAAGAGTTTCATTGATCTATGCTACACTAAGTAGCTTAGAATTAGACCTTGTGTATATTCAGTAATTGCTAAATAACTAACTTTTTGTTTTGTTTGGACACTTATATATAGTTCAAATCCCATTATAATGTAATTTGTGCAGAATTCTTTTTCCTTCATAGTTTATTTCTAGCAGTATTTGGTAAATTCTCACTTCATTTTGGAAAGCACTTCCTTTATTTAAGGATTTTTTTCTTAATTTATTTCCCTAGGTGCAAAAGCTGTCTAAGAGTGAAGTGCTTATGGTGAACATAGGATCCCTTTCAACAGGAGGAAGAGTTAGTGCAGTAAAGGCTGATTTGGGTAAAATAGTTCTCACTAATCCTGTGTGCACAGAAGTGGGAGAAAAAATAGCCATTAGCCGAAGAGTTGAGAAACACTGGCGGTAAGTTTGTCAACTTGTCCACCTTTCATTCAAGAGCAACGGCACATTTTCTTGTGTTATATTAGTTCTTAATGATGTATATACATGCACAAACACATTTGTCCTTGAATTCAGTGGTTCTCATGGCTTTAATTCTCAGGTGTGTATTTGGATCACTAAAATCTATATTTCAAGCACTGATTTGTAAAGTTGCAGTTCACTTTTTTACTCCAGGTATTGCAACTGGCTTTCCTTTAATCTCAGACAGAATCTATATAAAATCAAACAATTCCAAATCAATATTTCCATTTTCTTTGACTTTTTATATATGTACACCATTCATATTATTACATGTGCACATACATAAGCATACACCTTAGTTTTTCTGAACCATTGAGTAGGTTACATAACCTAGAGTTCTTAATATTTCAGTGTGTATCTCCTAAGAATAAGGATATTCTCTTATACAGCTAGTTCAAGAATTTTTTTTTTAAAGGAATTCCTTTATTTTTATTATTTTTTTTATTCTTTATTTATTTTTAGCTGTGTTGGGTCTTCATTTCTGTGCAAGGGCTTTCTCTAGTTGTGGGAAGCGGGGGCCACTGTTCATCGCAGTGCACGGGCCTCTCACTATTGCGGCCTCTCTTGTTGTGGAGCACAGGCTCCAGACGCGCAGGCTCAGTAGTTGTGGCTCACGGGCCTAGTTGCTCCGCGGCATGTGGGATCTTCCCAGACCGGGGCTCGAACCCGTGTCCCCTGCATTGGCAGGCAGATTCTCAACCACTGCGCCACCAGGGAAGCCCCTCAAGATTTTTAATGTTGACAAAATACAAAAACCTGAACTTCTCATTCCAGTTTTGTCACCTGTCTCGCCGTTGTACTTTATAGAATTTTTCTTTCTTCACCCCAGGATCACATATTTCATTTCCTTTTCATGTTCCTATAGTCTCTCTAATATGGAACTTTTTTAAACGTTTTTGTCTGAACATGAATTGACATTTGAATAATACAAGCCAGTTAATTTATAGAATCTTCCTCAATTTGAATTTGATATTTTGTCTTATTAGGTTTAGGTTATTTATTATAAGCCAAAATGCTATATAATTTGTGTTGTGTCCTTATCAGGAATCTCAAGGGCACAGAATATCTGGCTGCACCTAGATGGTGATTTTAATTTTGTTCATAGAGTCAAGACGTCTGATTTTTCTGTTGTAAAGTTTCTCTTTTTATGCTTGCACTAATGAAGACTATGGCGAGAACCCTTAAGACTGCAAATAGCCTGCTTCTCATCAAATTGCCACTTGATTATTCTTGCTTGAGTTGTGCTTTGTTCTGGGGATAGCATAAGTCTGTGCTGCTTCTCTGCATTTATCATTTGCCATTCCTCTTTTCCTACTTATTTACTTGTTTACAGTGGGTTATGATCCATTGCTGTTTGTTTTTATTTTGATGCTCATAACCCACATTGGCCAGTCGGATTCTGTTCCGCTTCATTCCTGTGTTCGCTTGTGGGATCTTAGTTCCCCAACCAGTGATTGTATCCGGGCCCAGAGCAGTGAAAGTGCTGAGTCTCAGCCACTGTACCATCAGGGATTCCCTGTTCCTATGTTCTTATGAATTCACCCCATCATTTTTCCTTTGTGTATATTCTATAGATTTGTTGTTGTTGTTGTTGGATTACATATAAAAACTTGACATTAAAACATTTTGTTCAAAACTGCTAACAGCTTAACTTCAGTTAAATACAGTAGCTTACTCTTTTTAAATATTTATTCATGCACTTAATGCTATTGATGTGACAAATGAATTATATATTTGCATATTTATTTATCATTACTTCTTACATTTGTGTCATTTAGATTCTGTGCACCAGAATTAAATAATACAGGTTTTTATATTTGTGTATTTCCCTTTACCAACTGAGCATTATATTTTCATAGGTCTTTGTGTTGCTGTGTATTATCTTTTCAATTCAACTTGAAGGACTTATTTTAGCATTTCTTTAAAAGCAGGTATAGTGATAATGAATCACTCAGCTTTTATCTGTGGAAATCTTCATTTCTTCATTTTGAAAGCAGTTTTTCAAGATAGTATCCTTGGTTGGTAGTGTTTTTCTTTTAACACTTTGAATATATCATCCCACTGTCCTTCAGCCTGCAAGTTATCTGCTAAGAAGTCCACTGATAATCTTAAGGAAGTTCCCTTATATGTACTGACTGCCTTTTCTCTTGAAGTTTTAAAAGTCTCTAGTTGTCTTTGACTTGGACAGTTAGATCACCCTGTGTTTTCATATACTTCTCTTTGGCTTATCATAGTTGGAAGGTTTTGAGCTTCTTATATATATTCATGAACTATTACAGTCATTCTTTCTTTTTTTTAAAATAATTAATTAATTAATTAATTTGTTTTGGCTGTGTTGGGTCTTAGTTTCTGTGCAAGGGCTTTCTCTAGTTGAGGCAAGTGGGGGCCACCCTTCATCGCGGTGCGTGGGCCTCTCACTATCGTGGCCTCTCTTGTTGCGGAGCATAGGCTCCAGACACGCAGGCTCAGCAGTTGTGGCTCACGGGCCCAGTTGCTCTGCAGCATGTGAGATCCTCCCAGACCAGGGCCCGAACCTGTGTCCCCCACATTAGCAGGCAGACTCCCAACCACTGCGCCACCAGGGAAACCCCATTATTTCTTCAAATAAACTCTCTGCCCCTCTCTTCTTTTTTTGGTACTCCCATAATGTGTGTGTTGATTCTCTGGATGTCCCATAAGTACTTCAGTTGGTGTTTACTTTTCTTTGTTTTTTCTTTTGCTTCTCAGACTCAATAATTTCAGATGACCTAACTTCAAAATTTGTTGTCTGTTTGCTGATACTGTTCCAATCTGCTGTTTTATTAATCTATTGAGTTTTTCAATTGTCCTTGCATTTTTCGGCTTCGGAACTTCTATTTAGTTTTTTTTCTCTTTATTTTTATAAACTCTCTTTGTTTAAATTCTCTTTTTGTTTGTGTATCATTTTCATTATTTTTTTAGGTCTCTATTTCTCCTTTAGCTCTTTGGAAGTATTTAAGACAGTTGTTTTAAAGTCCTTATCAAGTGAGTCCAAGGCCTGTGCATCTTTAGGTTTAGTATCTAGGGATTTATTTTGTTCTCTTGCATGGGCTGTGTTCATGTTTCTCTGTATCTCTGTATACCTTGTGATCTTTTATTTAAAATTGGGCATTTGAAAGGAAGAAAAAGAAGCCATCTGTCATAGTTTTTGAAGACTGAAGGAAAAAACTTCACTAATCAACTGAGTGTGACTGTTTATTGTCTTCTCAGGCCTTTCTGTGTGTGCATCTTCCCTGGAGCTGTGTTCTTTTGTCCAAGTTTTTCATGTACACAACTGCTTTATATGTCTTAGTTTCTCCAAGTCTCACCCTTGCTTCTTCTGTGATCTCACTTTACTGTATTTCTCTGCTCATAATCCTTTGTTCCCCAGGCATCCTTAGTCTCCAGTCCTTCTGAAGCTTTTACTCACCTGGTCTCACACTACTGCTTTCTGGAGTCTTCAACCTGATGATGCAACCATGCCACAGTTCTCTGGGTACTCAAAGTCAGACAAAACAGAAACTAGTCCCTTGAGCAACCCCCAGACAAACTAGACCTTTGAAAACAAGTTCTGTTCTTTCCCTTCTGTCCCATGGGAGGAACTGGGAATTGGTTGGCTTCCTCTTGGCTATGCTGCACTGGGTGAGCAAAATTATGCAAAATTTTTTTCTATCTTGAGTGTGGCTTTTTTTTGTTGTTGGGCATATGCTTGGCTGCTGCAGATCCACAAAACTACTTTTTCAGAATGTTAATTACTTGGTGGTTCTATAGGAGAACAGGTATATGGAACCTTCAAGTTCCCCATTTTTACTAACTTTCTTCTTCCTTTATATTCTTTAGAATTGTATTTTTTACCCATATTTAGGTGGGCTTTGTTCTAGAAAATAAAGTTGTGGTATCAATCCAGTCTGGTTGTTGACTAGAGGGGACTTTGGTCCCTCTGCTATTGAGAGTAATCTGTTTATAGACTACCTATTCTAGTTCTTCACTTCTTTCTCTTTACTTATTTCCCTTTAAAGCCATTATGATCTATTGAGATGCTGTGAAAGAGGCATTCTTCAAGGAAAAAAGAATTGATAATGAGTTGGGTTTCTTTTGTTGTTTTTTTAATTTAAGTTGATGTGTTTTGTCTATTGGCATTGTTCCTTAGGGGGACCTGACATGCTCTTGTTTGCTGATTCTGAATGGATAGGTATATTTTTGTAGAGAAACATGAGCATATGTGTGACAGCAACTTCTTGTTTGCTTTTCTTGTCATTCCTGATGGTGAAAATCCATGTATAAGGTTCTAGAAATCTAAGAAGGTAACATACAGACTTTTTTAAATAGAACATGTTATGGGAACAAGTTTGAATTTAGAGGAGAGTGTAGTAAAATTGGATATATCAACATTTTATAGTAATGCTAATGAAATGGATTTAAAATTCATGATTTCTTTTATTTTCATTTTTCAGTTTAATTGGTTGGGGTCAGATAAGAAGAGGAGTAACCATCAAGCCAACAGTAGATGATGATTGAAGATTATCAGTTAAATAATACATTTGGATGAAGTTAGAATTTCTCTTAGCAACCTAGTGGTATAATTTCAGAGCAATACTGGGGATACAGTTCATTACATTAGTAGAAACCGTAAGGTTGTTTTCATTTTCTTCTGATGAAAATTAGCCTCTACTACTAAAATAAATAATAGGGTCTATAACAGATGTCAGAATTAGCATGTTGATGGATTTAATCCACATTTTAGCAGTAACTGATCATTAAACAATGTCACATTTGTGCATCAATTCAGGTTTGAAGTGAAAGTGCTGTTACAACCAGCCTTTGCTATAGCATACATACCACTGACCCTGTTTGAAATAAAGTTTTTCTCTTATTATTTCATGATTTGTCTATGAGTATTTCTGGGCCTGAAGGGCTGTTGTACCAGTCAAAACCTGAAGATACAAAGTCTCCTTCAAAACTAGGTTTCCTTTTTATGCCTATTTTATTTTGCCTTCTCTTTAAAATTTAGAACAAAAATTAACAGCTTCAAATTAAATTGTCCTTTTAGAGCATAGGTGCTCATTTACATGCACAAACCTTTCCCTCTCTTTACTGTGTTCCTAGACTGAAACATAGGAAGCTTAAACCAATTTTATGTTTTATCCTAACTGTTCAGTTTATATAATTATAACATGGATTCTAATATTAGTCTTTTTTTTTCTATCAAGTAGCAAGTATTTTTCCTTCTTAAAATACTCACTAGAAGTTACTAATTATCAAAATTGGCATATTGATGATTTTAATCTGCATTTGAAAAAACTAAGAGCTTACAGAAGACAAGGTGCTGATACTGTAAGCAGTTTGCCAAAGGAAGTGTTTAACCTGTTTTTCTTAGCCCACATACATTGAATTGACTTGCTCACTAGCCAGTTATGTTTAAAAAGTAATAATTTGAGATATCATAGCCTGGGAGACTTAAATATTTTCCAATATTGAGTAAATTATTTTTAAAAAATCATAAACACAGTATTAACATTTAGGTTCTTGGGGCAGATAGGTCATAAATTTAAGAGCAAAAACAGTTTTATCTCCCAGAAAAATGCATTCAAGTCTAAAGTTTTGCGTGTGATTTCAGTAGTCTCACAGAGCCGCTGGAGTCCTTTCATAAATTAGTATTAAGAATTCCTACAATCTAACCTGTGCCTGCAAAAAAACCCACTACTACACATTTATTGCATGCTTTGCTTGTGCTTTGCACTGTTCCATTTTATATATAGTAATTTGTCACAAAGTTCCATTGAGCTGGGTACAGTTATCCCCATTTTACCATTGAAGAAATAGGCATAAGGAAGATAAGAAATTTGCCCAAGTCTCACAGCTAATAAGTAAAGGATTGGAAGTCAAACATGAATAATCTGGCTCCAGAGTTTATACCCTTAATCATGAAATTACTCACCTCTTTTGGAAGGTGTATTTTCCAGTTGTTGGGTGCCATGGTTTATATTTGCCAGTGAGATAAACCTTTGTAAATTTGTCATTCAAGAGCTTTTCATTTTTTAAGACTTTTTTTTTCCTCTGCTCCTTTTATTGTTCTCTTACTGTTTTTACCTGCTTATTATAATAATGCTTATTCTATTACTGTTAAGATCTCCCTCTATGAAGAAAGACTCAGTTTCCTTTTGTGATCATCTGTCTTTGCTTTATACATATTGAGAGTTAAGTACAGATAAAGTAGACTTAAGTGCATCTTTCAACTTAAGGAAATAAATGTCTGTAATACTGTTTTTGGCTAGTAAAATTTACTGGCTATTAGTATAGCTACACCAGCATAATTTTGTTTATTATCTACCTAGCGTATCATTTAATATTTGGCCTTTGGTTTCAACAGTAATTTTAGCCAGAAGTAAAGTGTTTGGGAATTTTATTTTCATAGAAGATCAGAGAATATTTACATTTGTGTGAGTACGGGATACAATGAACAAAAGCACTTTTAAGTTTGGTTTCCACAGCATAACTAGGACATAACCTATGGTGTTTTATTCATTCATTACCAACAAATCACAAACATGCTACAGATCGTATGCTCCGTATTTAAAGTAGTACTTAGCCCACAGTGAGATCATTAAGAGAATATGTAGAGCTGTTTTTTTAATAATCTTTCCTTAAAATATAATAATTCTTCTGAAGTTAGTATGAATTATTTTTGTGTGAAAAATTCATGTAGTTGAAGCATGGGAAGCAAAAGGTCCACTGCTCATTCTGTAATTATTTGTGGTCATGGAAGACCAGTCTTGAAAAATGAAATAGGTTGGAAGGAGATAGTGATTTCAAAGGATAATAATGAGGGGAGAAAAAAATAGTAGCTTTCCCTACCATTTCTCCTTTAATATCTCTGAAAAGTCATGAATGGTGAAAAATGTTACTTTGGATGATGATTTCTTCTGTATTTGTTGTTTGCCTGTTTCTGATACAAGTACAGCAAACTTTTAGGGCTCATACAGGTAACAAGTGAGCAAAAGCCCCCAAAACAAAAAATTAAGTAAAAGAAAATAGTAACAGATGAAGGATATTTTTACTGGTGTTGGTAGCAGTGGTGATAATAATTTGGATTCTAAACATACAAGATAAAATTTCACCAAGATGGGCTTCTTTATTACTTTGCTCTTAAATGATACAAACGTAAGTCTAAAAACACTGTAGATTTTAGTACTAGGAGTGAAAAAAGTAAAGGTAAGAAGTTTATATACTCTCATCCAGCTACCTCTCACTCTACACTCAGAGTGGCAGTTTTAAAAATGCTTATTCATATGTGTGCCTACTCTATAGTTAATATTTCTGTTCTTTTAGAGAAAATGATCATATTAGCTAAAGAACTTTAGCCATCTGTTTATGCAGATGTATTAATTGAATGTCCTTTCATTGTTCAGAGAACACAGTCTTCAAAATAAATCTTCCTGGAAAAATGTGCTTCGTAGAATGGAAAACTAAATGTACTTCATGTAGAATTTTGAAGTATCGAGAGGAGGGAAGAGTTCAGGAGTAATGTTTGTAAATTAAATAATTATTTAGACGATTCAGGTTAAGTTTGCTCTTTTTTCTAGTTGAGAATTTTCATCTGTTAGGATGATTTTGGGTTTTTTTCAGTTAATTTTTTAAATTAGGTATACTGACTTAGAATGAACTGAAGAAGTATTCCCTCTTCAACATTTTGGATGAATTTGTGAACTGGTATTTTTGCTAAAGTCAGGAAGTCAGTCAAAGCCATAAAAGCCATGTGAGCTCTTTTTTTTTCTTTTTTTTTTTCGTATTTATGGAAATATTTTACCTGCAATTTAAAATCCTTTCTTTAGTGTAAGCTATTCATGACTGAGTTATGGTAGTTTCTGTCTCAAAATTTTGTTCATTTCATGTAAGTGCTGGATTTTTTTGGTAGAAGTTATTCATAAGATTCCATTATCTTCTGGCTACATTTGAGTCTGTAGTGTTATAACTAGTTTCATCCCTGATATTGGTAATTTGGGCCTCTTTTTTTTTTCCTACTCAGCTAGGTTAGAGGTTTATGAATTTATTCATCTTATCAAAGAACAAGCTTTTGTTTTTTTCTTTATTGTTTTCCTTTTTCAGTGTTCATCTCTGCACTTAAAAAATATTCCATCCATTACCTTTTTCTAAATCTGATTTACTCTTCTCTCTTCCTCAGTTGGAAGCTTAGTTTTCTCCCTAGCATACCGTTTAGTATTATACATTTCCCTCTATGTACTACTTAAGTTACATCCCACAAATGTGAAAAGTTCTATTTTCATATTTAATTTATATAAAATTTTTCCTTTGTAACTTTCTCTTTGATCCATGAGTATTTAGAAGTATTTGATTCGTTCTCAAATATTTGGGATTTTTCCAGATATCTTTCTGTTACCAGTATCTAATTTAATTTCTTTGTAGCTCAAGAAAGTACATTTTGTGGTTTTTATTTTTAAACTTTGTTAAGGTTTGTTTTGTGGCCTAGAATATGGTATATTTTGAATATTTTATATGCACTTGAAAAGTACATGTTTAGTGCTGTTAGACAGGAATGCTTTTGATGGAGGGTGGAGGGAACAAAAAGTGCTCACTGAACTGAGAAGCCATGCTGAGAACTAAAAATGAGACAGACAGCTTCGTATAATTAATGGATCAGTTTATTACAGGGAAACCTAATGGGTGGGACCTGGATCAGACAGTGATCCATAAACATTTGCAGCTGCACTCTACACTATCGAGGGGCCATTAGGACAGTTTTATAGTTAATCTAGGGTATCGGAGTATGTACTTAGAAACAAGATGTGCATCCCTAAGTCAAGGTTTACAGTTGGGTAACTAGTCTGGTGTGTGCTGGGAATATGTCAATGAAGCGCTTCATCATTGTATCAAAGCCATTGTAAACAATATCAATTAACTAAAGCCCCTGACAACAGAAGTGATTTACTGAACCGTACTGGGTAGGTTGAGCGAAAGACAAGGGTAACGGTATGGGCCTAAGATGGTATCACTTCTACTAACAACCTTAATACTTCTTTAACTGTCAGTTAGGTCAAAATGACAGTGCTTCATATGTCTATATCCTTACAGATATTTTATCTACTTGTTTAGTAGTTTTTGAGAGGAATATTGAAGTCTCCACTTTTACTTGTATATTTCTCTCTCCTTTAATACCTATGAAGCTTTTTAAAGATAACTTTATTGAAATACAATTAACATACCATACAGTTCACCCATTTAAATTATACAAAACAGTGGTGTTTTAGTGTATTCACAACCTATGTGAACAGTCACCACAATCAATTTTAGAACATTTCAGTACCTCAAAAACACTGTATTCTCTAGGTATTACCCACCATTCCTCTCTCTGTATATCATGCACCCTTGACAAGCCCTAAACACCATTAATTTACTTTCTGTCTCTCTAGATTTCCCTGCTTTGGACATTTCATGTGAATGGAATCATAATCTGGTCTTTTGTGCATCTTCACATAGCATGTTTCCATCCTTGTTGCTATTATAGCATGGACCTTCATCTATACTATTTCATTCTTTTTCTGGGCAAACATTCCATTGTATGACTGTACCACGTTGTGTTATCCATTTGCCAGTTGATAGACACTTGGTTTTCACTTTTTGACTTATAAATAATGATGCTGTAAGTATTCATGTACATGTTTTTGAGTGGATATATGTTTTAATTTCTGTTGGGTATACACCTAGAAGTGGAATTGCTTGATCGTATAATTATGTTTAATCATTTGAGGAACTGTGAGACTTTTTTCCAAAGTACCTGTGCCATTTTACATTTCCACCAGTGATATATGAGAATTCTGATTTCCATATCCTCATCACACTTTTTCATACCTCACTGTTTTATTCTACTGATCCTAGTAAGTGTGAAGTGATAGCTTATTGTGGTCCTGACTTGAATCATACGACTATTATTTGCTCTTTTTTTAATTGATTAATTCGTCTTGCTGAGTTGTAAGAGTTATTTA
The DNA here is from genome assembly GCF_965194825.1 of Balaenoptera physalus. NCBI lineage: Eukaryota > Metazoa > Chordata > Mammalia > Artiodactyla > Balaenopteridae > Balaenoptera > Balaenoptera physalus. The sequence continues at coordinate 16,009,994 of NC_138904.1, read as the reverse complement.
TATACTCTGGATACAAGTGCTTTATCAGATGTCATTTGCAATATTTTCTCTTATGGGTTGATTTCATTGTCTTGATAGTGTCCTTAGAAGCATAAAAGTTTTTTTCCTTTTTTTCTTCCAGTTTTATTGAGATATAATTGGTATACAGCACTGTGTAAGTTTAACATGTACAGCTTAATGACTTGACTTACATACACCATGTAATGTTTACCACAAGAAGTTCAGTGAATATTCATCATCTCTTATAGATACAAAATTAAAGAAATAGAAAAATCATTTTTCCTTGTGATGAAAACTCAGCAACTTTCTTGTATAACATACAGTAATTTTAATTATTTTTATCATGTTGTGCATTTCATCCCTAGTACTTATTTATCTTAAAAAGGTTTGTACCTTTTGACCACCTTCAGTGAGTTCTTGCTCCTCCCACCCTGTCTCTGGTAACCACAAATCTGCTGTCTTTTTCTGTGAATTTTTTTTTGTTTTTGTTCGTTTATTTTTGAAATATAATTGACCTACAATATTGTGTTAGTTCCTGTTAGACAACATAGTGATTCGATACTTGTATACAAGTCCATTCTTTCTCCATTGTATAGTCCTGGATTTTTTGTTCAGTAGAAATAAAAGAGTCTTATATATTGATCTTCTGCAATCTTGGTGAACTCATATATGAATTCTAATAGATTTTTTAGTGGATCCTTAGGATTTTCTAACTATAAGATCATGTCATCTTCTAATAAACTTCTACTTCTTTCCAATATGGATGCCTTTTTCTTGTCTGATTTCTAGAACTTTCTCTTGCCTAGCCACCTAGAAATTCCAGTTTTTGTTGTCTTTTAGTAGGTGTTCTTTATTAAGTTTAGGAAGTTCCTTTTTATTCTTTGCTGAGTGTTTCTATTGTGAAAGGGCTTGCATTTTATGTTTTTTCTGCATCTGTTCAGTTGATCATGTGATTTTTGCTGTTTATTCTGTTGATATTATATATTTTATTGATTGAATTAAGATTGTATAGTTGACCCTTGAACAACATGGGTTTGGACTGTGCAGATTCACTTATATGCAGATTTTTGTCAATAAATATGTAGTCAGCCCTCCATATTCACAGGTTTTGAAACCCACGGATGCAGAAGGCTGATTGTACTACATCATTTCTGTAAGGGACTTAAGCACCCAAGATTTGGGGATATGCAGGGACTCCTGGAACCAGTCCCCCTTTGATACTGAGGTATCACTATTCATTTGCTGCAGCTATCATATAATGTACCACAGATGGGGTATCTTAACAGAAATTTATTGCCTCATAGGTATGGAGGCCAGAAGTCTGAAATCACGTGTTGGCAGATTTAGTTTCTTCTAAGGCCTCTGCTTGGCTTGCAGAGGGCCACATGACGCTTTGTCCTCAGATCTTTCCTCTGTGTGTGTGCCTCCCCGATATCTCTTTATTTTTGTAAATTTCCTCTTATAAGGACACTAGATTGGTTTAAGACCCACCCAATGACCTCGTTTTGCTTTAATTACCTCCTTAAAGGCCGTATCTCCATATTCAGTACTATTCTGCGTTTGGGGCATGGGGACATAATTTACCCCAGAACAATGTGGTATGTTATATTGATTAAATGTTACATTTTTATTCATATTTTGAGGGATATTGATTTGTCGTTTTCTTGTGATATCTTTGGCTTTGTTGTTACAGTAATTCTGGTATTGTGGTATGAATTGTGAGCTGTTTCCTACTCATTTTTTGGGAAAAGTTTAAGGAGGGTTTGTTTAATGTCCCCATTTCCATTTCTGTTGTAGTCATGAGCTTTCTTTTTTTGTCAGTCTGCCTAAAGTTTTGTCAATTTTATTGATCTTTCCAAGAACCAACTTTTGATTTCATTGCTTTTCTCTGTTGTTTCTGCTCTACTGTTATTTTCTTTGTGCTACCAGTTTGTTTCCCTCTGCCTTTTTTAATTCCCTAAGGTGTAAAGTTAGATTACTGATTTGAGACTTTTTTTTAAATTTAGGCTTTTACAGATGTAAATTTCCCTTGATCCCTAGCAACCAGTGATCTGCTCATTGTCTCCATACTTTTGCCTTTTCCAGTGTGTCTTAGAGTTGGAATCACACAGAATGTATCCTTTTCAGATTGTCTTCTTTCACTTAGTGCTTCTATTTAACTTTCCTCCATGTCTTTTCATGGCTTGGTAGTTCATTTCACTGTAGCACTGAATAATAGTCCATTGTCTGGGTGTACCACAGTTTATTTACTAAAGTATGCTTATATAAAGATTATCCCTATTCTGTTGTCTGTTGCCTTCTGAAAGTGTACTTTTATAAATAAAAATTCTTTTATGAAAATAAAAAGAAGAAATAAATTAGACAAGAGTCATTGTTTTTTCAAAAGATGTCATACCTTTTCAAGAGCTCTTATGGCAAGAACTGTTAACTTTTCATCATACAAGGTAAGTCTGTATTATATGATTTATATATTATATAGACCGATGCTATTGGAACTATGATTTTTGTAGGGATGTAATCTACAAACAGTTTTTCTGACCCATCTATGACAAGATAGTACAAAAATTGAGACTAAGAGCTTAGAAACTTTTATAGCCATTGACGAAGTATTTTTCCTCTCTGAATCTAATGCACCTCACTTTTCTATTAATTTATTTTTATAATATTTTACAAAAGCATCAGCGTACAGTAGGTTGGTAATTTAAAAATTAAAGGGAATTTTTTTTTTTTTTCTTTTGAAGGTAATTCTTTACTGCAGAAAACTTGAGCAGCACTGATAAAGAGTACATTCTCTGGCTTCAAGTGGTATCATTTGATACAAATAATTGGTAAAAACACAGCAATGTCCTGACCCTGGTATCAAAATTTAAGAATACACCAAAATGCTTAACTAGTTAGAGAAGAAACAAAAATGAAAATAACAAACTAGTTAGAACCAACAGTTTAAAAAAAAAAGTGAGGGTTATCAAAGTTTCTGTTTTAAAGCTGGGATTTACCAAAGTTTCTCTTTTAAAGCTGAAGTGCTTGGATAAAGAAGTAATAGTTTAGCATGCAAGTGACGTACCTCTATTAAAAACACTGCCAAATATGTTAATAAATACACAGTTTAGATATGTAGAAATGAAGAACTCTGTTTTTCCCTCATAAATCGATTCGTGATTGGGGAATAGTTAAAGGTTGATAAGCAGCCATACCAAACTTAATATCAGCTTTTTAATTTACATCTCCAGGACATCTGTAATAAAAGCTGTTATCACACATCAGCCATCAGAAAGTGTGAAAGAGCCCAAGGGTCTGTGCGTGCAATTATTTTAAAGGCAAGACCCTGAAAAGACACATAATAGCTCGTCCTGCATTCTATTAGAACTTTGTTTTGTGGTGACGAAACAGTTAGTAGCTTAGGGGACTGGGAAATGTGACTTATAGTTCCAAAGCCATGTGTCCAACTACAATTCTGTTAAAATTATAGAGAAAATTGTGCAGAGAAAAGATGTTGGACAATTAGCAGTCTTCTATAAACGACAAAAGATAAACGCATAGAAAAGAGTGAAAAGAAGATATAAAACAAATTTATAAAAGACAGCCAAGAAAAATAATCAAGGAAACTAAACATTAATATTTTAAAAGAATGTAAAAAATTGAGTAATTGCTTGCATCACTGACTGGTAAATATAGAATTCATAAAGAATGATAGTCATAAAAGAGAACATGATATATTTGATAAAGATTGAAAAACTTATGTATATTTTGAATCACTTTATAAATATACATTTTAAAATTCACAAATAGGCCATTTAAAAATAAAATGTATAGGGCTTCCCTGGTGACGCAGTGGTTATGAATCCACCTGCCAATTCAGAGGACATGAGTTCGAGCCCTGGTCCGGGAATATCCCACATGCCACGGAGCAACTAGGCCCATGTGCCACAACTACTGAACCCACGTGCCACAACTACTGAACCCATGCCTCTGTGCTCCACAACAAGAGAAGCCACCGCAATGAGAAGCCAGCGCACCGCAACAGAGAGTAACCCCTGCTCCCCGCAACTAAAGAAAGCCCGCGCACAGCAACGAAGACCTAATGCAGCCAAAAATAAATAAATTTATTTAAAAAAATATATATGGAGTTCCTGATGGAATCAAGAAATGAAAATGAAATAAAAATTGATGAATCCTCTACCACAAACACATGCACACAAAGTAGGCTTTATAGCAGAACTTTGCCCAGCTTATAAGAAAACAGTATCTTATCCTAAATATTCAGATAGTAATTTAAAAGGGAATTATACCCAACTCATGTAAGGAGTTAACCTTGGAGATAACCTTGTTATCAAAGTGAGATCTTGTACATAAAAAGAAAATTAACCAACCATTACTTAAAAACACGAACATGAAAATAATAGGTGACTTCATTGGAGCAATCAAAGAGTTATGACTGAGTAGAATTCATCATAGCGAAAGGAATAGCTTAACTTCAGTAAAAACTTATAGCAGATCTATGTGAACAGAGTAAAGGAGGGAAAGTATGATAATTCAGCATTCATTCCTAATAAAAAATTCTTAGCAAGATAGGAATAGAGAGAAATTTCTTTGTCGTGATGTTTAGCTGCCAAAAATTTGCGGAATGTTAGCTACCAGATACGTTGTGAAACGTTCACAATGGTGAAACTTTAGGAGTTTGCTCATTCTATACAATTCTAATTTCATTTCTTTCATATAAAGTAATACTTGTTTTAAAATACAGCTTAAAAACCACCTCATTCCTAACAGTAACATAATAAGATAACTGAGCAGTAAGCGTAAAGATCTTGGTGATTTTTATGAAAAGAAATTAGAAAGTATCTTTGAAATATATGTAAGAAAGGCAATTTGGAATGATAGATCAAGTTCACTTGTGGAAAGGCTCAATTAAATCTATAGGTGTATTACTGCAGTTTAAATTCCATTAGCATATCTTGTGATGCTTGAAATTTTTAATTTTAGATTTATGTTTCCATTTCTAGGACTAGGAGAACCATTTTGAGAACAGATTAAAACTAGGGGGCAGAGGGATTGGGAAGTGATTAACCTAACAAAATAAAGACTTATAATAAAGCTACAGTAATTTTTAAAGTATGGCTTTTATGTAGGGACAAATGAATATATCAGTATACCAGAGGAGAAGCACAGCAACATTTTCAGGTAACTATAAATACATACTACTGTGATAAAGTTGGCACCACAAAATAGTGAAAGGGTATAGTATTCAACAAATGATGCTGAAACAAGTGGCTTTCCATGTAGAAAGAAATGAAAATAAAGTCTTCATATACACAAATGGATTAGAGAATTAAGTGACAACTAGGAGATAAAGGAGTTACTATTTAGAGTCCTGGGAAAACTTTGCATTTCTTAAACATGACCTAGAAAAAAGGAAACAATGTAAGTTGAAAGTGATTTGATTATATGATAGTTAAAGATTGCACAATCCACCATAAGCCAGTTGGCTTTCAAAAGTTGTACCTCTGCGTATAGTAAGAGAAATTTTATGTAGGCATATCTGAGAGATACCATGGGTTTAATTCCTGGCAACTGCAATAATGTATATATCACAATAAAGCAAATCACACAAATTTTTTTAGTTTCCCAGTGCATATAAATAAGTTATGTTTACACTATACTGTTGTCTGTTAAGTGTGCAATAACATTATGTCTAAAAAACCCCAATATACATACCTTAATTTAAAAATAATTTATAAGTAAAAAATGCTAGCCATTGCCTGAGCCTTCAGTGAATTATAATCTTTTTTTGCAGTAGTAATATCAATGATCAATGATCACAAAGTTTAAGGTATTCAAGAATTACCAAAATGTGACACAGAGACATGAAATAAGTAAATGCTGTTGCAAAAAATGGCACCAATATAGACTTCGTCAGTACAAAGATGCCACACACCTTCAATTTGTAAAAATCTCAATGTGTGAAGAGAGCAAAATAATGAGATACGTATGCCTGTATATGTTTAACCTGTTAGATACCTTCAAAAGTATGAAATCAAACAAGAACTTTGTAAAATCACCTGCTACTTGCAATGTACTTTGATGCATTCTGTTACACTTAAAGAATGCCAACACCCTAGATCTGTGGTTCTTTACCTTGCTACTCATTAATACAATCTGATGGAGCTTTTGGAAAATAAACATAGGCTGTAGTTCCACCCAGATGAAATTAGACTATCTGGAAGTTGAATGTGGACAGGTGATTCTGATTTCAATTTGAAAAACTCTTGTTAGACCAAGTAGAAGACAAGTGGCTATGGGATCTTCTGTCATGGTTTGCTTTGGGATTACGGGAATTCACAGGGAACAGAACTTTTAGTGTTAAAACTGGAAAGTCCTGAAAAAAATGGAGGGACTTGGTTTCCATAAAAGGAAGAAGATATTTGTAACATACATAGCAACAAGGGTTTAACATTCATAATGTATAAAATATTACTACAAATAATAAAGAAAAGAGCAACACAAGAGAAAAAGTATAAAGTTTATACTAAAGTAATGTCCAGAAGAATGAAACTAAGTAGCTAATGAAAATAAAAAGATTACCAAATTAAAACAACAGTGTTAGTATTTCATGCTTATCAGATTGACATTTAAAAATTTTTTAAAATATGAGCACATCAAGAATTGGCCAATAGTGTTTAGGATTCCAGGCTTTCACAAAAGGATTGGCTGAGGAGTGGGGCGGGGGGAATAAATTAGGAATTTGGGATTAATACATACACACTACTAAATATAAAACAGATAAACAACAAGGACCTACTGTGTAGCACAGGGAACTCTACTCAATACTCTGTAATAACCTATAATGGAAGAGAATCTGAAAAAGAATGTATAATGTGTATGTGTACATATGTAGATGTATGTATATAAGCATATACATATGTATGTTTATGTATAACTGAACCACTTTGCTGGACACCTGAAACATTGTAAATAAACTGTACTTCAATTTAAAAAATCAATATTATGACATAGTATGAGTGTGTTTCATGTTTGGTAATTGCACTCATTGCTGCTTTTGTTGTGGTCATCCATGTACAATGCTTGGTGTCAGTCTATTTATCTCTTGTAAAAATAAAATACAGTGTGTGTGTGTGTGTGAAAAAAAAAAAAAAAAGACCACTTATCATATGGTTACATTTATATAAAATGTTCTGAATAGGCAGATCTATAGAGCTTAGTGGTCATCTTGGACTGGGGCTGGGATTATAGGGAAGGGAGGACTTACTCTAACGGGTATAGAAAAAATTCTGAATTTATATTTTGATGATGGTTGCACAATGCTGTGAATTTACAAAGAAAAACAAAAACAAAAAGCACACACACACACAAAAACTTTGAATTGTCACTTTAAATAGGTTACTTCTGCAGTGCTTGGAGCATAGCTCAATAAAGCTGTTAGTAAAAGAAAAAAAAAAAAAAAAAGAATTTGGGACTTCCCTGGCAGTTAGGACTACACGCTTCCACTGCAGGGGACATGGGTTTGGTCCCTGGTCAGGGAACTAAGATCCCACAAACCGTGCAGCGCAGCCAAAAAAAAAAAAAAAGAATTGGCTATTGGCCAAAGAGGCCACCAATGAGACCAAGATAGCCATGACTATAACTCTGCTCGACTCCTTCATCTCCTACACCAAATGTACCATTCTGTCCAACCTGGCCACACCCTACAACTACCCACTGCCCCTTCAAGATGATTAGAACATGCCTAGTGTGCCCAGCTACTCCCAAGACCCCCAGGGCTCAAGCTTAGCATTGTTGAAGAAACTGTGAGCACCTTTATTGACTGAGGAGAGTCCCCCTTCTTCATCCCCGTGTAAAAATGTGAACACTCACCCCTACAAAAAAGAACTAAAAACACTAGTCAAGAAGTAAAGAATTAGGAACCATCTGATTCTACAAAAGAGAATGAAAATTGGTGTTGTCATTAGTATGGTACGAATGTGCCCAATCCAGCAGTTTTACCTATTTGTACTCCAAGAGAAGGTCTTATAAATGTGGTCAAAAAGGGTCTTAAAATATGTACTAATATTTTTCAGTGTCTTTGGTGTTTGGGCCATTTGTCTGTATTATCTGTGCTTGTTAAACTTGATTCTTGTCCATAGAAGTTAGGGCTCTGGAATATGCATCTTTACCGGCATGTTTCCCTTGACAGTTTGAGAACTATTGCTGTTCTCTTAAATATAAGTGGTCTGCTTTTGCTTATTTAGTTACTCTAGTTGTTTTGAAAATATATGTTATGATGTGGGTCCACAGAAGAGTGAAGAAGGCAGCAACCAGTATTGGTAATATTTGCCTCTCTGCAAGATTTCTTTCAAATAAGAAGGTAAGAAAAAAATTGATAAATAAAGCAGGTCATTTGTCCTGTCAAATTTCTTACCATCTGGATTTTGTGAATTAATCCCTATGAATCATCATACCCCCACTGTTTTGGCTTCTTTGAACCCCTGTATTTACTGGTAAATAGTTAAATCTACAGGGTTGGTCATACTGAGGTTTGATTTTAGGGTGAGGTGATGAGGGACAAATTACTTCATAGGTGGTATTGTGTATAGTCATCATGAGGCAAATAGCTAATTGTCCTTCTTTTTAGCAGCCATTGATGGTCATTGGTTAGATTAAGGTGATATATCTACTTCTATCCTTCTTAATGTATTAGTTGGAATACCTCTGTAAAGACAGAATTTCCTCTTTCATTGTAGGAACAGTTTATAATCATGCATTTTTCAAATAACATGTTCTCTAGCATTTTCCAAATGTGATCTTTTTTTGTTTTTTAACATCTTTATTGGAGTGTAATTGCTTTACCATAGTGTGTTAGTTTCTGCTTTATAACAAAGTGAATCAGGTATACATATACATACGTCCCCATATCTCTCCCCTCTTGAATCTCCCTCCCTCCCACCCTCCCTACCCCACCCCTCTAGGTGGTCACAAAGCACCGAGCTGATCTCCCTGTGCTATGCAGTTGCTTCCCACTAGCTATCTATTTTACGTTTGGTAGTGTATATATGTCCATGCCGCTCTCTCACTTTGTCACAGCTTACCCCTCCCCCTCCCCGTGTCCTCAAGTCCATTCTCTAGTAGGTCTGAGTCTTTATTCCCATCCTGCCCCTAGGTTCTTCATGACCTTTTTTGTTGTTTTTTAGATTCCATATATATGTGTTAGCATACTGTATTTGTTTTTCTCTTTCTGACTTACTTCACTCTGTATGACAGACTCTAGGTCCATCCACCTCACTACAAATAACTCAATTTCGTTTCTTTTTATGGCTGAGTAATATTGCATTGTATATATGTGCCACATCTTCTTTATCCATTCATCTGTCGATGGACACTTAGGTTGCTTCCATGTCCTGGCTGTTGTAAGTAGAGCTGCAGTGAACATTGTGGTACATGACTCTTTTTGAATTATAGTTTTCTCAGGGTATATGCCCAGTAGTGGGATTGCTGGGTCACATGGTATTTCTATTTTTAGTTTTTTAAAAAGGAACCTCCATACTGTTCTCCATAGTGGCTGTATCAATTTACATTCCCACCAACAATGCAAGAGGGTTCCCTTTTCTCCACACCCTGTCCAGCATTTATTGTTTGTAGATTTTTGATAATGGCCATTCTGACTGGTGTGAAATGATATCTCATTGTAGTTTTGATTTGCCTTTCTCTAATGATTAATGATGTTGAGCATTCTTTCATATGTTTGTTGGCAATCTGTATATCTTCTTTGGAGAAATGTCTATTTAGGTCTTCTGCCCATTTTTGGATTGGGTTGTTTGTTTTTTTGATATTGAGCTGCGTGAGCTGCTTGTGAATTTGGGAGATGAATCCTTTATCAGTTGCTTCATCTGCAAATATTTTCTCCCATTCTGAAGGTTGTCTTTTCGTCTTGTTTATGGTTTTCCTTTGCTGTGCAAAAGCTTTAAAGTTTCATTAGGTCCCATTTATTTTTGTTTTTATTTCCATTTCTCTAGGACGTGGGTCAAAAAGGATTTTGCTGTGATTTATGTCATAGAGTGTTCTGCCTATGTTTTCCTCTAAGAGTTTGATAGTGTCTGGCCTTACATTTAGGTCTTTAATCCATTTTCAGCTTATTTTTGTGTATGCTGTTAGGGAGTGTTCTAATTGCATTCTTTTACATGTAGCTGTCCAGTTTTCCCAGCACCACTTATTGAAGAGACTGTCTTTTCTCCATTGTATATTCTTGCCTACTTTATTAAAAGTGATCATTTTTTGAAATGTCACTATAAATTCATAAATGTGGACACCGTTGATATATTTGACTCTTTTGCAATAATTTTGATACAAATATTCTCATCTTTAGCAAATGGAAGCCTCTCTTTATTGGCTTGTGACATGTTTAGAAACACTACTAATTTTTAATACTTTATTTTCTTAATTTATGGTACAAGATGTCCTAGCCAGGGAATTGTCTTTTCTTTAAGGAAAGCTGTTTGCTTTTTGTGGGAAATGATATATAAAAGCCCCAAACCATGTACGAGGGGTGCGTATTGCTGCTGATTATTTTTTCTAGGCTTCATATATTGACTTTTACCTATTTAGTAGTGCTAGTTTGTCATCCCCTGTGACTTATAACCATAAAGGATAATTCAGCTGGTGGTGATTTTCAGAAATTAAATACCTTATTCAACAAGTGGAAAAATACTGCTTGAAAATCACCTCATTGACAGTCAAAATTTTAAACTAATTTTATTTGCAGAATATGTATGGATTAAATATGCAGGTCAAAATTTATACTTGATATTATTTTATAGATGCAGCAAATTACAACACAACATGCAACTTGCTCATTGTCCAAGGTAAATGATAAAGTTTTATAAGGCATGCTTAGGGTGATAGTTAATTTTATGGGTCAGGTTGGCTAGGACAGGTTACCCAGATACTTGGTCCAACATTATTTGACGTGTTTCTGTGAAGGTGTTTTTTAGAATGAGGTTAACATTTTTAGGAAAACAGATTATTCTCCATAATGTTGATGGGCTTCTATCAATCAGTTAAAGGCTTGAAGAAGAAAAGGCTGCCTTCAGACCATAACATCAACATTTTCCTTGGTCTTCAGCCTGCTGGCTTACACTGCAGATCTCTCTCGCTGTCTCTGTCTCTCTGTTCCTGTCTCTCTGTGTCTGTCTCTCATTCTTTCACTGTTTATCTTCTATTGCTTCTTTTTTTTAATATTTAAAAAAATTAAGTAGCAGAAGCCTCAATTAAATGGAGTCGAGAGGCCAGCAGGCAACTCGCACACTCCGTGAGGGTAGCAAGCCCAACAGGAAGAAGAAAGACTTGTCTTCTTCCCTGGCAAGGACTCAGCCAATGAAAATCCCTGAACTCTCTGTTTACTACAGCTCTCCTTTACTTCTTTCTCCTCTCTATAAAAGTATTCTCCTTCCTGTGCTACGTGGGACTTACACATGGCTTGCTCACAGCTGCAGACCCCAAACTAATTTTCTGCTAATTTTGAACAAACCCAAACTTACTTTTCTTAAAACTGAATTGGACTACAGTGGCTCTAAAATTTCCAGAACTGAATGGAATGCCTCTTCCAGTTTGTATTTGGAAGCTTCCAGAAGTTATCAGAAGTCTAAAATTTCCTCTCTGCAAAATGAGATTTTTAAGATTAACTGAGGCAAGCAAATGATAAAGACAGATAAAATGGTTTCCAAAGCCTCACTGTCCTCTTCCTTGGCTTCTTTGTCTCAGGCTCTGCCTCCGTGCCATCTTCCTCCTTTTCTTGTACCTATGCCTCCCCTATACCCTCAAATCCTCTATACTAATTCTCTTACCAAACTTCCTTTCTCCCTGAAACTCTCCCCACCCCCTTTTCCTCTGTACCCATCGGAACTTGTCCCTTTAAAATTAAGCCTTCTAAGGATCCAGAAGCTAAACCCTTGATTTCTTATTCTCCCTGGACGAAAGCTGAACCACAAGCCATAGTCAAAGATTTTCCTAACATAACCAAAGACTCTCATAGATTTGTTAATGAAATTAACATATTCATTCAAACTTATCAACCTGGTTTCTCTGACTTTCATCAGCTGATCATATGCTGTGAAGGCCAGGCCCAGCATCAGACAAAAACCGCTAATTGGGAAGGTCCTCAAAGGTCTCTACAATTACAACTGGGAGATGAGCCCACTATCTTATTATATGATCAGGCGCAGGCAGTCACCAGGCAACTTCATGGAGAAATTCCTAGGGATTTTCCAAAGCCTGTTGGTTGGAAGAAAATTCAGCGTTGCACACAAAATCTGATGAACCTGTTCAGGACTATTACAGTTGACTTCAGATTGTTGTTGAATTCTTGTTCTTCCTTTAAATGTTGATCCCACCTGGGTAGCTTTTAACTCAAGTTTTTTAATGGGCAGAAGTGGACTTTTCCCTTCTTTTCCTAAGTGAAAACAAAACAGTCCTAGTTTTAGCTATTTTTGCCAAGAGGCAGAGATTGATAAAGAGATTGTTACTTTAGGCATTTCAGACACCTTGACCCTGTAACCAGCCTTTCACATCCTCCCAGTTCTCAATGATGGAGCTCTGAGGAACTACAGGGTCTCTTCCCACTCCTTCCTCTTAAGCAGCTTGGGGAAGCAGTTCTCCACACTCAGGATGAAGCCGCTTCCAGCCCTGACACTGGAGCCACACTCTTGGTGCTCTACCCCTCTACTACCCAGAGCCCCTGCCTTGGAGCACTGAAATGTTTCAGACTGGGATCTCTAACGAACCTCAAGAGGTTCCTGTCTCTGAACCCTTGCCCTTTTGTTCAGGCCCTTTGAGAAATACATACCTGTTTCTCACTGGTTCTTCTACCCCTTTTCATGACCTAGGCAGAGACTTCTTACAGGAGCATCATGCTGGAATTTCTCTTCCCCAAAATGGAAACTAATTCTAGAATTGACAGTAGTCATCAAAGTAATCAACCAGGTGAATTAAATGACACTTCGACATCTTTTATTTGTTCCATCTCTGTCAGTATGAGAGCACATTCTGGAAAAGCTAATCATTGGTCCCTATTGAATCAGCTACCACCTTCTTATGGGCAAAATCTCCAGCTGGTATTGGCAAAATTCACAGCACCCCTCCCATCAAGATTCTCATAGATCCCTCAAAACCTCTTCCCAGAATTACTCAATATCCTGTAAGGCCAATTGTTTCTATTACAAATAACCATGTTTTCATAGAGCGATATTTTCACAGTGCACTCTGTGAAGATGAAGACCTTAAGCATCACACCTTGCAACTTAGATATTTTGTGTCCTGGAAAAGACACCTTCAGAAAGATTATTTTCATCTCAATGGAAAGACCACTATCAGGTACAGCTAACCAACCCTGTGGCATCAATCTCCAGGGAAAGACTCTTGGATTCACGTGGCACACCTAAAAATAAAAAGCACAGAACGCTGACTGGACCTGCACATTATCTGGTGACCTTAAACTAAAGATTTCCTGGACTAGAAGTAGAAAACATCTGATGAGACAGCTTTCTGACGACATCCAGACCAGGACTGATGAAAATTTGTCACCAAACCTCTGATGATGACATAATGCTTTAGATGGTCTGCAATGTCTATGTTCTATGTAACATATGAACTTTAGATAAAAGGTCCCTGAGAGTTCTCCTTCCTACCCCTGCCTGTTGCTTGAATATGACCTCAGTAGGTTTCCAATCTGTACACATTCTGGCTGATGTGAGAAACTACACCCAGGAAAGGTCCTTCCTGACACTGAGGGACAAAACTGCTGAAACTAGAAAAGCTGACTTTTGATCAGTGATGCTTTCAGAGAAAAATCTTGATCAAAAGGGGAAAATGAAAATTTTTAATAAACAGAAACCTCAATATAATGAAGTTGAGAGACTGGAATGGGGAGCTCTCATGCTCTGCAAAAATAGTAGACCCCAACAGGAAGAAGAAAGAGTCCTCTTCTTCCCTGTTAAGAACTCAGCCAATGAAAGCCCATGGGCTCTCTGTTTACTACAGCCCTCCCAACTTCCTTTTCCCCTCTATAGAAGTGTTCTCCTTTGCTTATTGTGCTGGAACTTGTGTGTGGCTCACCCATGGTTGCAGACTGTGAATAGCAATTCTCTGCTGATCTCAAAACCCCTCCCCTTTTTTCCTGAAGAAATAACTGGGAGTTTGTTATAGGTCAACACTGGAGAACACTGACTAATACAGATTCTGGGTACTGAGAAGTGGGGTGCTGCAATAACAAATACCTAAAAATGTGGAAGCTTCTTTTGAACTGGGTACTGATTAGAAGCTGAAAAAGGATTACAGGTCTGTGTTTGAAAAAGCCTAGATTGCTTTGAAGGCACTGTTGGTAGAAATACGGATATTAAAGTTGCTCTGGTGAGATGTTAGAGGCTGGAAACTGGAAGAAAGGTGATCCTTGTTATAAAGTGGTAAAGAAATTAGCTAAATTGCATTTTAGTGTTTTGTGGAAGATAGAATTTGTGAGTGGTGAACCTGTATATTTTGCTGAAGAGATTTCTAAGTAATAAATTGAAGTATGGCCTTGTTCTTCAGAAGAAGATTGAAAACTTTGTATTGTCTCTTATTCATGCCATTTTTTTTTTTTTTTTTTTTATGGCTGTGTTGGGTCTTCGTTTCTGTGCGAGGGCTTTCTCTAGTTGCGGCAAGCGGGGGCCACTCTTCATCGCGGTGCGCGGGCCTCCCATTATCGCGGCCTCTCCTGTTGCAGAGCACAGGCTCCAGACGCGCAGGCTCAGTAGTTGTGGCTCACGGGCCCAGTCGCTCCGCGGCATGTGGGATCCTCCCAGACCAGGGCTCGAACCCGTGTCCCCTGCATTGGCAGGCAGATTCTCAACCACTGCGCCACCGGGGAAGCCCCCATGCCATTTTTGATACTTTATTAAAGTTCCAAAACCTTGATATTTATAGCTTGTAACCATCTGATACACACATCTGAAAAAAAAAATATTTTAGTAGTAATAAAAATTCCTTTTCTTTGAAAACAGGCATTTTGTATTTACAGCATACACTTTTAAAATATTTTGCTTACAGTCTCTCTAACTTTTCCTTTTGTGTATTTCTATGTGAAAGTGAAAGCATTTCTGAATGTTTTTATTGTCAGGAGCAGTTGCTTATATGGAGTTCCCCAAGGGCAAGAACCAAGCACATCTTCCTTACTCTCTGTGTCCAGAATTCTGTAGGCCCCTCCCCTAATACTAAAACAATGATAAATAATTTTAATACAAGATAGAGTGTAGGAGATCCTTTAAAACTCATGGTGATGTTAGGTGTACTAAAGGTCTTACTGTAACTACTTTCATATTTTATAATGTTAAACAATTTCACATCTCTTCATACTTCTTCATTTTATCATAAATATCTTGTATTTTTACATGTATTTCTGGTAAAATGATTTGTCATATACTGGTATTTCTTTACTGCTATCCATAAATGTATTTGAAATACAAATGACTTTGCATTTTAAAAAAGCTAATGTAATATAGTTGACTTCATATGTATAGTCATCTATGGAATAATCTTTCTTGAATTCTAATAATGGTTTATCAACAAATATAATTAGGCCATCACTTGTATCCTATCAAAGGTTAACAATCTTTTAACGTGTGAAATGTAATTTCAAAAGGCTATTATAAAAATAACACTGTCTAAACTACTTAACTCTGAAATTAGGAAACATCTTTTTCTTTTTACTGTGGCCACTCTTAAGTGCTTTATACTGATGGTCCTACTAGTATTTTTTATAATCATGGGAGATCTAACAAGAATACTGACATTATCTTTTTGTGTTCTGATTATGGTACTACAGTTGAAAGGATGATGTCAGACCCCATTCTTAGCATACCATAACATTAAACAAGGCCTTCGGAAAATAAACACTGGTTGTCATTATTTTGAAATTATGTTAATTACATTTGCAGTTAAGCTAGTTCTTTTTCACCTGAAAAAATATTTTTCTTCACCTTTCTGTGAAAATATATTCTATCACAGCCTTTTGTAGTTTTCTATAAACAATAATGACATGTTGTCTTTTGTGATTTCTGAAACAAAATTTAGTCACTCAGAAAAAACAAAAACAAAACTAAGCTATGGACATGAATGGAAAACTATCACCCAGAGACTTTCCCAGAGATTTCTAACTGTACCTCTGTTTTTCCTTTTACAAAGCCTTTCGTGATTTTAATGTATATGAGGCAAGGACGAGTTGCATTCTGGGAGTTTTGACAATATGCATGATAGAAAACTTAAATATTTGGCCTCTACATTTAAAGAAAGAGATTTCTCCACCTGTATTCTATTGGCTCTGTTATTTATTTATTTATTCTCCTTTTTTCAAGCTCTGTTATTTTTGTATTCCTTGTTATTTAAAATGTCTTTATCATTTAGGTCCATACTGAGAAAATACAGCATGTCGGATTCCAGATTAATATAGAGAAAGACAACATTGTTTCACTTTTGACTAGCATCTTTCAAAGTTTGGACCCCAAGTTCAGTATGGAAAGATAGCATAGAAATTTAAAGTAATAAAAACAGAAAATACATGGTTTCGGAGCTGATAAATGTCTGTTTAATAAAATACATTTTACTCTTTCAGGGCTTTTTAACGTTTAAAGAGCTGTTTATGTAGTTTGCTTTAAAAAAAAAAATCCATAGCCAATTCTGCCACTATATATGAATACTGAAATACAAAAAAAGCATTACTTATGAAACAAATACACAAAACTTACATTTCAATAGGCTCACAAATCCTCAAACACAAGGTACACAGAAAATTCACGATACGTTAAAAATTGTTCATTGAAATGTGCAAAATCGCTTTCAAAGTTCAATCCTCTCCCACATTACATTCAAATCAGTTAGGTTCTCTGATTAACTTTTAAAAATGAAAATATGTGGTAGTTCTAGAATAAGCCGCCTGCTGCTCTTGCCCACAACCATTCAGAGTGGCAAGCCTATTTTTATTTCAATTTTTTTTTTTTTCTTTTTAAGCGAAGGAAGGGTACGGCGGGGGTTGCTAAATTTTCTAGCTACAAGGATGAAGAAAACACATTTTCTGCAGAAATGGGTCTGACAGCTTGCGAACAACTCGAGCAGGTACCTGGGCCACGACCCGCGCCGAGACGCGGTACGCCTCTGAGCAGAACTCGGTCCGGCCAGGTGCGGACCTCCTGTCTTTCCGCGGGGTCAGCGGACCGCGGCCCTGCGTGGGTTTTACGGCCGAGGTGGTGGCAGTGGCGCGTGTGCGGCGGCGGCGGGCGGGAGCGCGGAGGAGGAGAAAGGAACGTTGTCAGTCAGGCCGCCGGAGACCCCGCCGGAGCACGGCAACTATGCTCTGGGGTCGAAGGGCCTGACTGGCTTCGACACGAGACGCCGAGGGACCAACCGGGCAAAAGAGGGGGCTTATCTACCCTTCCGCATTTTCTTGGGTTTCTGTCCCAGGCGGTGACGTGACGTGCTGACGGCGGGCCCGTACCGGGGAGCTGGGCCGCTTTTTGTCAGCTCCGAGCTCGGCCCCTCCTCCCTCCCTCCGCCCGCCCGCCCCACCAGCCAGAGCCCGGCCCAGTGCTCCAGAGAAAGGCCGGCCTGCGGCACCCGCCACCGTCGCTGACCGCCCGCACCTGGGTCTGGTGAGTCTGGGACGCGGCCGCGGGGCCTAGAGCGAGTGGGGCGGCCTGGTCCCGGCCTGGTCGGCGGCCCGCGTGGCGCTCTTCCGCGCTAGGCGGGGCAGTGTGGCGTGTGGCGCCGAGCAGGCCCCAAGGAGGCCGCTGTTAGGCCCGGGAGGGAGCCCGGCTGCCCCAAGCGGCGGTGGAGGCGCGGTCTGTTACGGGGCGGGATGTGGGGGAGGGTCTCCCTGTGGCCCGGGAGGCGGCCGAGGGGCGCCGGGTTGGCGCCGCGGCCCGCCCGGGCACCGCGCGGGAGTGAGGCCTGGCAAGGAGGCGAAGGCTGCAGGCGTGAGGTGAAGGCCGCTGGCCTGCCTGCCAATTTTTCGCTATGTAAATATCGGCGGGGAGGGGGTAGCGAGGGGGGACAAGATGGCGGCGGATTTACGCCTGCTGCAGGGAATGGTTGGGAGGGATTGCTGGGAGGGGGAGCCGCCATCTTGAAGGTGGCTTCTGAAGGGGAAATTCCGCTACAGCCCGTGAGGCGGGGTCGGAAAGCGGGCGGGCGGCGGCTCGGGTGGCGGGTACCGGAGGCCCGGCACGGCAGCGTGTACGCGCGGAGGGGGCGTGCTAGCTCCCTACAGTGGCCGTGGTCCTCGCAGTCGTGATGAGCCCTCGGGCTCCAGGTGCTCGGCGGCAGCGCCACTTTCCTGCCGTGCTTACCGCAGCTCGCTGGCTGGCTGCTGCTTCCGCTGCATTTTAGCCGAGCTGCCGGCAATCACGACCTCGCGCCTTACCCCCGCGCTTGAAGCCACCCTAGGGCGGTTAGGGCCGATGACCGCCTAGGCACCTGGGCTCACGAAGGCAAATGAGAATCTAGGAAATTTTATTTTTACTTAAGTCATACATGCCCCCCGACGTGCCTTCCTTGGGGTTTTCCAACAGTTGCCTCCCTGAGTATCTCAGTAATAAAAATTGAATTTGATGGGAAAAAAGTGCTCGCAACTCTTTTTTGTGCCGCAGGATACAAATACTTCGAAAGCGATTAAAAGTCTGAAGTCTTCTTTCCTTAGCTGGAAAAATTTTGTTGGAAACTTTCGTTTAAGCGACTAGTGATAATTTTACACTGTATATAGTAAGAGTTGGAAATGGGGTTTTCTTATTGAAGTACGATAAAGTGATGCATTATTTTCGTGTTTTTGTACCGTGGCTGTTTAGATTTTGTCTTATTTGAAAACTCTTGAGGTACAGTCCCATTCCTTACAGTACTTTACATTGTATATTATTCAGGTTTACTGGTGAACTCTTAAGCCTGTGTGAGCTTTGCGCTGTACTAGTAAAGATTGAAAAAGTTCCTAAAATTGGATGATGCCTGCTAGAAGTTCACTGCTAAGGTTTCATAGGAATGCGAGGTCTTCATTTGGAGCATTAGGAAATGGTCCCTGAAGTAGGAGGAATTTTAGGAAGGTACTGACTGAAAATTTGTGGGACTTAATTAAGTGGAGATAGAAGTAGGGAAAGGGCATATTTTAAGTTTGAAGCTTCTTCAGAAGACAGCACATATTTACAGTTTAACTAGAGTGGATGGTATAGGTAGGGGCATACTGGAAATTGAGACTAGAAAAGGTAGATTCTAAGGTAGACTGATGGAACACCTAAGCTGTGCTTCATATTCATTTAGCAGTTCTGGCTCCAGCCATTGGGGAGAACTTTTATAGTTGAGAAGTAATGAAAACTAGTAGTAAGCTGATCAGTGTTTTTCTTTACTAGAAAAATTATCGAGTATTGCTGCTTCTTGAATGACTCGTGTGTTCTTGACAGCTGCTCCTTTTTTCTTTCCTTTTTTAAAATAAATTTATTTAATAAAGACTGCGTTGGGTCTTTGTTGTTGCGCCCAGGCTTTCTCTAGCTGCAGTGAGCTCCCCACTCCCTTCTCTTCCTTGCGGTGCACGGGCTTCTCACTGCGGAGGCTTCTCTTGTTGCAGAGCACGGGCTCTAGGCACGCGGCTTTCAGTAGTTGAGGCACGTGGGATTCAGTAGCTGTGTGGCTCCTGGGCTCGAGAGCACAGGCTCAGTAGTTGTGGCACACAGGCTTAGTTGCTCCATGGCATGTGGGATCTTCCCGGACCGGGGCTCAAACCTGTGTCCTCTGCATTGGCAGGCGGATTCTTAACCATTGCGCCATTAGGGTAGCCCGACAGCTGCTCCTTTTTTCTCTCCTGAGTTCTAACATCAAGTAACGTTTTGCTCAAAAGTATTATATTTCCTATAGTGAACAAAATTTTAGTTAACCATGATTCAAAATTACAGGAATAATTTAGGAAGTAGGTTTGAAAAAACAGAAGAGTAATTCCTAAAAACACAATAAGTAACCCTTACATGACCTTGTGCAAACCTCCTTCCCCCTGGTGAAGGCAACCGCATCGTGAAAATAATTTTATTACTCTTCTCTAAACCAAGCTTTAAACTTCGTTTTTTCATTTATGAATGTTCTAGATGCAGGTTTCAGAAAGTAGGTGTTTGCTAATCTTTCAACAGTGATGCTCCATGAGAAAGATTTTTACATTTATCATGAATGGCCATGTTTAGAAAACTTAGAAACTGGACTGAAAGAGACAGATGGGAAGCAAGTTGCTAATGCAACCTAGTTGTTGAGGTGTGAAGTATGAACATAAACTGTAGAAATAGTTGCTTTATATCTTGACAGCTGGGAAACACAAAGAACTGTGAGAAGATAGAATTGTATGCTGCATAGTACAGCAGCAGCAGATGTTCCAGTACAGCAACAAAGGATGTTCAAGATAATGATTATACTAAACTCAAATGTATAATTAAGAAGACAGGTAAGTGTATGACTTTAAAGCATTTCTATCAGAAACGGTTAAATATATGATGTTTTTTGCTTGAAGGGGTAGATTCTGATGACAGGTATTAGCCAGCTGTTTTAATTTATGTGTATTTTTCAAATAGAGGCAGTTTTTCTTTTTTTAAAAAAAAGCATACAGCACTTTTTGTAAATGGTTTCTCTGATCCTATTTAATTTGTATTGTCACAGAATAATTTTCTTTGTGTTATTTGTATTTGAGCACATTGGCAATTACAAACTTTTAAAAAAAATTCTCAACTCCAGTCTTTCAAATTTTTGAAGTCTTTTTATTCTTTTACTTAACTGAGAAAGGTAGATGGTCATTTGATGTAAATGATTGTTCTCTTTAACTTCATGCTTTTCCTCTATTTCTACCTAGGCTCTCTCCCATTTATTTTGCTACAGTGCTCTCCTTCCAAGCCCAAGTGCTCTGCTTAAGCTCTTCCCAGACACTCTGCTGGCTCATTTCTCTCTCAAAATTTTCTTAGGTTCTCTAATCTTCTAAAAATCATCAGTCCTTTTATTTCTTTTTATCCCACTTATTTCTAAATTCATTATTTCCCTAATAATGAGACTATTCCACAGTACAATTGGTATGTCACATAAAAGTGTTTTGTGTTTCAGAAACTCTGCCTTCTGTCTCTGCTGTGGTTCTTTTTATAACCTCATGTGGACTCTCCCTTGAGGTCAGTCCTCTATCCTTTTTTCTCCAGTCTTATCCGGCTTCACTGTCTCCTCTTGTCTAAGATTCTCATCTAGCATTTCTCGTTGCCTACTGAACAACTCATTTGCCTTCCTGACATTCCATACTCAATATGGCTAAAATAAAATGTATCTGATACATATTAGATAATATGAGCTGAAAAAGCAGTTTCTTCATAGAATCCCTAAAACAACTCCTGCTTGTTGATTTCTTTCTGTTTGTGACTTTATTTTCCCAGGCTTTTTTTTCTTTTGTGTCCCATAGAACAATACAGGCATCTTTAACTTACCATTGAATCTATTGTATTCTGTTAGTTTATATTTTGTTTTCTTGAGGTCCTAACTGTAGAGACAGTTTCTCATCCTGCCTTGTCCCCTTAGCAAAATGATCTGGCGCATGGACATCATTTCCAGTAAATATTATTTGAATGATTGAATGCAGAGATTTATATGGAGTTGACTAACTTTCCAACTGAAATTAGCTTAAACAGATACTGTGTTGTGGACAAAGGTATAAATATTAAGGCATACTGTGTCCACATTATAAAGGCACAAAGTCCAAATGGGGGCTCAGGAATAACCTTCCCTCCCTGCTTTATTCTCCTCCCCCATATTCTTCACCTGATAGGAATATGGACAGTCCATTATTCTTATAACATTATTTTTCAGTACAACATTTTATAAAATTATGCAGGAGTCCTGAGGTGGAAAAGTTTGAGAAATTCCTAGTCTAATTTAATAATAGACTTGTATTTTAGTAAATAAATAAGCCCTGGCTTATTTATTCATTAATAGCTACAGTTAAGTTTTAAGTTGTTTGAATTTTCAAAACAGTGCTGCTCTCTTTGCACATAATTCTTCTCTCTTGGGTTTATGATATATGTGGAATTGGTACACTGAAGTGTATATATATGCATTGTCAGCTTTACTGGGAATTGCCAAGTTCTTTCCACAGTGGTTGTATTTAGTTGATACTAAATTGTGAGTCTCTCTTTCTTCATAGCACTGCCAAAGATTTAACAGTTTAATTTCTTCCAGTCTTCAGGGATTAGATGTTTTCTGATTGTCGCTTTAACTTTGCGTCAGTCAGAATACTGGTGAGGTGGAGGCTTTTTTTTTTTTATGCCATGTGTTTATTGGCTGTTTGTCCTCTTCAGTGAATTGCTCATTCCTATTCTTGACCCATTTTTCTTTTTTTTCTCCAGTTTTACTGAGCACTGTATAAGTTTAAGGCATACAGTGTAATGATTTTCATATGCTATGAAAAGATTATCACAGTAAGTTTAGTGAACATCAGTCATAGATATAAAATCAAATAAGTGGAAAAAATATATTTTTCACTGTGATAAGAACTCTTAGAATTTACTCTCAACAAACTTTTATATATAACATACAGCTGTGTTAATTACACTTATTATTTTGTACATACATCCTTAGTACTTATTTATAACTGGAAGTTTAATACCTTTTGACTACCTTCACCCACTTACCCCTCTCCCCAAGCCCCGCCTCTGGTAACCACAAATCTGATCTCTTTTTCTGTGAGTTTGTTTGTTGTAATTGACCTACAACACTATGTTAGATCCTGTTACACAGCTTAGTGATCCGACTTACCTGTACATTTCAACGGGATCATCCCAGTAAGTCTGGTTACGATATGTGGCCATACAAAGATATTGCACAGTTATTGGCTCTGTTCCCCACCGTGTATATTCATACCCATGATTCATTTATTTTGCAACCGGAAGTTTGTATATCTTAATCTCCATTACCTATTTCTTTCCTCTTACCACCTGTCTCTCCTCTGACAACCACCTGTTTGTTCTTTGTATCTATCCCTCTGTTTCTGTTTTGTTATGTTCATTTGTTTTTTTAGATTCCACATGTAAGTGAAATCATACAGTATTCGTCTTTCTTTGACTAATTTTACTTAGTCTAATATCCTCTAGGTTCATGCATGTTGTCACAAATGGCAATATTTCATTCTTTTTTATGGCTAACGTTCCACATCTTTATTCATCTGCATGGTGCAGTTAGGTTGCTTTCATACCTTGGCGATTGTAAACAGTCCTGTAGTAATGAACATTGGGGTGCATGTATTTTCTCTAATTATTGTTTTTATTTTGATAAATACCTAGGAGTGTAATTGCTGGATCATATGGTAGTTCTATTTTTAATTTTTTGAGGAATCTTCATATTGTTTTTCATAGTGGCTGCACCAATTTACATTCCCACCAACAGTGCATAAGGGTTCCCTTTTCTCCACACCCTTGCCAATACTTGTGATTTGCTGTCTTTTGGATACTAGTCATTCTGACAGGTGTGATGTGATGTGATCCCTCATTGTGGTTTTGATTTGCATTTCCTTAATAATTAGTGATGTTGAACATCTTTTCATGTGTCTGTTGGCCATCTGTATGTGTTTTTTGGAAAAATGTCTATCAGATTCTCTGCCTGTTTTTAATTGGGTAGTTTGTGGGGTTTTGTTTTCTTTTGTTTGTTTGATGTTGTGTGACTTCTTTTTACATTTGGATATTAATGCTCTATTGGATATATCCTTTGCAAATATCTTCTCCCATTCAATTGGGGGCCTTTTCGTTTTGTTGATATTTTCCTTCCCTGTGCTAAAGCTTTTTAGTTTGAAGTAGTCCCACATCTGTTTATTTTTATTTCCCTTGTGAGAAATAAAATTTCTCTTTTTTACGTGTGTAAAAAAAATACTACTAATACTAATGTCAGAGGGTTTGCTGCCTGTGTTTTCTTCTAGAATCTTTATGGTTTCAGGTGTTACATTTAAGTCTTTAATACGTATTGAGTTTATTTTTGTGCATGGTGCAAGAGAGTAGTCCAGTTTGATTCTTTTGCATGTAGCTATCCACTTTTCTCAACAGCTTTATTAAAGAGGCTCTCTTTTCCACATTGTATTATTTTTGCATCCCTTGTTACAGATTAATTACATGCAAATATGGGCAGTTCCTTTGTACATAACTTGTTTTTAATATTATGTCTTTGTCTTTAACTTTTACCATTTTAATTATACCGTATCTTGATGTGTTCTTTGGGTTAATCCTGTATGGGACTCTCTGTGCTTCCTGGACTTGGATGTCTGTGTCCCATTTTAGGGAAGTTTTTGGCTATTATGTCTTCAGATATTATCTCTGCCTCTTTTCTTAATATCTTCTCCTTCTGGGACTCCTGTAATGTGAATATCAGTACACTTGAAGTTGTCCCAGAGGTCTGTTAAACGATCCTTATTTCTATTCATTCTTTTTCTGTTTTCTGTTCAGCCTCAGCAGTTTCCACTAGTCTGTCTAGTCACTGATATGTTCTTCTGTATCATCTGATCTAGTGTTGATTCTTTTTAGTGTGTTTTTCATTTCAGTTATTGTATTATTCCCCTCTATTTGGTTGTTTTTTATCTTCTAACTCTGTTAAAAACTTCTAACTTCTCACTCTGTGCATCCATTCTCCTCCCAAATTCTTTGACTATCTTTATGATCATTGCCCTTAACTCTTTATTGAGTAGATTGCCTATCTCTACTTCATTTAGTTCCTCTGAGGTTTTATTTCTGTACATAGGGTAGCTGGCTGTGGAGTATTAGTGGGTCTTGGGGCTAGTGCTGGCCCACTAGTGGGCAGAGCTGAGTGCTGGGGTCTCTAACTGCAGGGCTGAAGG
This sequence comes from Balaenoptera physalus, assembly GCF_965194825.1. Lineage (NCBI taxonomy): Eukaryota > Metazoa > Chordata > Mammalia > Artiodactyla > Balaenopteridae > Balaenoptera > Balaenoptera physalus. Next base: position 15,985,114 of record NC_138904.1, on the reverse strand, counting down.
TGTCCTGGAGTTGGTGTTAGCCAGCTGGTGGGCAGGGCCTGGTTCCGATGGCCAGATGTGAAGTCCCATGAGGTTCCCAGGCTGGGTGGTCCCGTGCTAGTGCCAGTGCACTTGTGTGTGTGGTTGATTCCCAGGGCAGCTATGGGCTGAAGGACTTTAAGGTTAGCTGGCCTCCTGGTGGGTGGGGCTGGGTCCCTTCCTGGCTAGTTGCTTGGCCTGGACTTCCTGGTACTGGTGCTGACAGACTGGTGGCTGGACCAGGTCGCAGTGCTAATAAGCTAGAGGGAGGGTTCCAGAGTGGTGCTTGCCAGCACCAGTGTCCACATGGTAGAACAAGGCTCCCCAGAATGGCTGCCTCCAGTGACTGTGTCCCCAGGGTGAGCTCCATTTGCCCCTTCTTTTCCAGGAGACTCTCCAAGATCAGATATCAGCATATGGATCTAACCTGGGTGTCTTTCAAATTACAGCTTCTGTATGTGCCCTTTAAGAATGGAGTCTATTTCCCGCATTCTTCTGGGTCTCCTCAGAGTAAGCCCCACTGGCTTTCAAAGTCAGACATACTGGGAACTTGTCCTCCCAGTGCAAGACCCCCAGGCTGTGGAGCCTACTGTGGTGCTCCAATTCTTTACTCCTTGGGAAGAATCTCTACAATTATGATTATCCTCCCATTTGTGGGTCACCTACCCAGGGATATGCATAGGCCTTGACTGTACTGTATATCCACCCCTTCTGTCTGTCTCTTTGTGGTTCCTTCTTTGTATCTTTAGTTGTGGAAGATCTTTTCTACTAGTCTTCTGGTTTTTCTCAACAATACTTGTTCTGTAGATATAATTTTGGTGTGTCTGTGAGAGGAGGTGAGCTCAGGGTCTTCCAATTCCTCCATCTTGGCCACTTTCCATTAACACATTTTTCTTATTCATTTTTAGGTGTTTATGTTCTGTGTAAAAGTGATTTTCACTGTAAATACCTTCTCAGTCTGTGACTTGTCTTTAATCTTTGTTTCTGCCATATTTTGTTGAGTGGAACTTCATGTGAGATAATTTTTTTTTAATCTTCAAGAATGGCTTGTGTTTTTTGTATCTTCGACAAATTCTTCCCTTATCACAAACTCTTACAGTTTGCTTTTTTATATATAGATGATTAGTCTGTCTGGAATTTTTTTTTCTGTATTTTTTGATGTAGGATTCTAATTCTGTTTTTTACATGTAGATTTATTGGCAGGTTTAGCCTTTCTCACTGATTTGTAATTCAGTTTATGAGGTATATTGAATTCCTATACAAGGATATTGAAAGTTTTCCTATTTTGGTTCCATTGGTCTGTTGCATATCTGTATACCCTGTTTTTAAAACTGTGATTATAATAAAATCTTAGTAAGTATTCTCTTATTCTTTGGAGAATTGTTTTAGTCATCTTTTTCCTTTAACTTTTTTTAGACTGTTTATTTCAATTGGAAAAATTATTAGATTTTTGTATTTGCATCAAGTTTATACAGTATATGGACATATATATGCCTTTGATGAACATGGTTTGTCTGTTTATTTATATAGGCTTTTTAAAGTCCTTTTATAACATTTTCTCCATCATCGTTATCATCTTTGCCATTGTCATCAAACACTTATTGTGTGCCAGCACTGTTCTTCAGACAGTACTAATATAATAACTTTTTAAATCTCCCTGCGATAATTACACATTTCATTTATTTATTTTTTTTGGCCGTGCTGCATGACTAGTGGGATCTTAGTTTCCCAACCAGGAATTGAACGCTGACCCTTGGCAGTGAGAGCTCTGAGCCCTAACCACTGGACAACCAGGGAATTCCCAATATGCATTTTCTTGTATCCTAAGTTTGCTATGAAACTTCTAAACCCCAGGGATTGAAACCCATAATCTTAGTGGAGTTAGAATTTTAATTGTACCATCTGGCTCCAGAGTCTACACCTATACCATACTATATATTGCTTTTCATAGATGCATTGTTAACTGTATCCTGTTATGTTGTGTAACTTTTGTGGCCATAGTGAATAGCAGTTATTTAAAAGTAACAATTTCAGGTTATAATTTATAACAGACTCTGTTGACATGCAGAAATCGATTATGCAAACTTGCATTATTAAATGCATGACCATATTGCATATATTCTGAGGTGCACTTTCCCCCTTATAGGTCAATATCTCTGAAATTGAAATGTATTTATCACAGCCTGCAGTATTCAGGAACTACTCATTTTGTATCCCTCCACATGAGTTACCGTAATTATTGGTTACTACATACATTGCTAATACTTGTCAGACAGTATTCCTGAAAGTAAAATAAATTGCTCTTGGAAGAGTGGAAAGAAATTAAACAGCAGTCAGAGCCTGGGTTGTTTGATTCATAGTTCAGTCGTAGGATACGTGGTCATACATTGAGAGCCTTTTTAACGCAAAATTTCCAACTTTGAACGGAAGCTGCTTAACTTACTTTAGCAAAAATTAAATAATGACTTTAGTCAAAAAATAAAGTGCTGGCATCAAAGTTTGAGAAGTAAGTGTCATTGACTTGAAAGAAGATTCTACAGTTGATAATTAAGGGGTACTTCATCAACACCTTGTTGTTGGGAGAAAACTATAGTTAGACATGGACATTGAACAGCTTTGAGCAGAAAAGTGAGCCACAGTAGCACCCTGAATGTGATGTGAAGAAGTTTTAATATTCTAAATGCATTTCTTTTGGTTATTTTTCACACACATGCCAACTCCAATATGTATTTTACAGTTCTAAATGATGACAAATGATATTATTTTACTGAGCAGTAATTTTTCTTAGTGGTATGTAAAATAATGGTTCATTTAATAATTAAGAGCATCTTCAGAGTCCATGAAATCCAGTAGTGATACTAGTTAGTGGTCTTTCTGCATTTTCTTTGTAATTGTGTTTTCTGTTACTAATGATGTTAGATTCATTTTTTAATGGTCTAGGTACTTGAAAGAGTGTTTCTAGTGTTTTTTTCTTTAAATACTGATACTGCAGTGTTCTCTTGGGTAAATATTCTTTAAATTCTCTTCCTTTAGAGTTTAAAAGTTTTTATCATAAAGAGGAGTTGAATTTGGGAGATGCTTTGGCCTGCATCTGTTGTTTTTTTTTTCCTTTAATCAATTAATGTGCTGAATTTTATTAATGCATTTCCTAACTTTAAATTATCTTTGAATTTTCTGTATAGTTGGTATTTACATTTCCATATCATTGTGCTGTAATTTGTCCCTTATTTCTCAAGATATTTTTAAACACTAGCTTACAAACTAATTCTTTCTACTTATGTTCTTCCAGTTATTCAACTTAGATGTTAAATATTGCTTAACTTGATTTCAGGTAATGAACGTTAATCATTATGTTTACCTTCTTTTTAAACTTCCATTTGAAGATAGGGTTTGCTGACTAGAAAAAAAAAAAAAAGGAAGTTTAAAATTCACTGTGCCAGGTAATAAAAAGATTAGCTGAGGGATGGATAAGGGGGGAAAAAAAAAGATGGTTAGGACTTTACTTAAGAGAGAGAGAATGAAAGGTAACTTTAAAATATTAGAGGAAAACTAGGTAGATTTAAAAGAACAGTGAGAGGTTTTTTAAAAATGTAATTTAAAAAATATTAATTAAATTTTTTTTTTGAGAATTTTTATATGGAAGGCTAGACTATGGAAAACTAAAATAAGTTTTTTGTTGTTGTTTTTTGGCCACCCTTTGTGGCATGTGGGATCTTAATTCCCCAACCAGGCATCGAACCTGTGCCCCTTGCAGTGGAAGCATGGAGAGTCTTAACCATTGGACCACCAGGAAAGTCCCTAGAATGAAGAATTTTTAATAGTGATGAAACAGATTGATATTTTATCTCTGTGAATGAAATTTAAAAATTGAAATTATATTTGTTTCATCTTTTAAAAACTAGATTTAGTTCTAATTTTAACAGTGCACTAATTCTCCAAATGAAGAGAATAAAGAGGTGGATTGTATTTTGGCATGATTTTCTGACATAATTGTGAGCTAGCATTATATGGTATTTTCACTTCATACTGGAATTGCAATATGAGAATTGTATGTCAGTTTTCTAAGACCTTTGCTAGGCTTATTCTTGTGGATATTTTTCTTTCTCTAGCTGTTAAATTAAAACCTATAGGAAGACTAAGTCAGTGGCCATGACTGTGACTGATCATTTCTTCTTCATTTTCACCAACTTTTTTACGTCTTTTGTGCTTTACGTTTTCACTTTAAAATATAATTACTTTGTGTTTACTTTGTATTATCATTATGTTTAAAGAATTGATCAGTCATACTGATTAACAAAGATAATGTGTTTTAAGTGGAAAGCAGAGGTTTCGAGTTCATTAGTTGAGCGAACTCCAAGCAGTTTTCTTGTTCACCCGTATTGTTAAACTATTATATATTTTTAAACATGTGCAATATAGTAATTTTAATGAACAGCATTTAAAAAAATTATATATAAACAACAGTTGTGTGGGGTGTGCACATATCACTTCAGTGACCAGTGGCACATTAAATACATTCATTCTTAAGACTTTTGCTTTTTCCTACAACCATTAGATCTGCTGAGATTCAGGTAATGAACATTCAAACAACTTAAATAGGCTTCAGAAGATACTGTGAAATAATTGAAAGTAGAGAATAAGAGTCTTAAAAGAATTAAAAAAGTAAAATAGTTAACATGTTTATGAGAAATGAATAAAGTCCCTTTGTGTCCTTGAGCACATTTCTTAGCTTTCAAAGCTTCAATGTCATTTATTGGAAAATGGGGCTGGTAATATCTACTGCTAGTTCAGGTAAAGATAAAATGAGATAATTTATGCAAAGACCTTAGTACAGTTTTTGAGATCTAGCAAATTATCTACAGATGACAGCTTTTTTAAGGATGGAAACAGAATAGATTAAAATAAGCATGAATACAAATTAAAAGGTGTGAATACTGGGCTTTCCTGATTTTGTTAGCTAACAAAGTGGAAATAATGGTGGACTAACATCTAGTACTTTAATAAAACGATCTAAGACCTTTTTCACAAACATATTAAATTTAAGGATTGATAAATTAAAGAAGAGTAATAGATTAGAAAAAGTTAGTATTTTAAGGATGTCAGTTCTTCCCAAATTGATCAGTATAAATTAACAGAATCCCAGTCAATCCCAGTGGTGTTAAAAAAGAGAAGTTTAAATATGTGGCAATAAGGACGAATACACCACACACATAGACTGATAGGTCTTTAAAAGTCAGTGAGATAAAACTCAACTGAGAGATGTATAAAACTCATAAGCAACATATTAACAAAAAAACCCAAATGCTCATTTTTCAGTAAAATTACAGATTTTAAAAATATTAATTTCCAGTGTTCATTGGGTTTTAGGGAAGTAGGTACGTTTACATTACTGGTAAAAGCATATACATTGTTAGGAGCGTTTTGTGGAGAGCATCTTAACAATATCTGTCGGGGGTTTTTTTGTTTTGTTTTTTGTTTTTGCTGCGCCATGTGGCTTGTGGGATCTTAGTTCCGTGACGAGGGATCAAACTTGGCCCCGGCAGTGAAAGCTCCAAATCCTAACCACCGGACTGTGAGGATATTCCCTTAAATTTTTACATGTACAAAACAGTCTGACTCACGTGACCTTCTTTGCAGTTTTCCTATAGAATATCCACCAAAATGTAAACGACAGCAGCAAAAAACAAAATGTGCTGTCTGTCGCAGTGTTGCATACTAGAGTACTGAGATAGATGCAAGCAGTATTCACGTCTCATTTTGAACTTGGCTAAATTAAGTAAGAGCATACTCATAACCAACTGAATCTGCTTAAAGGGCAAATTATAGAATTTACCATACTTTTAAAAAATCTAGAAGGAAATGGAGAGCATCTCTTAATAATTCTTACCTGCTGAGGAAAAGTAGCCCTCTTGAGGAACATTAATCATAATGGTGGTAAGATGTAGAGGTAGTTTATTTAAAATGCATTATTACCTTATCTGATATTGATTGTGTTGGCCTCAACTATTAAACACAGTCACTCATGGGACTAACCAGTACCCTGACTTTTTAAATGACATTATGAGTAACACAGAAGCCTCAGTCCTGTCCCCTTCCCAGTCAATTATTCCTCCCTTGGCAAGAAAGAACCACCATTCTGACTTCTGTTACCATTGATTTGGTTTGTATTTTTGTGTGTCGGGCTTTCCAGAGCAACATTATGCCTGGAAAAGTTATCCATGAAATTGCATATAGCAGTTATTTCATTCTTATTTTGTATAATAATGAGTTGTATAAATATTCCATCATTATCCATTCTGATATTGATTAACATCTGGATTCTTTATGTTGGCAGTTTCAAAGAGTACTGTTGGAGAATGTACATTTATTGGATTGGCCAAAAAGATCATTTGGGTTTTTCTGTAAAATGTTACAGAAAAATCGGCAGAAACTTTTTAGCCTACCCAGTACATGCTTTGGTGCTGGTAGTAAACATTCCGGTTAGATAAGTATGTAAGAGTAATTTGCTAGGATTTTAATTGAATACAGAGGTTAATTTAGGGGAAATTGACATTACAGATGTAATGTTTTCAAGAGCAAGAGAATTCTCCATTTGTCTTTTAAGAAGAATCTCACTAGAGTTTTCAATTAATATAGCCAATCATGTATTTAATTAAGTGGTAAAAAATCTGTTGTCTTTAATAGTACTAATTTTGTACTATTTTGCTTTTCTGAACTGGTTATTTTGATAGTATTTCTGTTGGTTTTTTGGATTTCTTGGATAATATAAGGTATAAATCAGAAATTTGACAATAATCATGCATTTACTTATCTTACCTAACTGCATTGGTTAGCAATTTCCAGTATTAATAATACAGTATGATAAAAGGCATCTTAATTTTCTGACCTTTGTGAGAATGTAGTGTTTCATCCCTAAGTTCAAGGTATGCAGTTCTACTTTAAAGTATTGCAAATATTATTCTGTATTATGTGAGCTGATTTTATTTGTGTTATAGAAACCCTTTGGTAGCAGATTAGACTGATTTTCAGATTCTGAAGTGCATAATTGTACACTTGTGCACACATTTTTATTGTGTTAAGACATACCTTTTTTTCCACTGGAGTGAATATTTTTAAGTAAAGAATCAATATTGAATATCAACTTTTTGACATCTTTAAGATTATCATAGTTTTTTACTTGCAGCCCATTGATATGGACTAATTGGCTCCATCCTGATTTCTTACTTTGTCAAGGGATGTGTTTGTGTGTTTCTCTTTCAGATTATGGATCATATTTGCAAATACTTGAACTGGTGTCATAAGTAATAGAGTTTGGGAGTGGTTTGAATTATTTTATCAGGTTTTGGTTTTGGAGATTTGTTGACTTTGCCAAAGGAATTGTAAAATGGTCTAAAATAATTCATAAAGCTTTAGAATTATTTGTTCTTGGAACTTGTGAAAAAATTCACCTATGAAAGCATTTGGGTTTCAAGCTGTTTGAAATGTTAACATTAGACAAGTTATTATGTATTTATTTTTATGATTGCTTGAGTTTTCTATCTCCAGTTAATACTGGTAAATTTTTAAAAATTAATCATTTTTGGCTGTATTGGGTCTTTGTTGCTGCACACGGTCTTTCTCTAGTTGCGGTGAGCTGGGGCTACTCTTGGTTGTGGTGCGTAGGCTTCTGTTGTGGTGGCTTCTCTTGTTGCGGAACACGGGCTCTAGGTGGGTGGGCTTCAGTAGTTGTGGTGCACGGGCTCAGTAGTTGTGGCTCGCAGGCTTGTGGCATCCAACTCGCAGGCAAGTTGCTCCATGACATGTGGCATCTTCCTGGACCAGGGCTCGAACCTGTGTGCCCTGTATTGGCAGGTGAATTCTTAACCACTGAACCTTAACCACAGGGAAGTCCCGAGAGGCTATTTTCATCTCCTAGGATCAGGAAATACGGGGCTGAGAGTGAATGATGATCATGGGAATAAGAGAAAGGAACAGATAATTGAGTAGTTGGAAGGGAAGGAATGGGCAAGATCAGACATCCCAACTGACAGGGAAGGAAGAAAAGGTCATAGTGATCATGTCTGGAGGAAGCTGGGTTTTATCCAAATGAAATATTCAGTAGATAGTCTGGTGGAAGAATTAGGTCCTAGCCTAGTGTGAGTATGTGGATTTGGGGAATTATCATTCTGCATATGGTAGTTGAAACCATAGGAATAAAGAGAAAGTAGAAGAAGACATGGCTGATTGCACAACCTTGGGCAAGACAGTAAAGGCTGAGGAGTGACACAGTAACCGGAACTTGGGAAAGTGGGAAGAAAACTAGGGTGTCACTTAAAGACTGAGAAACAAGAGAATTTCAAAACTGAGGGAATTCTCTCTCAAACGTTAATGGGGTAAATGAGAAAAAGGGTTATTCTTTAACCTACGGTTAATCCTATCATTCGTTGAAATATCATTGACATATAACATTACGTAAGTTTAAGGTGTACAGTGCAATGATTTGATGCCAGTATGCATTGTGAATTGGTTGTAAACATCTCTGCCTCATAACGTATTTACATTTTCTGTGTGTGGTGAGAATATTAAGTTTTGACATCTTAGCTACTTTGAAGTATGTAATACAGTATTGATAACTGAAGTCATTATTTGGTATATTAGATCCCCAGAACTTATACCTGAAGTTTGTACTCTTAGACCAACATGTTCTCATTTCCCCAAACTCTCCTGCCCCTGATTCTACTCTTTATTTCATTGAATTTATAGATGGGCCTACCTGCTCTTACTGTATTTTGCTTATTGCACTTCACAGATACTGAGGTTTTTACAAAATGACGGTTTCTGGCAACGATGTGTCAAGTCTGTTGGAATCATTTTTCCAACAGCATTTTGTCACTTCGTGTCTCTGTGCCACATTTTGGTAGTTCTCTCAATATTTTAAACTTTTTTGTTATTATTACGTTTGTTATGGTGACCTGATCTTTGATGTTACTATTGTAATTGTTTGGGGGCACCAGGAACTGTACCCATAGAAGACAGTGAACTTAATAAATGTTGTGTGTGTTTTGACTGCTTCAGCTCTGGGCCATTCCCCATTCTGTACCTTTTCTCAGGTCTCCTTATTCCCTGGGACCCAACAATATGTAATAAAAGTAGGCCTGCATGAAAAGATGCTCAACATTGCTAATTACTAGAGAAAGACAAATTAAAACTACAATGAAGTGTCACCTCACACCGGTCAGAATGACTGTTGTCAAAAAGTCTACAAACAATAAATGCTGAAGACGGTGTGGAGAAAAGGGAACCGTACTACATGGTTGGTGGGAATGTAAATTGGTGCAACCACTGTGAAGAACAGTATGGAGATTCCTTAAAAAACTACAAATAGAGTTACCATATGATCCAGCAGTCCCACTCCTAGGCGTATATCCAAAGGAAACTCTTAACTCCAAAAGATACATGCACCCCACTGTTCATAGGAGCACTGTTTACAGTAGTCAACACATGGAGGCAACCTAAATGTCCATCAACACATGAATGGATAAAAAAGATGCACTGTATATACACCAATGGAATATTATTCAGCCATAAAAAAGAATGAAATAATGCCATTTGCAGCAACATGGAGAGACCTATATACATCATCTTACTAAGTGAAGTCAGAGAAAAACAAATATTGTATGATACCACTTACGTGTGGAATCTAAAAAATAATACAAATGAGTTTATTTACAAACCAAAACAGACATAGAAAACAAACATGGTTACCAAATCGGGGGTGGGGAGTGGTAAATTAGGAGAATGGGATTAACACATAACATACCACTATATGTAAAATAGTTAAAAAGGATTTACTGTATAGCACAGTAAATTATATTCAATATCTTATAATAACATAATGGAAAAGAATATGATAAAGAATATGTATACATATTCAGTTATGTATACCGGAAAGTAACACAGAATTGTAAATCAACTGTAATTCAATTAAAAAAAAAAAGGAAAGGAAAAAAAATTAGGCCAGTTAAAGTGGCCTTTAAGTATTCCAAGTGAGAAGAAGAGTCATTGATGAAGTGAACTTTATTGTTTTATTTAAAGAAATTGCCACAGCCCTTTTGCAACCACCACACTGATCAGTCAGCAGCTATCAAGATCAAAGCGCAAGACCCTCCATGAGCAAAGATTAGTACTAGCTGAAGCCTCAGATGATGGTTATTGTTTTTCAGCAATGAAGTATTTTTAAATTAAGGTATGTATTTTTTTAAAAGATATAATGCTGTTACATACTTAATAGACTACCGCACAGCGTAAATGTAACTTTTGTATGCAGTGGGAAGCCAAAAAATTCATGTGACTTCCTTTATTGTGGGGCTCAGGACCTGAACCCAAAATATCTCCATGGTATGCCTATAACACATTTTCTTTACCCATTCATCACTAAGGTTGTTTCTGTATCTGGGCTATTTCAAATAATATAGCAGTCTCTGCCTTATCTGAAGTTTCACTTTCTAGGGGTTTTAGTTACCCTGGTCAAATGTGGTTGGAAAGTATTAAATGGAAAATTCTGGAAATGAACAACTCTTAAGTTTTAAATTGCATGCCATTCTGAATACCGTGTTGAAATCTCTTGCCATCTGGCTCTTTCTCAGCTGGGACGTGAATTATCCCTTTGATGCGTGTATCCTGCCCCTTAGTCATTTAGTAGCTTCCTCAGTTTTCAGATCTTCTGTCATGGTTTCACAGTGCTTGTTCTCAAGTAACATTTGTTTTACCTAATAATGACCCTAAAGCACAAGAGTAGTGATGCTGGCAATTCGGATGTGCCAAAGACAAGCATAAAGTGCTTACTTTAAGGGAAAAGGTAGCAATTTGGGAATGTGAAAAAGAAGCCATAAAATGCTTCAGAGGAGAAGGTGAAAGTTCTGGATATAATAAGGAAAGAAAAAAATTGCTTAGGTTGCTAAGATTTACATTAAGAATGAATATTCTATCCATGTATAAAATATCCTATCCAGGAAAAAAAAGTTCGTCGTGGTTTTACTGTCACACCTCAGACTGCAAAAGTTACAGCCACAATGCATAATAAACGCTTAAAAAGGTATAGAATTTGTACAATAAAATGTTTTGAGAGACCACATTCACGTAACTTTGTTTAAAATACATTGTAATCATTCTACTTTATTAATTCTTAACTGTTGTTAGCCTCTCACTGTGTCTGAAAGTTACACTGTATCATAGGTATGTACTTACAGGAAAAAACGTAGAATGTATAGCTTTTGTACTGTCTACAGTTTCAGGTATCTACTGGGGGCTTGAAACCTGTCCTGGTGGCTAAGGGTAACTACTGTTTTTTTTTTTTTTAAAGAAATTCACGTTCTTTTATTTATTTATTTATTTATTTATGACTGTGTTGAGTCTTCGTTTCTGTGCGAGGGCTTTCTCTAGTTGCGGCAAGTGGGGACCACTCTTCATCGCGGTGCGCGGGCCTCTCACCATCGCGGCCTCTCTTGTTGCAGAGCACAGGCTCCAGACGCGCAGGCTCAGTAATTGTGGCTCACGGGCCCAGTTGCTCCGTGGCATGTGGGATCTTCCCAGACCACGGCTCGAATCTGTGTCCCCTGCATTGGCAGGCAGATTCTCAACCACTGCGCCACCAGGGAAGCCCGTAACTACTGTTTTTTAGTGAACATGGCAATGCAGATATTTTTTGGACATAGTTATTTTATTTCCTTTGGATATATACCCAGAACTGGAATTGCTGGATCTTATGGTAGTTCAATTCTATTAAGTTTTTAAAATTTATCTTACATTGCAGTATAGTTGATTTACAGTGTTGTCTTAGTTTCAGGTGTACAGCAAAGTGATTCAGTTATACATATATCTATTCTTTTCAGATTCTTTTCCCATTTAGGTTATTAAAGAATATTGAGTAGAGTTCTCTGTGCTATACAGTAGGTCTTGTTGATTATCTGTTTTATATATAACAGTAGTGTGTGTATGTTAATCCCAAGCTCCTAATTTATCCCTCACCCCACTTTTCCCCTTTTGTAATCATAAGTTTGTTTTCTAAGTCTGTGAGTCTTTTTCTCTTTTGTAAATAAGTTCATTTGTATCAATTTTTTTTTAGCTTCTGCGTGTAAATCAGCGGTCCCCAACCTTTTTGGTACCAGGGACCGGTTTTGTGGAAGACAGTTTTTCCACAGATGGTGGGAGGTGGGGGGTGGTTTTGGGATGATTCAACCACATTACATTTGTTGTGCACTTTATTTCTATTATTATTACATCATAATATATAATGAAATAATTATACCACTCACCATAATGCAGAATCACTGGGAGCCCTGAGCTTGTTTCACTTGCCACTCACTGATAAGGGTTTGATACGAGTCTGAAAGCAATTGATTTATTATGGTCTCTGTGCAGTCAAACCTCTCTGCTAATGATAAACTGTATTTGCAGCCGCTCCTCAGTGCCTGCATCACTGCCTCAGCTCCACCTCAGATGATCAGGCATTAGAATCTCATAAGGAGCATGCAGCCTAGATCCCTCGCATGTGCAGTTCACGGTAGGGTTCACACTCCTATGATAATCTGATGCTGCCGCTGATCTGACAGGAGGTGGAGTTCAGGCGGTAATCTAAGCAGTGGGGGGGTGGCTGCAAATACAGGTGGAGCTTTGCTCGCTCGCTTGCCACTCACTCACCTCTATGTGGACCGGTAATGGTCTGTTTCCTGGGGGTTGGGGATCCCTGATATAAGTGGTTTCATACGATATTTGTCTTTCTCTGACTTACTTAGTATGATGATTTCTAGGTCCATCCATGTTGCTGCAGATGACATTATTTCATTCTTTTTCATGGCTGAGTAATACTCCATTGTACATGTGTACCATATCTTTATCCATTCCTCTGTTGATGGACATTGAGGTTGCTTCCCTGTCTTGGTTATTGTAAATAGTGATGTAATGAACATTGGGGTGCATCTACCTTTTCGAATTATGGTTTTCTCCGAATACATACCCAGAAGTGGAATTGCTGGATCATATGGTAGCTCTGTTTTTAATTTTTTAATTAATCTCCATACAGTGGCTGTACCAATTTACATTCCCACCAACAGTGTAGGGGGGTTCCCTTTTCTCCACACACTCTCTAGTGATTTATTGTTGACTTTTTGATGATGGCCGTTCTCACTGGTGTGAGGGGATACCTCATTGTAGTTTTTTTTTTTTTCTTTTGAGAAACTTTATTATGTTGTTTGGTCCGTTGAATGGAAATTATTTTCTTTTTTAAAAAAAATTAATTAATTTATTTATGGCTGTGTTGGGTCTTCGTTTCTGTGCGAGGGCTTTCTCTAGTTGTGGCAAGGGGGGGCCAGTCTTCATCGCAGTGCGCGGGCTTCTCACTATCGTGGCCTCTCTTGTTGCGGAGCATAGGCTCCAGACGCGCAGGCTCAGTAATTGTGGCTCACGGGCCCAGTTGCTCTGCGGCATGTGGGATCTTCCCAGACCTGGGCTTGAACCCATGTCCCCTGCATTGGCAGACAAATTCTCAACCACTGCGCCACCAGGGAAGCCCCCTCATTGTAGTTTTGATTTGCATTTTTCTAATAACTAGTGATGTTGAGTATCTTTTTATGTGCTTTATGGTCATCTGTGTGTCTTCTTGGGAGAAATGTCTATTTAGATTTTTCTGCCCATTTTTTGATTGGGTTGTTTGTTTTTTTGATATTGAGCTCCATGAGTTGTTTGTATATTTTGGAGATTAATTCCTTGTAGATCACATCATTTATAAATATTTTCTCCCATTTTGTGGGTTGTCTTGATTTTGTTTATGGTTTCCTTTGCTGCGCATAGCTTTTAAGTTTAATTAGGTCCTAGTTTTTTATTTTTGTTATTATTCTCATTACTCTAGGAGGTGAAGCCAAAAAGATTGCTGCAATTTATGCCAGTGTTCTGCCTATATTTTCCTCTGAGTGTTTAGAGGTATGTAGTCTTACATTTAGGTCTTTAATCCATTTTGAGTTTATTTTTGTGTATGTTGTTAGGGAATGTTCTAGTTTCATTCTTTTATTTATTTTCTTTCGTTTCTTTTTCATTCAGTTTTCCCAGCACCACTTATAGAAGAGACTTTTTTCTCCATTGTATATTCTTGCCTCCTCTGTTGTAGATTAATTCACCATAGGTATATGGGTTTATTTCTGGGCTTTCTAGCCTGATCTGTTGATCTATATTTCTGTTTTTGTGCCAGTGCTATATTGTTTTGATGACTGTAGCTCTGTAGCAGTCTGAAGTCAGGGAACCTGACTGTTGGGGTGTTTTGTGTTGCCATACAAATTTAAAGTTTTTTTGTTCTAGTTCTGTGAGAAAATGCCATTGCTAATGTGATAGGAATTGCATTGAATCTTTGATTGCCTTGGGTAGTATAGTCATTTAGACAATATTGATTCTTCCAATCTGAGAACATGGTATATCTTTCCATCTGTTTGTGCCATCATTGATTTCTTTCATCAGTGTCATACAGTTTTTGGAGTACAGGTCTTTTGCCTCCTTAGATAGGTTTGTTCCTAGGTATTTTATTCTTTTTCATGTGATGGTAAATGGTACTGTTTCCCTCATTTCTTTCTGAACTTCCGTTGTTAATGTATAGAAAGGCAGGAGATTTTTTGTGTATTAATTGTGTACCCTGCAAATTTACCAAAGTCATTGATGAGCTCTAGTAGCATCTTCAGAATTTTTATGTATAGTATCATGTCATCTGCAAGCAGTGACAGTTTTACTACTACTTTTCCAGTTTGGATTTCTTTTATTTCTTTTTTTTTCTCTGATTGCTGTGGCTAGAACTTCCAAAACTATGTTGCATCACAGTGGTGAGAGTTGATACTATTGTCTTGTTCCTAGTCTTAGAGGAAATGCTTTCTGCTTTTCAGTTGAGTATGATGTTAGCTGTGGCTTTGTCATATAATGTCTTAAGTATTTTGAGGTATGTTCCTTCTGTGCCCACTTTCTAGAGAGTTTTTCTCATAAATAGATGTTGAATTTTGTCAAAAGGTTTTTTCCCGTATATATTGAGATGACCACATGGTTTTTATTCTTCAATTTGTTAAAGTGGTGTGTCACACGGATTGACTTGCAGATATTGAAAAATCCTTGCATACCTGGGATAAATCCACTTGCTCATGATGTATCATCCTTTTAATGTATTGTTGGATTCAGTTTGCTAGCATTTTGTTGACAATTGTTGTGTCTATGTTCATCAGTGATACTGGCCTGTAGTTTTTTTTTTTTTTTTCTTGGTATCTTTGTCTAGTTTTGGTATCAAGGTGATGGTGGCCTCATCGAATGAGCTTGGGAGTGTTCCTTCCTCTGCAATTTATGGGAATTTTTTCAGAAGGATAGGTGTTAAGTCTTCTTTAAATATTTTATAGAATTCACCTCTGAAACTATCTGGTCTTTTCTCTGGACTTTTCTCTGGACTTCTGTTTGTTGGTAGTTTTTTTTTTTTTTTTTTTAACATCTTTATTGGAGTATAATTGCTTTACAATAGTGTGTTAGTTTCTGCTTTATAACAAAGTGAATCAGTTATACATATACATATGTTCCCATATCTCTTCCTTCTTGCATCTCCCTCCCTTCCACCCTCCCTATCCCACCCCTCTAGGTGGCCACAAAGCACCGAGCTGATCTCCCTGTGCTATGTGGCTGCTTCCCACTAGCTATCTATTTTACATTTAGTAGTGTATATATGTCTATGCCACTTTCTCACCCTGTCACATCTTACCCCTCCCCCTCCCCATATCCTCAAGTCCATTCTTTACTAGGTCTGTGTCTTTATTCACGTCTTGCCACTAGGTTCTTCATGAACTTTTTTTTTTTTTCCCCTTAGATTCCATATGTATGTGTTAGCATACTGTATTGGTTTTTCTCTTTCTGACTTACTTCACTCTGTATGACACATTCTAGGTCCATCCACCTCACTACAAATACCTCCATTTCGTTTCTTTTTATGGCTGAGTAATATTCCATTGTATGTATGTGCCACATCTTCTTTATCCATTCATCCAATGATGGACACTTAGGTTGCTTCCATGTCCTGGCTATTGTAAATAGAGCTGCAATGAACATTTTGGTACATGACTCTTTTTGAATTATGGTTTTCTCAGGGTATATGCCCAGTAGTGGGATTGCTGGGTCGTATGGTAGTTCTATTTTTAGTTTTTTAAGGAACCTCCATACTGTTCTCCATAGTGGCTGTATCAATTTAGATTCCCACCAACAGTGCAAGAGTGTTCCCTTTTCTCCACACCCTCTCCAGCATTTATTGTTTCTAGATTTTTTGATGATGGCCATTCTAACCGGTGTGAGATGATACCTCATTGTAGTTTTGATTTGCATTTCTCTAATGATTAATGATGTTGAGCATTCTTTCATGTGCTGTTGGCAATCTGTATATCTTCTTTGGAGAAATGTCTATTTAGGTCTTCTGCCCATTTTTGGATTGGGTTGTTTGTTTTTTTGTTATTGAGCTGCGTGAGCTGCTTGTAAATCTTAGAGATTAATCCTTTGTCAGTTGCTTCATTTGCAAATATTTTCTCCCATTCTGAGGGTTGTCTTTTGGTCTTGTTTATGCTTTCCTTTGCTGTGCAAAAGCTTTTAAGTTTCATTAGGTCCCATTTGTTTATTTGTGTTTTTATTTCCATTTCTTTAGGAGTTGGGTCAAAAAGGATCTTGCTGTGATTTATGTCATAGAGTGTTCTGCCTATGTTTTCCTCTACAAGTCTGATAGTATCTGGCCTTACATTTAGGTCTTTAATCCATTTTGAGTTTATTTTTGTGTATGGTGTTAGGGAGTGTTCTAATTTAATACTTTTAAATGCACCTGTCCAGTTTCCCCGGCACTGCTTATTGAAGAGGCTGTCTTTTCTCCACTGTATATGCTTGCCTCCTTTGTCAAAGATAAGGTGACCATATGTGCATGGGTTTGTCCCTGGGCTTTCTATCCTGTTCCATTGATCTGTATTTCTGTTTTTGTGCCAGTACCAAACTGTCTTGATTACCGTCGCTTTGTAATATAGTCTGAAGTCAGGGAGCCTGATTCCTCCAGCTCGATTTTTTGTTCTCAAGATTGCTTTCACTATTCGGGGTCTTTTGTGTTTCCATACAAATTGTGAAATTTTTTATTCTAGTTCTGTGAAAAATGCCTGTGGTAGTTTGATAGGGATTGTATTGAATCTGTAGATTGCTTTGAGTAATAGAGTCAATTTCACAATGTTGATTCTTCCAATCCAAGAAAATGGTATGTCTCTCCATTTATTTGTATCATCTTTAATTTCTTCCATCAGTGTCTTATAATTTTCTGCATACAGGTCTTTTGTCTCCTTAGGTAGGTTTATTCCTAGATATTTTATTCTTTTTGTTGCAGTGGTAAACAGGAGTGTTTTCTTAATTTCACTTTCAGATTTTTCATCATTAGTGTATAGGAATGCCAGCGATTTCTGTGCATTAATTTTGTATCCTGCTACTTTACCAAATTCATTGACTAGCTTTAGTAGTTTTCTAGTAGCCTCTTTAGGATTCTCTATGTATAGTATTATGTCATCTGCAAACAGTGACAGCTTTACGTCTTTTCTGATTTGGATTCCTTTTATTTCTTTTTCTTCTCTGATTGCTGTGGCTAACACTTCCAAAACTATGTTGAATAATAGTGGTGAGAGTGGGCAACCTTGTCTTGTTCCTGATCTTAGTGGAAATGGTTTCAGTTTCTCACCATTGAGGACTATGTTGGCTGTGGGTTTGTCATATATGGCCTTTATTATGTTGAGGAAAGTTCCCTCTATGCGTACTTTCTGCAGGGCTTTTATCATAAATGGGTGTTGAATTTTGTCAAAAGCTCTCTCTGCATCTATTGAGATGATCATATGGTTTTTCTCCTTCAATTTGTTAATATGATGTATCACGTTGATTGATTTGCATATATTGACGAATCCTTGCATTCCTGGGATAAACCCCACTTGATCATGGTGTATGATCCTTTTAATGTGCTGTTGGATTCTGTTTGCTAGTATTTTGTTGTGGATTTTTGCATCTATGTTCATCAGTGATATTGGCCTGTAGTTTTCTTTCTTTGTGACATCTTTGTCTGGTTTTGGTATCAGGGTGATTGTGGCCTCCTAGAATGAGTTGGGGAGTGTTCCTCTCTCTGCAATATTTTGACAGAGTTTGAGAAGGGGAGGTGTTAGCTCTTCTCTAAATGTTTGATAGAATTCGCCTGTGAAGCCATCTGGTCCTGGGCTTTTGTTTGTTGGAAGATTTTTAATCACAGTTTCGATTTCAGTGCTTGTGATTGGTCTGTTTATATTTTCTATTTCTTCCTGGTTCAGTCTCGGCAGGTTGTGCATTTCTAAGAATCTGTCCATTTTTCCAGGTCGTCCATTTTATTGGCATAGAGTTGCTTGTAGTAGTAATCTCTCATGATCGTTTGTATTTCTGCAGTGTCAGTGGTTACTTCTCCTTTTTCATTTCTAATTCTATTGATTTGAGTCTTCTCCCTTTTTCTCTTGGTGAGTCTGGCTAATGGTTTATCAATTTTGTTTATCTTCTCAAAGAACCAGATTTTAGTTTTATTGATCTTTGCTATTGTTTCCTTCATTTCTTTTTCATTTATTTCTGATCTGATCTTTATGATTTCTTTCCTTCTGCTATCTGTGGGGTGTTTTTGTTCTTCTTTCTCTAATTACTTTAGGTGCAAGTTAGGTTGTTTATTCGAGATGTTTCCTGTTTCTCGATGTAGGCTTGTATTGCTATGAACTTTCCTCTTAAAACTGCTTTTGTTGCATCCCATAGGTTTTGGGTCGTCGTGTTTCCATTGTCATTTGTTTCTAGGTATTTTCTGATTTCCCCTTTAATTTCTTCAGTGATCACTTCGTTATTAAGTAGTGCATTGTGTAACCTCCATGTGTTTGTATTTTTTACAGATCTTTTCCTGTAATTGATATCTAGTCTCATAGCGTTGTGGTCGGAAAAGATACTTGATACAATTTCAATTCTCTCAAATTTACCAAGGCTTGTTTTGTGACCCAAAATATGATCTATCCTGGAGAATGTTACATGAACACTTGAGAAAAATGTGTATTCTGTTGTATTTGGGTGGAATGTCCTATAAATATCAATTAAGTCCGTCTTGTTTAATGTATCATTTAAAGCTTGTGTTTCCTTACTTATTTTCACTTTGGAGATCTGTCCGTTGGTGAAAGTGGGGTGTTAAAGTCCCCTACTATGATTGTGTTGCTGCCGATTTCCCCTTTTATGGCTGTTAGTATTTGCCTTATGTATTGAGGTGCTCCTATGTTGGGTGCATAAATATTTACAATTGTTATACCTTCTTCTTGGATCGATCCCTTGATCATTATATAGTGTCCTTCTTTGTCTCTTGTAATAGTCTTTATTTTAAAGTCTATTTTGTCTGATATGAGAATTGCTACTCCAGCTTTCTTTTGATTTCCATTTGCATGGAATATCTTTTTCCATCCCCTCACTTTCAGTCTGTATGTGTCCCTAGGTCTGAAGTGGGTCTCTTGTAGACAGCATATATATGGGTCTTGTTTTTGTATCCATTCAGCCAGTCTGTGTCTTTTGGTGGGAGCGTTTAATCCATTTACATTTAAGGTAATTATCGATATGTATGTTCCTATTCCCATTTTCTTAAATGTTTTGGGTTTGTTATTGCAGGTTTTTCCCTTCTCCTGTGTTTCTTGCCTAGAGAAGTTCCTTTAGCATTTGTTGTAAAGCTGGTTTGGTTGTGCTGAACTCTCTCAGCTTTTGCTTGTCTGTAAAGGTTTTAATTTCTCCATCGAATCTGAATGAGATCCTTGCTGGGTAGAGTAATCTTGGTTGTAGGTTTTTCTCCTTCGTCACTCTAAGTATATTCTGCCACTCCCTTCCGGCTTGCAGAGTTTCTGCTGAAAGATCAGCTGTTAATAACCTTATGGGGATTCCCTTGTGTGTTATTTGTTGTTTTTCCTTTGCTGCTTTTAATATGTTTTCTTTATATTTAATTTTTGATAGTTTAATTAATATGTGTCTTGGCGTGTTTCTCCTTGGGTTTATCCTGTATGGGACTCTCTGTGCTTCCAGGACTTGATTAACTATTTCCTTTCCCATATTAGGGAAGTTTTCAACTATAATCTCTTCAAATATTTTCTCAGTCCCTTTCTTTTTCTCTTCTTCTTCTGGGACCCCTATAATTCGAATGTTGGTGCGTTTAATGTCCCAGAGGTCTCTGAGACTGTCCTCAATTCTTTTCATTCTTTTTCCTTTATTCTGCTCTGCAGTAGTTATTTCCACTGTTTTATCTTCGAGGTCACTTACCCCTTCTTCTGCCTCGGTTATTGTGCTACTGATCCCTTCTAGAGTATTTTTAATTTCATTTATTGTGTTTTTCATCATTGCTTGGTTCCTTTTTAGTTCTTCTACGTCCTTGTTAAATGTTTCTTGCATTTTGTCTATTCTATTTCCAAGATTTTGGATCATCTTTACTATCATTATTCTGAATTCTTTTTCAGACTGCCTGTTATTACCTCTTCATTTGTTAGGTCTGGTGTGTTTTGACCCTGCTCCTTCATCTGCTGTGTGTTTCTCTGTCTTCTCATTTTGCTTATCTTACTGTGTTTGGGGTCTCCTTTTCACAGGCTGCAGGTTCGTAGTTCCCATTGTTTTTGGTATCTGTCCCCAGTGGCTAAGGTTGGTTTAGTGGGCTGTGTAGGCTTCCTGGTGGAGGGGATTAGTGCCTGTGTTCTGGTGGATGAGGCTGGATTTTGTCTTTCTGGTGGGCATGTCCACGTCTGGTGATGTGTTTTGGGGTGTCTGTGGCCTTATTATGATTTTAGGCAGCCTCTCTGCTAATGGATGGGGCTGTGTTCCTGTCTTGCTAGTTGTTTGGCATAGGGTGTCCAGCACTGTAGCTTGCTGGTCGTTGAGTGAAGCTGGGTCTTGATGTTGACATGGAGATCTCTGAGAAATTTTCACCGTTTGGTATTATGTGGAGCTGGGAGGTCTCTTGTGGACCAGTGTCCTGAAGTTGGCTCTCCCATCTCAGAGGGACAGCCCTGATGCCTGGCTGGAGCACCAAGAGCCTTTCATCCACTCGGCTCAGATTAAAAGGGAGAAAAAATAGAAAGCAAGAGGGTAAAATAAAATAAAATAAAGCTATTACACTAAAAAATAAGAAAAAAATTATTAAGAAAAAATGTAATAAAAAATTAGTTTAAATTTTTAAAAATAAGTTTATTAACTTTTTATAATAAAAAATAAGAGAAAAAATTAAAAAATTTAAGAAAAAAATTTTTTAATGTTTTTCAAATATAAAAGAAAAAAATTAAAAGAAATCTTAAAAAAATTTTTTTAAATAAAAAATAAGGAAAAAATTATTAAAAAATTTTTTAAGAAAAAGAATTTTTTAAGTAAAAAAAAAAAACAACAGACGGACCAAACCCTAGGACAAATGGTGGAAGCAAAACTATACAGACAGATTCTCACCCAGAAACATAAACATATACACTCACAAAAAAAAGAAAAGGGGAAAAATTAATATATCCTGCTCCCGAAGTCCACCTCCTAAATTTGGGATGATTCGTTGTCTATTCAGGTATTAAACAGATGCAGGTACCTCTTGTTGTTTGTGGAACTTTAATCAGCTGCTTCTGAGGCTGCTGGGAGAAATTTCCCTTTCTCTTCTTTGTTCGTACAGCTCCCGGGGTTCAGTATTGGATTTGGACCCGCCTCTGCGTGTAGGTCGCCTGAGGGCGTCTGTTCTTTGCTCAGACAGGACGGGGTTAAAGGAGCCGCTGCTTCGGGGGCTCTGGCTCACTCAGGCCGGTGGGGAGGGAGGGGCACGGATGCGGGGCAAGCCTGAGGCGGCAGAGGCTGGCGTGACATTGCAGCAGCCTGAAGCGCGCCGTGCGTTTTCCCAGGGAAGTTGTCCCCGGATCACGGGACCCTGGCAGTGGCGGGCTGCACAGGCTCCCGGGAGGGGAGGTGTGGATAGTGACCTGTGCTCGCACACAGGCTTCTTGGTGGCGGCAGCAGCAGCCTTAGCGTCTCATGCCCGTCTCTGGGGTCTGTGCTGATAGCCATGGCTCACGCCCGTCTCTGGAGCTCGTTTAGACAGAGCTCTGAATCCCCTCTCCTTGCGCACCAGGAAACAAAGAGGCAAGAAAAAGTCTCTTGCCTCTTTGGCAGCTGCAGACTTTATCCCGGACTCCCTCCTCGCTAGCTGTGGTGCACTAACCCCTTAAGGCTGTGTTCACGCCGCCAACCCCAGTCCTCTCCCTGCAATCCGACTGAAGCCCGAGCCTCAGCTCCCAGCCCCCGCCCGCCCTGGCGGGTGAGCAGACAAGCCTCTCGGGCTGCTGAGTGCTGCTCGGCGCCGCTCCTCCGTGCGGGAATCTCTCCGCTTTGCCCTCCGCACCCCTGTGGCTGCGCTCTCCTCCGTGGCTCCGAAGCTTCCCCCTTCTGCCACTCGCAGTCTCCGCCCGCGAAGGGGCTTCCTAGTGTATGGAAACCTTTCCTCCTTCACAGCTCCCTCCCGCTGGTGCAGGTCCCATCCCTATTCTTTTGTCTCTGTTATTTCTTTTTTCTTTTGCCCTGCCCAAGTACGTGGGGAGTGTCTTGCCTTTTGGGAGGTCTGAGGTCTTCTGCCAGCGTTCAGTGGGGGTTGTGTAGGAGCAGTTCCGCGTGTAGATGTATTTCTAATGTATCTGTGGGAAGGAAGGTGATCTCCGCATCTTACTCTTTCGCCATCTTGCCCAGCACCCCTGTTGGTAGTTTTTTAATCACAATTTCAATTTTGGTACTTGTGATTGGTTTGCTCATATTTTCTATTTCTTCTTTGTTCAGTCTTGGGGGATTGTACCTTTCTGAGAATTTGTTCATTTCCTCTAGGTTGTCCATTATTATCAGCATAAAATTGCCTATAGTAGTCCCTTATGAGTCTTTGTATTTCTGTGGTGTCCGTTGTAACTTCTTTTTCATTTCTAATTTTATTGATTTGTGCTCTCTTCTTTTTTTTCTTGAGAAATCTAGCTAATGGTTTATCAGTTCTATCTTTTCAAAGAACCAGCTTTTAGTTTCATTCATCTTTTCTGTTGTTTTCTTCATCACTTTTTCATTTATTTCTGCTCTGATATTTATGATTTCTTTCTTTCTGGTAACTTTGGGTTTTGTTTGCATCTTTTTCTAGTTGCTTTAGGTGTAAGGTTAGATTGTTCATTGGAGATTTTTCTTGTTTCCTGAGGTAGGATTGTATTGGTGTAAAATTCCCCTTTAGAACTGCTTGTGCTTCGTCCCATAGATTTCCGATATTCATGTTTTTGCTGTCATTTGTCTCTAGGTATCTTTTGATTTCCTTTTGACTTCTTCAGTGATCCTTTGGTTGTTTAGTAGCATATTGTTTAACCTCCACGTATTTGTGTTTTTTACAGCCTTTTTCTTGTAGTTGATTTCTAATCTCATAATGTAGTGGTCAAAAAAGATGCTTGATATGATTTCAGTTTTCTTAAACTTACCAAGGCTTACTTTGTGTGGCCCAGCATGTGCTCTATGCTGGAGAATGTTCCATGTGTGCTTGGGAAGAATGTGTATTCTCCTTTTGAATGGAATGTTCTGTAAACATCCGTTAAATCCATCTGGTCTAGTATGCCATTTAAGGCTTGTGTTTCCTTATTGATTTTCTGTGTGGATGATCTGTTCATTGATGTAAGTAAGGTGTTAAATTCCTGCACCATTATTGTGTTACTGCTGATTTCTTCTTTTTTGACAGCATTTACCTTATATACTGAGGTACTCTTATTTGGGTGCATATGTATTTTTAGTTGTTATATCATTTTCTTGGGTTGATGGGTTTATCATTAAGGAATATCTTTTTTTTTTGTAACAGTATTTAGTTTTAAAGTCTGTTTTGTCTGATATGAATATTGCTATTCCAGCTTTCTTTTGATTTCTATTTGTGTGGAATACCTGATTCCATCCCTTCACTCTCAGTATGTGTCCCTAAATCTGAAGTGGGTTTCTCATAGACAGTATTTATAGCAGTCTTGTTTTTACATCCATTCAGCCAGTCTGTGTCTTTTGCTTGGAGCATTTAATCCACTTACATTTAAAATAATTATTGATATGTATGTTCTTATTGCCATTTTGTTAATGTTTCGGATTTGTTTATGTAGGTCTTTTTTTTCTGTTCCTGTTTTGTGATTTGATTACTAATTTCAGTGTTGTGTTGGATTCCTTTTTCTGTTTTGTGCTTTGTATGTATTGTAGATTTTTGGTTTGTGGTTACCATGAGGTTTTGCTGTAGCAGTCTATATGTATACAAGATTGTTTTAAGTTGCTGTCTCTTAATTTCAAATGTATTTCCTATATCCTGCATTTGTACTGTCCTCACAGTTGCTGGTTTTGGTACCGTATTTGTGTGTGGATGATTTCCTACCTTTACTGTATGGTTTCCTTTACCGGAGAGCTTTCCCGTTTGTAATTTTCTTGTTTTTGATTGTGGCCTTTTCTTTTCCACCTAGAGAAGTTCCTTTAGCATTCGTTGTGAAGCTGGTTTGGTGGTGCTGAAGTCTCATAGCTTTTGTTTGTAAAGCTCTTGATTTCTCTGTCAAATCTAAACTAGAACCTTGCTGGGTTGAGTATCCTTTGTTGTAGGGTTTTTCCTTTTGTCACTTTAAATATATGTGCCACTCTCATCTGGTTTGCAGAGTTTCTTCTGAAAAATCAGCTGTTGTTTTTCCCTTATTGCTTTTAATATTTTCTCATTGTCATTGTCTTTAATTTTTCTCAATTTGATTAATATGTGTCTCAGCATATTCATCCTTGGGTTTAACCTGTATGGGACTCTGCACTTCCTGGACTTGGGTGACTGTTTTCTTTCCCATGTTAGGGAAGTTTTCAGCGATTAGCTCCTTAAATATTTTCTCAGGCCCTTTCTCTCTTCTCCTTCTGGGACCCCTGTAATGCTAATGTTGATGCATTTAACATTGTCACAGAGGTCTCTTAAACTGCCCTCATTTTTTTTTCATTCTTTTTTTTTATTTTGTTTTGCAGTAGTGATTTTGATGGTGTTGTCTTCCAGCTCATTTATCCATTCTCATTTATTCTGCTATTGATTTCTTCTAGTGGACTTTTCGTTTAACTTATTGTATTTTTTAAAAATTAGTTTATTTTACTTATTTATTTTTGGCTGTGTTGGGTCTTTGTTGCCGTGCGCAGACTTTCTCTAGTTGCGGCAGGGGGGGCTACTCTTCGTTGTGGTGCACGGGCTTCTCATTGCGGAGGCTTCTCTTGTTGCAGAGCATGGGCTCTAGGTGCGCAGGCTTCAGTAGTTGTGGCGCATGGGCTTAGTTGCTCTGCGGCATGTGGGGTCTTCCCGGACCAGGACTCGAAGCCGTGTCCCCTGCATTGGCAGGAGGATTCTTAACCACTGCGCCACCAGGGAAGCACCTATTGTATTGTTTATCTCTGTTTGTTTGTCTTCTATATATTGTAACTGATTGTAAAGCATTTTTTGTATCTTCTTGGTCTCTGCCTCCATTCTTTTTCTGAGATCTTGGATCATCTTTATCTCATTACTCTGAATGCTTTTTCAGGAAGGTTGCCTATCTCCACTTCACTTAGGTGTTTTTCTGGAGTTTACACTTTTTCCTTCACCTGGAACATATTCCTCTGCTGTCTCATTTTATAACTTTCTGTGTTTGTGGTTTCTGTTCCTCAGGCTGCAGGATTGTAGTTTCTCTTGCTTCCAGTGTCTGCCCCCTGGTGGGTGAAGTTGGTCTAAGAGGCTTTTACAGGCCTCCTGTTGGGGGTACTGGTGCCTGCTCTCTGGTGTGTGGCATTGGATCTTGTCCCTCTGGTAGGCAAGGCCATTGCAAGGGGTGTGTTTAGAAGTGGCTGTGGACTCAGGAAGATTTTAGGCAGCTTGTCTGCTGATGGGTGGTGCTGTATTCCCACCCTGTTTGTTGTTTGGCCTGAGGCATCCCAACACTGGAACCTACAGGCTGTTGGGTGGGGCCAGGTCTTGTGTCAAAATGCAGCCTCCAGGAGAGCTCACACCAATGAGTACTTTCTGGTACCTCCGCCACCAGTGTCCTTGTCTCCACAGTGAGTCACAGTCGCTCTCACCTCCCCAAGAGACGCTCCAAGATCAGCGGCTTAGTCTGACCCAGGATCCTATGAAGTCACTGTCTTTTTCCTGGGTCCTGGTGCACATGAGACCTTGTGTACATCCTCCCAGAGTGGAGTTTCTGTTTCCGCCAGTCCTGTGGAGCTCCTGCAATCAAGCCCCACTGGCCTTCAAAGCCAAATACTCTGGGGGGGGTCCTCCTTCCAATGTCAGACCCGTGGGCTGGGGAGCCTGATGTGGGGGTCATTACTCTCCTGTAGGAGAACCTCTGTGATATAATTATTTTGCAGTTTGTGTGTTGCCCACCTAGCGGGTATTGGATTTGATTTTATCATGACTGCACCCCTCTTCCCACGTCATTATGGCTTCTTTATGTCTTTGGATGTAGATTTTTTTTTTGGTAGGTTCCAGCCTTTTTTATTGATGGTTGTTCAGCAGTTAGTTCTGATTTTGGTGTTTTTGTGAGAGGGGGTGAGTTCAAGTCTTTCTACTGTGCCATCTTGTCTCCAACTTCCTGTTTTCTGAAAATGTGGTTCCTTTTTTATCCGTATAATTGACATAATGTGGTGCTCAAGTTCGCACTCCCAGTAGAGTAGAGTAGTACATTGGTCCATTAAGGTTACTCCTTGTTTTTCAGTTGTAGGACACTCAATTTCAGGGTAAAATAGTAACTTTGGCTAAGTGAGGCCTCTTTGGTTTAATGTCAGAGTGTTAAAGGCTTCTCTCCCCTCCCCTTCTCCCAGATGGCTATGTGGAGCTCAGCTGGGGTGCACACCCTCTCTAGCCTGCAGACAGAGTTGCACATGCTATCTCCAGGCCTGGGTCTCTGTCCTTGGGCACCCTCTGGGCACATGCTGAGCTCACTGGGCATTTAGACCCCACTGGGGTCCCCATGGGGCTGTCCTGTTAATTTTTTTGAGGAACCTCCATACTGTTTTCCTTAGTGGCCACACCGGTTTACATTCCCACCAACAGTGTAGGAGCGTTCCCTTTTCTTCACGTCCTCACCAACACTTAATCATCTCTTTTTCATACTAGCCATTTAACAGCTACTAAGTGATGACTCTAACAGATAGATTGCTTTTTGTGTCATATTCAAAAAATTGTTGCAAAGACCAGTGTCAAGGAGCTTTTCTTCTCCATCTTTTCCTAGGAGTTTTATGATTTCAGGTCTTAAGTCTTAGTCCATTTGAAGTTAATTTTTGTGAATGGTGTATAAGATAGAAGTCTAGTTTCATAATTTGCGTGTGATTATCCAACTTTCTCAACACTGTTGAAGAGACCATTCTTTCCCTATTGACTGTTTCTAACGTCCTTTTAAGTTATTGAGTGTATTTACATAGGTTTATTTCTGGACTCTTGATTCTTTTGTGATTTCACATGAATTTTAGGATTGTTTTTCCTATTGCTGTGAAAAATACCATTGGAATTTTAATGCATTGAGACTATGGATAGCTTTGGGTAGTGTTGGCATTTTACAATATTAATTTTTCTTACCTGTGAACACAGCACTTCATTCCATTTATTTGTGTCTTCAATTTCATTCATCCAACTCTTGTACTTACAGTGTACTGATCAATTTTTCACTTCCTTGGTTAAATTTATTCCTGAGTATTTTGTAGTGTTTGATGTTTTTGTGGATGGGATTGTGTTTTTTATTTTTCAGATAGTATATTGTTAGTGTATAGAAACTCAACTGATTTTTGTATATTATTTTGTATTCCTGAAACTTTACTGAATTTGTGTTTTGATGGAGTCTTTAGGATATTCTGTATATAAAATGTGTCATCAGCAGGTAGAGGCAGCTTTACTTTTGCCTTTCTAATTCCAGTGCCTTTTCTTTTTCCTGCCTGATTGGTCTACGTAGGACTTGCAGTACTGTGTTGATGGGAGTGGTGATTGTGAGCACTCTTGTGTCTGAACATAGAGTAGATGCTTACATTAGTTGTGGACTTGTTACATAGGATTTTTATTCTTCATTTTGTTAATGTGGTAATCCTTCTAATGTGCTGTTGAATTCAGTTTACTACAATTTTATTGTGAAGTTTTACGTTTATATTCGTCAGGGATAGTAGTTTTCCTTTTTTGGACTGTTCTTGTATAGCTTTAATATCATAAAATGAGCTTGGTATTGTTTCCTTTTCTTCAGCTTCTTTAAGTGTTTGAAAGGGATTGGCTTAGTGTTAATCCTTCTTTAAATGTTACCAAACCATTTGGTCCTTGGCTTTTCTGTGTTGGGAGGTTTTATTTACTGATTCAGTCTTCTTCCTTATTGTTGATCTGTTAGATTTTCTATTTTTTTCCTGATTCAGTCTTGTTAGGAAATACGTTTCTAGGACTGTATCCATTTTTTGTAGGTTATCCAGTTTGTTGGCATGTGATTGATTGTTCTTAAAGATTGTATTTCTCTAGTGTCAGTGGTAATGTCTCCTTTAATTTCAGATATTATTTATTTGACTTTTTTTTTTTTAGTCTAGCTAAAGGTTTGTCAGTTTTGTTTACCTCATTAAAAAAACAGCTCTTCACTTTATCATTTCTGTTGTTTTCTGGTCTCTATTTCATTTATTTCTGCTCTGTTTTTTGTTTCTTTCTGCCAACTTTGGGCTTAGTTTGTTCTTTTTATAGTTCCTTGAGGGGTAATATTAGGTTGTTTATTTGAGATCTTTTTTCTTCATGTAGGTGTTTATCATCATTTTGCCGCATCTAAGTTTTGGTATGTTTGCATTTTGTTTCCATTTTTGCTTCAGAATATTTTTAAAATTTTTGTATGATTTCTTCTTGGACAAATTAATTCAGAGTTTTTTGTTCAGTTAGTTTCCAGCTTTCTTCCTGGTACCGATTTCTCATTTCATACCATTGTTGCAGGAAAAGATACTTGATAATTTCATTCTTCTTAAGTTTAAGATTTATGACCTATATAATAATCTATCTTGAAAGATATTCTGAGTGCATGCGAGAAGAATGGGTATTCTGTTGCTGTTGGATGAAATGTTCTATATATGTCTTTTAGGTCCATTTGGTCTAATGTATAGTTCAATTCTAATGTTTCCTTTTAGATTTTCTGTTTGGATGATCTGTCTGTTGTTAAAAGTTGCTCTGTTGAAGCTTCCTCCTATTGTTGTAATATTATTTCTCCCTTCAGATTCGTCAGTATTTGGTTACTATACTTAAGTGGGCCAATGTAGGGTCCAATGTTGGTTGCATACATATTTTTGATTTGATATATCTTTTGATGAATTGATCCTTTATCATTATATAACTTTCTGTACCATTTTTGATGTACAGTTGATTTTGTGTGATATTTGTAGCTACCGCTGCTCTCTTTTCATTTCCACTTGAAAGGATTATCTTTATCCATGCCTTCACTTTGAGCCTGTGTTTTTCCTTACTGCTGCAGTGAGTGTCCTTTAGGCAACATATAGTTGGTAGTTGAGTCTTGTCTTTTTTTTTCTTTTAAATCCGTCTAACCACACTGTCTTTTGATTAGAAAATTCTGTGCATTTATGTTTAGGGTGGTTAATGATACTTAGAGACTTACTAATTCTCTCTTACTGTTTCCTGAATGACTAGTAGTTCCTTTTTTCCTTCCTTCTTCTTTTGCTGTTTTCCTTTGGGAACTGACTAGTTTTCATAGTGGTAGGCTTTGCTTCTCTTCTTTTATGTTTTGTGTATCTACTGTAGGTTTTTGCTTTGGTTTCCA
Organism: Balaenoptera physalus; assembly: GCF_965194825.1. Taxonomy (NCBI): domain Eukaryota; kingdom Metazoa; phylum Chordata; class Mammalia; order Artiodactyla; family Balaenopteridae; genus Balaenoptera; species Balaenoptera physalus. The sequence continues at coordinate 15,955,253 of NC_138904.1, read as the reverse complement.
TAAATTATCTTATGCACATAATGTTATCTTAAGCTGATAACAACTTAAAATGTTGATTGCATACAAAAACCCTATCCTTTTACTCTTCACACTTTGTTTCTGTTGTCACAATTTACTTTTCTCATATTATATATCTAGCAAGAAATGGTAGCTAACATTGTTTCTAATACTTTTTGTCTTTTAATTTATAGAACAATTTATTATTGTCCTATATGTCCTTCAGAAATGAAGGAAAGGGGCTTCCCTGGTTGCACAGTGGTTGAGAATCTGACTGCCAGTTCAGGGGACACTGGTTCGAGCCCTGATCCAGGAAGATCCCACGTGCCGCAGAGCAACTAAGCCTGCGTGCCACAACTACTGAGCCTGTGCTCCAGAGAGTGCGAGCCACAACTATTGAGCCCACATGCTGCAACTACTGAAGCCCGCGTGCCTAGAGTCCCTGCTGTGCAACAAGAGAAGGCACTGCAATGAGAAACCCACACACTGCAACAAAGAGTAGCCCCTGCTCGCCTCAACTAGAGAAAGCCGGTGTGCAGCAATGAAGACCCAACACAACCAAAAATAAACAAATTTATTAAAAAAAAATAAACTGTCTAAAATCAAAAAGAAATAGAGAATTTTAAAAGCAGCAAGAGAAAAAAGTTCTTTCATAAGGGAACCACCATCAAGCTATAGGTGGATTTCCTATGGGGGAAAATGCCACCTATTTGGCATGTGGGATCTTCCCAGACAAGGGATTGCACCTGTGTCCGCTGCATTGGCAGGTGGATTCTTAACCACTTCGCCAGTTAAGGAGTCCCTAGACAGTTTAATTATGTGTCTTAGAGAAGATTCTTTTAGGTTGAAATTCAGGGGATATATCCAAATCCTCTACAGTTTGGGGAAGACATTCTTTCCTTAAAGCCATTGTTTCCCCTTGTCTCTGTCCTCATTTTCTGGGACGTCAGTAATATGTAGGTTGTTTTCTTTAATGGTATCTCACAGTTAAGGTATGCTCTCTCTCCTTTTTCATTCTTTTTTCTTTTTTTTAACCTCTAACTGGTTTATATCAAAGGACTTGTTATCAGATTTTTTTCTTCTGCTTTATCCAGTTTGTTGTTGATGCTCTCTATTTCATTTTTTTTCCATTTCATTTCACTGTATTCTTTCAGAATTTCTGTTTGGTTTTCTTTTATGATCTCTGTCTTGCTTTTAAACTTATTTTGTTTATGTATTTCTTTCATTGTTTTCTTGAATTGTTTCTCTGGGTTTTCTTTTAGTTTTCTGAGCTTTCATAAAATAACTTGAATTCTTTATGGCACATTGCAGATCTCCATGTCTTTGGAGTTGGTTACTGGAAAGTTACTGTGTTCCATTGGTGGTGTGGTGTGTCCTTCATTTTTCAAATTCCTTGAAGTCTTGTGTCATTTTCTTTGCATTAAAAGAAGCAGTCACTTCTCTAGTCTTTACTTAACTGTCCTCAGCAAAGAAATACCTTCTTTCATCCCTATGAGGAATTCTGAGGCTTTCTAATACCTTTTCTATGGACATGCCTGTTCCATCGTTTTTGCTCCCTCTTTTGAGGGAATCCTTAGATTGTATGCCTTATTCCCATTCTGCAAAGCCAACATGGGTGCTGAGAGCCTCACGTTTCCTTTACCCAGGGTGGTGCTGAATATCCTAATTTGCGTGGTTTCTCGCAATCCCATTGAGTCAGGCCTGCTCTTGGTACTGTTGGCAAGACACACAGAGAGCCAGCCATAGGATGAGAGTGTGTATGGGTAAGGCAGGTGTGTGGGTGGAACAAGCAGGGGGTCCCCAGCAGCTCGTGGGTGGGTTTTCTGATAGAGTTGTGAAGCAGGAGGATCATGTTCCTTTGATGCCCCGCAAGAACCCTGGCTACTGTTCTCATAGCTGCTCTCCAGCCCCTAGTCCTATAGCCACACCTCAGTATTCTGGATGTGGCAAACAAAGTGGATCTCTTTGACAATATTCTGCACCATTGGGTTAGCTGGGTCCTCATTCACAGGCCAAGAAGGACTCTCTTGGCACTGAGCTGTGCTGCCTTGGGGGGGATGTGAGTAAAGTGAAACCATTCTTCTTACCTGCTCCAGTGCATCCAATTTCAGATTTTTTGCTGAAGGGAGTCCTGGAATTTCTCCACTGACTCTTGAACTTCCACAAAAGCTCACTCATCCATGGATGATTGTCTCAATCAGTGTTCTTTGGAGTGAGGATAGTAGAAAAGTCTTATTGCACCATAATGAATACAAGTTCAACTTTTATTAGAGGTAATGAGATTGATTTCTATAAGGAGACTTTAAAATACCTTAAATAAGACATCATTTTATTTTTTATTCTCATAAGATATTTTCTCATTTATCCTTTTATAGTCACATATTGAAAAAGGGAAAAGAAGTACAAGCTAGAAAGTTTTGGGAAGAGGAAGCAGTGACAACTTATTTAGAGGAACTATCTTTTCCATTTTTTTATAGTTGAAAAAATATTACTGTACCTATCATAACCTTTTCACTTGAAGCATTTTGAATAAATGTCATAAAATACATTATATTTTGAAAATGAATTGGATGTCTTAGGGCTGGCATGTTGGAAATTAATTTTTTTATACTATAAATTACAACTGAGTTTCTTACTTGCATAGTTCCTTAGACACTATGTAAATATCAAACATTAGTAAGAGATATATAGGGACTTCCCTGGTGGGGCAGTGGTTAAGAATCCGCCTGGCAATGCAGGGGACACGGGTTCAAGCCCTGGTCGGGGAAGATCCCACACGCCACGGAGCAGCTAAGCCTGTGCGCCACAACTACTGAGCCTGTGCTCTAGAGCCCGTGAGCCACAACTACTGAGCCCATGTGCTGCAGCTACTGAAGGCTGTGCACCTAGAGCCTGTGCTCCACAACAGGAGAAGCCTACGCACTGCAACGAAGGGTACCCCCTGCTCACTGCAACTAGAGAAAGCCTGCGTGCAACGAAGACCCAATGCAGCCAAAAATTAAATAAATAAATTAATTAATTTTTTTAAAAAAAGAGATATAAATTACCATGACATATGCTTAAAAAAAAAGAAGAAAGGGATAAAGTGGTATGGAAATTCAGCAGCAGAGAAAGTAGTTGTTTTTAGTATTTTTGTGAAGACGGACATGTAGGGGATAAATTAGTGCAGGGATGACACGTAAAGGTCATTCACATAGAAGAAATCTGAAACCAGGGATTTGGCTGATGAGAGAGACAGAAACAGAGATTGGGGTAGTGGTAGAAAGAAAGGGAAGATGAATTGAAGGGAAATTATGAGAATAATGGAAAGGTTGTCAGAACCAGACCTTGGAGGCATGTAGGCCAAGGAGATAAGATTTTATTTGGAGAATCAGTAGGGAGTCATTAACATGTTTTGAATTGAGGTCTAACATCATTTAAAGCATGTTTTAGAAAAGGAAGAAGTTTATACTCACTTGTATAAGAGGAGAGAGGCATGCCATTCCATGACGGACCACATAGGGTAAGAAAGCAGAGGAGAAGAGGAGATGCCATAGTACAGAGTTACTGGGATTCTATAGGGAAGGAATGGGCAAGGAAGAATAGGTATACTAAGTTTAGGATTGGATAGTTTGAACAATTTTAGTGGCCTCTGGGCTATAAGAACTGTCCCTAGTTGTTTGGAATGTGGCCCTGGGTTATTTTAGAGTAAGGAGAATCTTGGCTTAGTAAATTTGGTGGTTAGGGGTGTGGGCTTTGATTGGTTGGTTTGTATATCAAAGGTGCACTCACAGGGCGACTATTGCTGTCAGTAGGCAGTCCCTCCAGGATCAAGGCCGCAAAAGAGAGAGAAATATAGTCGGTGCACTACATTACTTGCAGTCTTAATAGTAACAATTTATATGTTGTCAGCAAAAATGATAGAGATTAAAGAAACTGTATGTGATAGCACTGTTGAAGGTGAATTAGAAAGTGGCGATAGGAAAACCAATTAGGAAGTTTGTGTGGTACTTGCAACATAAGTAAATCATGACCCCTAATAAACCTCCCCTTTCTGCTCCCTCTATCTCCTCACTTGCTTTTTAGGCATGTACTAGGTTCTTTGTATTCTTGTATTTTAACTTTTTTTTTTTTTAAACTGGCTATTTTTTCTACCCTAGGCCGTATTTCGTCGATGACCTTCAGCTTTCATGTTTGTGTGTTATTGTTTTGGTCACCAGGAGAGACAGAGACAAACTCTTGCTTGTGGTTTCAGACATCCTGTAGATGGGACTTTGATTTTATTGTGTAAAGATGAATTTATTTTTTAACCTTTCAGCTGGTACCAAGTTATTTGTGGCCTGGAGAATATACATATACTTTGAGAATTGTTTCTGCAACCAGAAGGTCAGTTAAGGGAGGTCACTGTAAGTTACATAGAAATCTTAAGAAGGTTTACCATTGTAATGAATTTTGAATTTTTACCATTTTGTAATTTATTGGTAAGAAATTGTAGACTATATTAAATTTAAAGATGTAATAAAAATCTTTCTGGAATTCCCTCAGTATTCCACAAAATGTGTTAAAGTTGAACCTTAAAGAGTCATGGCTGTTTATGGAAAGGAGGCTAGAGGGAGTTTTCTGGGGTACAAAAAATGTTTTATGTCTTATTCTGAGTAATGCTAATACAGATTTACAGAAATATAAATTTATTAAGCTAAACACTTAAGATTTATGCACTTTAATAAAAGAAACTAATGAAATATAGCAGAAAAGAAACAGACTCACAGATACAGAGAACAAACTAGTGGTTACCAGAGGGGAGAGGGAAGGCGCAAAATAAGGTAGGGAATCAAGAGGTTAAAAAGTAGTATGTATAAAATAAATAAGCTACAAGGATATACTGTACACAGGAAACATAGCCAGTGTTTTATAATAACTATAAATAGAATATAACCTTCAAAAATTGTGAATCACTGGAACTTATATAGCAAATGCACATCAACTATTCCTCAGTTTAAAAAAGGAAAAAAATTTCTTCACTTTATGTAGAGTATACTCTAAATAAAACAAAGAGAAAAACCCCAAAACACTGTCAACCTGCTTGATTTAACTTCTCTTTCTTATGATACAGCTACCCAAATATAATTGGAAATCATTATGTTCACTTTATTTTACATTGATAGGTTTTGATAAATCAAGAAATGTGACCATTTCAGAAGTGTAAATATCATGATGACATTTTAAGTATGTGATATGAAAAAATTAATGTTTGATATACTTTATTTCCCGGTTTAGGAGCTGTAACTAATGAGAATCAAAGGCCATGGATGAAGATGAACTTGAATTACAGCCACAAGAGCCAAACTCATTTTTTGATGGAATAGGTATATCTATTTCTTGGGTTGTTCCACTTTCCATCTGCCAAATTTGGAGTTATCAAGGGGATGTATTGCTAGATCTGTATTGATTTATACTTAGGTATCTTGTTTTCCTCTCAGAAATCTCGTTGCCAACTCAGTCTTGTCAGTAATACCATCAGTATCAAAAACTTGTTATCTTTATTTTAATTTTTCTCAGTTTACTAAGTCCTATTAGTTCTGTCTTTGAAAGTGTTTTTTGTTTATTTCTGCTGTTACTGGTTTTCTTTTGTTGCTGTAATGCATTTCCACAAATTGAGCGACCTAAAATACATCAGTTTGTTACCTCACAGATTTGTAGGTCAGAAGTTCAGCTACAGTGTGGCTTAACTTGGTCCTTGTGTTGAGTTTCAGAGTGTTGGCAGGGCTTCATTCTTTTCTGGAGCTAGCAATCCAAACTAGTATTGATTCTGATGGTGTAAATTTTTAAAGAATTTTGTGAATCTCCTCTCTGTGTCATGGGCATTTACCTTATTAGAAAAGAGATCCATCTACATATCCTTCTAAGATAATCCCTCTTCTTTTTGACTTCTGCTGAGATGGTTGCAGGACAACGCCCTAAGCTCTTTAGACGCATCCTACTTTGATTAAGGTATCTGTGAGGCACACTGTTTACAGCCTTAGAAAGACATTATATGACTGAATTCTCAGACTTTTTGCTTTGTCTGAGATTATAGGGAAGAGTTGTAGAGTCACAAACTGCTTTTCCTCTAAAAGGTTCTTTACTGACAGCAAATCACCCCAATTTTAACTACTTTTTTCTCTTTGTCATCTGTTGAAGCTGAGAATTTCCCCAGTTGTTAAGTCCTGCTACCTTTTTATTTATTGGTTCTTCCACAATTTTTCTTTCTTTTCTTGAATTTACCATAAGCAGCAAGAACAAACCAAGTCACATCATCAACACTCAGCTAAAATCTCCTGAGCTAAATATCTGAGTTAACTGTTACAAATTACATTTTCCGTATAACCGCAGGATACAATTTTGCTAAGCTACTTGTCGCAATGTAACAGGTTATTCCTTCCTTCAGTTTTGAATAACATGTTTCTCACTATCTTTTGAGCCTTTACTAGCAGTGTCCTTAAAGTCTAGATTTGTATTAACTGTCTGTACATGGTGACTTAGGTATTCTGTAAATCCATGTAAAATTTTTCTGCTTTGGTTGTTTCTTCCTTCTGAGTTCTCACTAGCATGAGTTGTTAACATCCATATTTCCATTACTGGACTATTCAAGGGAGTATCAGAACCATTTCACATTTGTAGGTATTTGTACAGCAGCACTCCACTCTCTGGTACCAAAAATCTGTATTCATTTCTGTTACTATTGCTCTGCCAAACATTAAACAAACGTAGCTGTATAACATAGTAAAATTCTTCGTCTCATGGTTTCCATACGTCAGAAGTCTATCATGGCATAGCTGTGCTATTTGGTTTGGATTTCATGTGGCTGAAATCAAGGTGTCATCAGGGTGTTGTTCCTTTCTGGAGCTTCTGGGGTGAAACCGATTCCAAGCTAATTCAGGTGGTTGGCTAAATTCACTTCCTTACAGTTGTAGGGCTGAGGTGCCCGTTTCCTTGATGGCTGGCCTTTGCTCCTCGCAGCTACTTGTGTTCCTTCACTTGCTTTTCATGTGCTCTCCACCCTGCCCCGTCCAAAGCAATAGGGCATTGAATCTGTCTCATACTTAACATTCTGCTTCAACTCTCTAATGCCAGCCTAAGAAATTTCTTTGCTTTAAGGGTTTATGTTTATCTAGTAAAATCACCCTATTTAAGGTTCATAACTTTAATTATATCTGAAAAGTATTTATGGCATTAGCCATAATGTGATGTATTCACAATTCCAGCCATTGTGGCATGGACATTTTGCAAGAAGGGTAGGGTGGAGTAAATGGGCTGGGGAGGCTGTATACCACACTGCTCTTCATGCCAGTTCTCCCACTTAGCCCAAGCACTATAATCTCATTTTTAACTTAATAATATTAAATTATTTTCCTCAAAGTTAGTTTCTTTCTTTCATTACCTGCACCAGCAGAGTACTCATTCTAAAATAACACATGGATGATGTCATTTCTCTGTTCTTTGATGCCCAGGAGGTAAAGTATAAACCTGAAGTCCTGTGTTTTGAAAGTGTCCTACTTATACAGCCCTGATTCTCAAAAGGCTTTCTGAAAGGAGCCTTCTGCATCAGGCAGATGGAATCTTGCTTCATTCCTCCAACTGCTCAAGGAAAATTACATTCATGAAGTTGTAACAGTGGGAAAAAAAGTATTGACATTTACAGATGGTTCTAAGTACATAATATTGTAAAGTGATTTACACAGCTATTCTTATAAGTTAAAATTCTAAGAATTTTACTCATTGAATTTTATATGATCATATTGCCATATATTAAAGCAACAGTAATTAATTTTACCAAGAAACGTGAGGATTTTTAATATGCTTTCTAAATCCTGTGTGTGTGTGTGTGTGTGTCTTAAACAATTAGGGATAGTCTTGACTCGTGGTAATTTCTGTTTGATAATGGTAAATACATCTTTGGATACTTGAACATATTGAAGTATAATTAATGTTCTTGAAAGAGAGACTGTAAGTTCCTTGGAGAAAAACACATAGGATTTACTAGGTTAAAGCCACAAGCAAGGCTGGGCATGGGTCAAGGGGTAGAATGAAGGGCTTTCGCATTTTAGCCCTATTTATTAACACTATGTTGTTTGTCTGTCTATGAACAAGTCACTTAATTTACGAGGTCCTCCATTTTTATATGTCCTAATAATAATGAAACCTCTCATTACAGTTTTTCAGAACACTTTCCTTACATTGCCATTTGATCATCACAACAGTCCTGTGAGGTATGCATGACAGATATTACTGTCCTCATTTTACTGATGAGGCAACCAAAATTAAGAGGTTAAATGACTTGCCCAAGGTTACAAAATGAATGTGTCTAAACTGTGCTCTGTGATTTAGACCTTTTAATCAGTGCTGTTGCCACTAAGTGCTTTCACAGTTATGTTCTTAAGATGCAGCTTAAAGTCATCTATTGCTTGATGTCAATTATTAGAGACATTGAAGACAAATTATTACTAAGCCTTTTGTTGAAGTTTTATAGAAATTAAAGGAGGCATTTTCTCGTTATTGTTTCTATATATAATGAAAGTGGGTATTAACTGGTTTAAAGACTCCCTGCAGCTTTATTATTCTTTGGCCCTTGTTGATCATTTTTGTTTGTTGAAGAATCTGTTAGTTTCTTGGAGGGCCTGCTCATTGACACATAGTCATTGGGTTAGGCATCTGCTTAAATTCAGCTTCTCTGAGTCATGACCAGGGACACTAATCAGCCAAGTAGCATTGTAGTTAAGACTTCCATGATTGCTTTTTACTGGACCAAGAGCCAAGATACCAGATTTGTTTTATTTTATTTTATGTTTTTGGTGAGGATATTTTACTTCTTTTCCCACTCATGGCATTCATTCAGTACATGTGCTGTGCAAGCAACTGTGTGATCTTGGTGAAGTCATTTAATCTCAAGGGGCTCCAGCTGATTCACCCCTCTACCTTAATTGCAGAATGGAGTGAGTTGGGTTTCTTATATTCTGAGGAACTGCCTTGGAGATGGAGTGTATGGGCTCAGGAAGAGGCTAGGTGGAGGCAAAATACCCTGGTGAACTTGGTCAGGCTGCACAGCAACTAACCTCAACCTCCACTGCTCCAGGGCAGCTGCACTATTTTTCATCTTCTGTATCCACAGAGATTCTTAACAAGTTGTCTTTCTTTCTCCTTAACCGTGTAGCATTCTATCTCGCTTTTCACTGATGCCCAAATCCTTTTATACGCCAAATTCAGAGGATAAATTTAGAGGATAATTTCTAAATTTCCAGTCATTAGATAAAGAATAATGGTGGAGTATTATACCAGAATAGGGTGAGACAATGAAATTTTTTAAAGGAAGGGAAGAAAAGAAATATATATGAATGATTAAAAGTAGAAAACTGTGTTGAATGAGTTGGGGGGGGAAAGAAAAGAAATAGAACAGACAGGAGGGAAAATGGTTCATTAGTTTTCTGAACTTGTGTTACTTGCTTAATTTCATAATATGGCTTAAATTTTATTTTGGTTGCCTGGGAACTTCAATGTTTTGTGTGTTTTTTTAATGAATATTTTTCTTTTGTGACTGCCCTGCATTTTTTGTTTTTCTAGTATTTCTTTACATGTTAATTGGTTAGGATTGAATAAAACCATGCTTGTGTTAAAATCTTTTGTTTCTTACATGAATCAAATAGATTCCCTCTATATTTCTTAAAGCTATTTTAATGTTTGAGAAAGCCAAGGATATAGTCTGTTCTTCTGGTGGAAATTAAAGAACATTTACATCATTTAAGATAGCCATTCGTACCTACCTGAAATTTGTTGTTTTAATTTTTGTTTTTTTAAGGAACTGATGCTACACACATGGATGGTGATCAAATTGTTGTGGAAGTTCAAGAAACGGTTTTTTGTTTCAGATGTTGTGGATTCAGATATAACTGTACATAACTTTGTTCCTGATGACCCAGACTCAGTTGTAATCCAAGATGTTATTGAGGATGTTGTTATTGAGGATGTTCAGTGCTCAGATATCTTAGAAGAAGCAGATGTGTCTGAAAATGTCATCATTCCAGAGCAAGTGCTTATTACCTCAGATGTAACCGAAGAAGTTTCTTTAGCACATTGCACAGTCCCAGATGATGTTTTAGCTTCTGATATTACTTCAGCCTCAATGTCTATGCCAGAACACGTCTTGACAAGTGATCCATACACGTGTCTGACATTGGACACGTTGAACACATTCATGATAGTGTAGTTGAAGCAGAAATCATCACTGATCCTCTGACAACTGATGTAGTTTCAGAAGAAGTATTGGTAGCAGATTGTGCCTCTGAAGCAGTCATAGATGCCAACGGGATCCCTGTGGACCAGCAAGATGATGACAAAGGCAACTGTGAGGACTACCTAATGATTTCCTGTAAGTCTTGGGGTACAGTGATTGTCCAAAGGTGTTTTTGAAGGCTGTCTTTCCTAACTTACATTAGGGTGATGTTTTCTTGACTTACATTTATATAATGTTAAGATAAATCGCATAAGCCTATTTGCAATATTGTTTTACTGTGGTTCCTATAAGATAAGCTGTAATTAAGGAAAGTGAAATGATACAAAAGTAAAGATTATTTCTACATAAGGTTGTAATTAGAAAGATAAGGGCTGCAAAGAATAGGACTGAACTATATGAATTGTGAAGGATGTAATTAGGCTATTACTTCCCTTATTAGAATTACCACCAAAACTTGAAAGGGTTTCAGTTTGGAAAAAAATCTTCTGTCTTTATAATGCAGTCACTTTTGCAGTTACTTTTTCCCACACCAATGTCTCTTTTCCCTTTGGAGTAATAATTGTATTTTTAAAAATAAATTCACTTTTGCTTTTGGAATTATATTAGTGTAACACCTTGAACTAAAGTAGTCATGTACAAGAGCATAAACAACTAATTTATGTAGATTTTAGATTGATTAGAAATTTAATATCACTGTTTTACATTCTGCTCACTACTCCTTATGGAATGCTGGTTTTCTTCATTGAGCTTACTTTTTTTAATCACCCAGGACATAATTAGACATAGTTTTGCTTATAGCACACGTCATAGTCATAATAATTGTTAGTAGAATGCCTGGATAGGTGTCTGATCTTTCTGACTTCAGCTTTTAGATATATTCCTTACATTAATGGGGTTTCACTTTGTTGGCTAGTTCCATTATCTAGCTGCTGATTTAAATAACTTGGTTATCTTAAATCAGCAGGTCATAGAGATATAACCAGGGTCTTTGCACTCAAGTTTTAGTGTAAATGCGGAGTTCAGGACTGTTTCCATTAACTCTGAATATGTCTTTTTCCTTGTGTCTTTGAGCATAGCTCAGTAAAATTTACTGCACACATTTTGGGGGCAGAGATAGTAGGCATTTATATGTCTCCAGTGTGATCAGGTATATCATCATCATGGCCCAGCTTTATGATAATGATAATTTTCTACATTCTACAGCCTCCACTGCTCCAGTGCAACTGCCACTTTTTTTCATCTTCTCTATCCACAGAGATTCTTAACAAGTTGTCTTTCTTTCTCCTTAACTGTGTGGCATTCTGTCTCACTTTTCACTGATGTACTGTTTGAATTCTATACCACGTACATGGATTACTCTTTTAATAAAAGTAAACTAATGGGCAAAAAAAAAAAAAAAGCCACTGTGAAAGCAACAATAAGAATAAAAATAATTTATTCAGGAATCTTTTGATCAGGCTTTAGAAAATTGCAAAAATGAAATGGCTAAAAAAATAGAATTAAACATGATTATGGAGAAAATTGATAGACACAGGAGACAGAAACTAGGAGATAAAACCCAAATACAGAAAAGTTCAGTGAACTTTTTAAATAGTTAAAAGACAGTAAACCTTGAAAGCTAGACAGAATTGGCTCATCACATACAAATGATCTTTCCTCAAAAAGAATAATGGTGGTTTTCTCATTAGGAAACATGGAGGCTAGAAGGCAATGGGATAATATAGTCAATATGTTGAAGGAACAAAGACGGTCACCCAAGAATTCTATTATCTAGCTAAAGTTTTAAAAATAAAGGAGAAATTGACCTTCCCATATAAACAAAAAACCTGCAGTAATCAAGACTGAGCAGTATTGGTATAAGGATAGACATATGTATCAATGGAAGAGAATTGGCAGTGCAGACATAATCCCGTACATTTCTGTCCATTGATTGATACTCTGATTTTTCACATAGGTTTCAAGATAGTTCAATGGGGGGACTTCCCTGGGGGTCCATTGGTTAGGACTCTGCACTCTCACTGCCAAGGGCCGGGGTTTGATCCCTGGTCGGGGAACTAAGATACCGCAAGCTGCGTGGTGAGGCCGGAAAAAAAATAAAAGATAGTTCAATGGGGAGAAAAAAATAGTCTCTTCAACAAATGATACTGGGATAGCTAGATGTCTACGTGTTGTAAATAATGAAGTTGGGCCACTATCTCAAAACATAACAAAAATTAACTCAAGACTTAAATGTAAGAGCTAAAATTCTGAGAAGAAAACGTAGGTGTAAGTATTCTTAAACTTGGATTATTAATGATAGTGGCTTCTAAGGTTTGGCACCAAAAAGCACAAGCAGCAAAACAAAAAATAAATACAGAGAACGGCCCCAAATTTGAAATGTTTTTGTTTCAAAGACAGTGTCAAGAAAGTGAAAAGATAACTCAGAATTGGAGAAAATATTTGTAAAGCCTGTATGTAAGGGTCTAGGAATCAAGGATATTAACCTTTTACAACTCAGTAATAAAAAGACAAATAACCTAATTTAACAAATGGGCAGAGAACTTGAGTAGACATTTCTCCAAAGGAAAAAACATAAGCATATAAAGGATGTTCAACATTGTTAGTCATTAGGGGAATACAAATCAAAACCAGAGTGAGATACCACTACAGACATTCAGATTGGTATTTTAAGAAATGGGAGGTAAGAAGTGTTGGCATGAATGGGGAGATTTTGCATCTCATAAATTGCTGGTGGGAAAGAAAATGGTGTAGCCACTTCAGAAAAATTTGGCAATTCCTCAGAAAGTTAAACATGGAATTACCGTATGACCCAGCTATTCTACTGCTAAGCATATACCCAGGAAATGTTAAAACATGGCCACACAATAGTTTTTATACAGATGATTATAGCAGCATTTTTAATACTAGTAGCCAAAACATGTAAACAACCCTAATGTTCATTAAGTAGATGAATTGACTTTAAAATGTGGTATCACCATACATTGGAATTTTGGCCATAAAAATAAGAGAAGCATTGATACAGTCCACATCATGGATGAACTTAGAAAGTCAAGAAATAAGTATATGGACTGTCTAGAATAGGTATATCTATAAGGACAAAAAGTAAATTAGTGATTGCCTAATCTAATTGTGAGATAGTTGAAGACGGGTTGTTAAAAGAGTACAAAGGGGGGCTTCCCTGGTGGCGCAGTGGTTGAGAATC
>NC_138904.1:15647928-15941608 GCF_965194825.1 Balaenoptera physalus | reverse complement strand
TTTCTCTCTGTTAAGAGCACAAAGTTTTCTTAAAATATTGATCTGTTTTTGATAACAGACTATAAAGTTTCTTTTGCCTTTAACCTGTAATATGTTCTAACTTTCTGTATTTCAATTTGAAACCTTCTATTGTCACTTTGGTTAAGTGAATAAGTATTGTTTCACAGTGACTTATGATCCTACTTGACCAAGTGTTTTAGAACTTTTTGATATTTTTTGACAAACTATCCAAAACAAATTCTAATGAAGTTCTTTGAACTTCTAATTTTGGGATGCTTCAAATGGTCACTGAAACAATCCAAAGAGAGATCTTAAACTTATTATGCTCATTTGATATGTTACATGGGAAGCATTATCAAGTGAATAATAAATCTTCTTGGTTAGATTGTATGGATAAATATTATTAATATAGATATTCTAGAAACTACATGGAATTCCTAAGAATCTGGTAGTCTTGGCAAAATGTTATCAGTCATAATTCTACCTATTATCTTAAAATGTATGTCACAGTAGTAACCAAGTTTGTCAGTTGCATTGTAAGCAGGTCTTTAACTGTGCCCTTTTAAGTCTTTTGTCATTCATAGACAGTTATTGTTTCACTCTGATGCGCTTACAAAAGCATTATCTCTTTAAGAAGATTCATAGGAAGACCTTTTGTAAGTACAGATTTCTGATAACTCAGATCACACTGCTGAGCTGGGTAAGAAATCAAATTCTCAAGGAAAACTTGATGACTTCATAACACAGTTAACAAAAAGAATTAGTTACATACAACTGAGTGAATTGGTGAATATGGTTATAATTTTTATGATTTCTGTCTAAAATATTACTGGCTATTAATCTGTGTTTTCTAGATATAAGGAGACCCTTTCCCTCAAGCTAATTATGACTTGGAGCAATTTAATAAATTTTACCTGTGTAAGCAGGATCAAAACACGTATTCTTTCTCTCTACCTGATCCCTCCAGAGACTGGAAACGCTTAGGTCACCAAAAGCTTTACCAAGTAAATTAGGAAGACTACCTCCTAACAGTTACAGGAATCATAAGGTATTTTGGAGACCTCAGAAAGGGAGGAAATGTATCCACTTCTATAGGTAGCAAAAGTGAAATCTGTAACAAGCCCTTGGCATGGCTTTCTTGGTCTTGAGAGGCCTTTTAAAAAGTCAGTCATGGAAATAAAAACAAAAATAAACAAATGGGACCTAATGAAACTTCAAAGCTTTTGCACAGCAAAGGAAACCGTAAACAAGACGAAAAGACAGCCCTCAGAATGGGAGAAAATATTTGCAAACGAATCAACGGACAAAGGATTAATCTCCAAAATATATAAACAGCTCATGCAGCTCAATATTAAAGAAACAAACACCCCAATCCAAAAATGGGCAGAAGACCTAAACAGACATTTCTCCAAAGAAGACATACAGACGGCCACGAAGCACATGAAAAGATGCTCAACATCACTAATTATTAGAGAAATGCAAATCAAAACTACAATGAGGTATCATCTCACACCAGTTAGAATGGGCATCATCAGAAAATCTACAAACAACAAATGCTGGAGAGGGTGTGGAGAAAAGGGAACACTCTTGCACTGTTGGTGGGAATGTAAATTGATACAGCCACTATGGAGAACAATATGGAGGTTCCTTAAAAAACTAAAAATAGAATTACCATATGACCCAGCAATCCCACTACTGGGCATTTACCCAGAAAAAACCATAATTCAAAAAGACACATGCACCCGAATGTTCATTGCAGCACTATTTACAATAGCCAGGTCATGGAAGCAACCTAAATGCCCATCAACAGACGAATGGATAAAGAAGATGTGGTACATATATACAATGGAATATTACTCAGCCATAAAAAGGAACGAAATTGAGTCATTTGTTGAGACGTGGATGGATCTAGAGACTGTCATACAGAGTGAAGTAAGTCAGAAAGAGAAAAACAAATATCGTATATTAATGCATGTATGTGGAACCTAGAAAAATGGTACAGATGAGCCAGTTTGCAGGGCAGAAGTTGAGACACAGATGTAGAGAACGGACATATGGACACCAAGGGGGGAAAACTGTGGTGAGCTGGGGATGGTGGTGTGCTGAATTGGGCGATTGGGATTGACATGTATACACTGATGTGTATAAAATTGATGCCTAATAAGAACATGCAGTATAAAACAAACAAAACAACTAATACTAAACTTTCATTGGGTTATTTGTATGGAAATATGTTAATATAAATGTTTCAAACATTACATGAAATTTCTAAAAATCTTATATGTTCTGGTATAATGTTATAAGTCATAATCCTAGTTATTACTTTAAAATGTATATCTCAGAAAAAAAAAAAAATTCAGTCTGAGATTTCTTATAAAAAGTTCCAGCAAAGCCAATTTAAAAGAGCCTGTGTGATCAACTACACTTATGTAAATCATCAGGCCAAGTTTATTGAAACCAGACTGATTTTGTGAACAAATTAGTCTTAATTTGGCTATATTTAGTAGAAAGGAGGGTAATTTTTGAGAGAAAAACATTATGGTCCAGTAGATATTAAATTCTAGTTTTGTTAATTGAGGTCTGTATTTACTAAGACTCACTTCTCAGATAGCCCCTGGCTGTTATGTTGTTACAAAGTTTAATTGAATTGTTAAAAGGATACCTAAGGCCCTAAATTTGTTTCTAAAGCTTATCTCAGTAATCTATCTTTGGATGGAGATTGGATGCCCCATGACCTGCAACCAGGAGATTATGCATACAGGAAAAGACATAATTTGAAGGACTATCTTCAGCCTAATGGAGGGACATTTATCAGGCACTCTTAACTAGGTCATGCACAGTAAAACTGAAGGGAATTGACTCTTGGATTAATATTTCCACTAGAAAGGACTCCTGCTTTGGACTTGCCTACAGAGAGGACAGCTGACCTTGAAACCAACTTAAAACAATGCTCAGAGGAGAAACTACCAGTTCAGGATGAGAAGACAATGACATCTGAAGTAGACAGCTGACCCAAGATGCCAGACCAGGCTTCTACACCAATTACTCTGATAATTTTCACACTTTTGTTTACCAAAAAATGTATTTCTTTCTTTGGCACAAGCTTTTGCAGAATCTAAAACTAACCCAATTTGGGGATTTATGGTCAATTACCTATATCCAGTACTTCTGTGTTACCTTGGTGGATTTCTCCACTCCAAGGCTTTTAATTGGATGGCTGTTAAGAAATTATTCTAGAAGAAAGAAGTTATAGTTCTGTTTGGTTCACTTTTGACTAAATGGGACTCCCTCACTTTGCCAGTCAATCGCGCTTGCTCTGACCATTGCCATAAATAAAATTTTCTTTTAAAGTTATTCAAGTTCAATCAGAGTAAGAAGCAAATTTTCAGCCAAAGAATATAACTTCCCTCAGTTGTGGAATGGATTTATGTGGTTAACAGCAAGCTATGATCATTTGACTTTAAGGCCCCCCTTATGTTGGAAACAAACCATACTAAAAACAATCGGCCTAATAACACTAGGAAATCGGGCTTGGTGCCTTATGAACAATGCCAATATATTGTTTCCCTTAAAGATAAGAATTGGTACAGAACAGACAAAGTCAGGTGACCTGGGGGTATACTGGGCTGTACCTAATCGAAGCTCTTGGCTTAAATTCTTACCTATGACCTTATTAATACTAATAGCTATATTATTTGTATTCTGCCTATAAGATTTTTGTTTCTTGCATTACCAAATGTGTGGTGGAGCCTTTGATAAGATGATGACTAGGCAACTTGAAGCAGTTGACCAGATATGTAGTTCTGTATGTGATCACTGATGGTATCAGTGTAACTAGATATGGGAAGAAGCTACAAAGGGAATCTTTTCTGGGAACATTAACAGACTAGTAAAACAGGTGGTCCAGAGATTTTTGGCTACTGTTAACAGGGCCTAGTCCAGTAATAGCACATTGAGTGGCCTATCAGCAAAATCCTTGCCAGACTTAAGAATGAGAATTCCTAGCACCATGGGACAAAATGGTCATGGAATGCCTCCCAAACCATGGTTGAATTTGTGATCATGAGCGGGCCCTGCCAACTAAAAATTTCTGCTTTCCATTTGGTTCTACAAGGATTAGGTCACTGGCCGCTGCAGTCTCTGACCTTTACCACCCTCTGAAAGGAGTTCAGCGGGGAGATCAGGAATGAGGCACTCTGTGCTCTGGGAAAAACTGGCAGAACAGGTCTTTGGATAGTTAGAGTTTTCTGGAAGAAGATTTTATGAGACTAATTTCTTGCATCTTCTTGTGTCTAAACAAGCACTAAAATCATTAATGGAGATACGTGCTCCTTGTGATGGGCAGCAACCCTCTGTCAAAATGAGTGCTTGACTGCACGTATCCCCTTCACTAAAATTATATATACACTGACCTCCCCCTCTGCCTCTTCGGAACAGTTTCTCAGAGTGATCTGATAGGCCTCATCCTGGGCTATAGTCCTCATTGGGCCCCAAATAAAACTTAACTCACAACTCTCTCATTGTGCTTTTTTTTTTTTCAGTTGACAAAAGGAATAGAATTTATATAGGGGAGAGAAAATAATTTTCCCTCTACCCTTCTGAGTTCTTGGTTGAGATCCACTGTAATAAAAGACAGAATAACAAGAGAAAATCAAACAGAATTTTGTTGACTTGGATACCTCACCTATACATAGGAGGTACCAAGTAAAACTGAGTAACTCCTTTAAATGTCCCAAGCCAGAACCCTAAATGTCATCTTCAGCTAAAAAAAAAAAAAGATGAGGGTTCCATTAAGGGTTACAAGACAGTTGCAAGAGGTTACCAGAAAAAGCATGGTAAACAAGTATAAGGTTTGTTACGAAGATTTAAGTCCACTCTCTCCACTAATAAGAGTTTCTTGTGATTTAGAGACATTCTACTCCTTCTGGTACAAAGAGGGAGACACCCCTACAGATGGAGATTTCCTTTATAAATGTAAACGTCCCTTAGGAAGGGGTAACGTCCTCTGTTTTCAGAGTTTCTCTAGTGTCTGCAGTTTCTCGCAAAATAATCAGCTTAAAATATACCTTATGCTAAAGAGCCATATTTTGGAGTAACATATTCTCCTATCCATCACTTACAATTCATAAGTAAGTCCCTACATGCAAGGTATATTGATTTTTGACAAGGGTACCATGACCATATAATAGAGTACAGTCTCTTTATAAACAGTGTTAGGACAACAGGATATTAACATTAAAAAAAAATGAACTTGGACCTTGATTTTACCATATATAAAATTAGCTCACAATGGATCAAACACTAAATATCTATGTAAGCTATAATGTGTGAGTTTAAAAAAATGTAGACATATATCATGACCTTGGATTTGGCAATGTTTTCTTAGCTATGATGGCAAAATCACCTGCTACAAAAGAAAAATAAATTGAACTTCATAAAAATTAATATTTTCAGTGCATCAAATAAGATTAGGTAAAAAAAACTGAATACACATTTCTTGAAAGATAAACAATGACCAGCAAGCACTTAAAAATATGTCCAATATTATTTAATTGTTTAGGAACTGAGAATCAAAACTACAACGAGATACAACTTCACATCCCTGAGAGGAGCTATATTTTTTTGAAAAGGTAGTAGCAAGGTTTGGTGATGATGTGGATAAATTGGAACATTGCTGGAGGAAAATGGAATATAGTACAGCAACTATGAAAACTGTGAAGATTGGCAGTTACACAAATAAACATAGAAATACCATATGACTTAGCAATCACACTCTTAGATTAAATACTCCAAATAATTAAAAACACGTTTGAATCAGTGCTTGCACAGGAATATTCACAGCATTTTCACATTGGCAAAATGTCGGAAACAACCCAAATGTCCATCAACAAAGGAGTAGTTAAGCAAAATGTGACATATCTACATAATAGTACACAATGGTGTACTATTTAGCCATAAAAAGGAATATGTACTGATACATACTACAGTGTGAATGAACCAGAAAAACATTATTCTAAGTGCAATAAGCTAAATACAAATAGCGAGACATTGTATAATTTTATTTGCCTGAGATATCAGGACATGCAACTCTAAGGAGTCAGAAAACAGAATAATGATTGCCAGAGGCTGGAGAAAAGATAGAAAGGAAGACAGTGCTGAATGAGAATTGGGTTTGCTTTTGGGATGATAAAAATGTATTAGAACTAGATAGTAGTTTTTATGGCAGAATATTGTGAATATACTAAATGCCGCTGTCTTGTATTTCAATTAAAAAAAATTTCGTGAAGGATATTTGATTCAAAATACTGTGTTAGTTTCAGCTGTACAGAAAAATACTTTAGTTAAGTTTTTCAGATTATATTCCATTATGGGAATTATTACAAGATATTAAATATAATTCCCTGTGTCATACAGTAAATCCTTTTTGCTTATCTCTCTTATGTATAATACTTTGTGTCTGTTAATCCCAAACTTCTATTTTTTCCCTCCCTTGCTCCCGCTTCCCTTTGGTAACCATAGGTTTGTTTTGTACGTCTGTAACTCTGTTTCAGTTTTATATATAAAGGTAATTTCTAGGGATAATTAGAAATTCCCTATCCTGATTTACCCAGTGGGCCCAATTTCCTGAACCACTAATTTACCAAAAGAAGTAGGCAATCAGGAGAAAAAAAGGGAGACAGATGAAGAGGGGAAGTGAAAGGCAAGAAAAAATGAGGAGAAAAAAATAAGGAAAAAACAAACATACTTTTATCGTATGAATTTTGAAGCTCCTCGTGTCATTTTGTAAAATGAGGGAACATAAATAAATAAAATTATTTATATACACTGTATGTTTTGCACAATACATAAGAAAGCTATTTTATTTTGTGTAATACATGGATCCATATTTTAAATTGTATTGTTATACTGATTTGTTAATGTCTCCAAACCAAAATAGTATCATAAGACTTTTAAGAAGAAACTAAAGGTAGATTTATAGCTATAAATCTTTGTACTGGCATTGCTCACCAAGTAAGAGTCTTGTATGCTACATAAAGAATAAAAAAAAATTGCAATAGGCTATGAGTTAAGTCAAATTAAGTGCATAAAAATTCTGAATTAAAAATATTTTACACTAATGATGAAAAATCTGAAAGAGAAATTAAGGAAACACTCCCACTTACCATTGCAACAAAAGGAATAAAATACCTAGGAATAAACCTACCTAAGGAGACAAAAGACCTGTAGGCAGAAAACTATGACACTGAGGAAAGAAAATAAAGATGATACAAACAGATGGAGAGATATACCATGTTCTTGGATTGGAAGAATAAACACTGTGAAAATGACTATACTACCCAAAGCAATCTACAGATTCAATTCAATCCCTATCAAACTACCAATGGCATCTTTCACAGAACTAGAACAAAAAATTTCACAATTTGTACAGAAACAAAAAAGACCCTGAATAGCTAAAGCAATTTTCAAAATGAAAAACAGAGCTGGAGGAATCAGGCTCTTGGACTTCAGACTATACTACAAAGCTACAGTAATCAAGACAGTATGGCACTGGCACAAAAACAGAAATACAGATCAATGGAACAGTAAAGAAAGCCCAGAGATAAACCCACGCACATATGGTCACCTTATTTTTAATAAAGGAGGCAAGAATATACAAGGGAGAAAAGACGGATTCTTCAATAAGTGATGCTGGGAAAAATGGACAGCTACACGTAAAGATTGAAATTAGAAAACTCCCTAACACCATATGCAAAACTAAACTCAAAATGGATTAAAGACCTAAATGTAAGGCCAGACACTATAAAACGCTTAGACGAAAACATAGGCAGAACACTCTATGACATAAATCACAGCAAGATCCTTTTGGACCCACCTCCTAGAGAAATGGAAATAAAAACAAAAATAAACAAATGGGACCTAATGAAACTTAAAAGCTTTTGCACAGCAAAGGAATACATAAACAAGATGAAAAAACAACCTTCAGAATTGTAGAAAATATTTTCAAATGAAGCAATTAACAAAGGATTAATCTCCAAAATTTAGAAGCAGCTCATGCAGCTCAATATCAAAAAAGCAAACAACCCAAACCAAAAATGGGCAGAAGACCTAAATAGACGTTTCTCCAAAGAAGATATACAGATTGCCCACAAACACATGAAAGAATGCTCAACATCATTAATCATTAGAGAAATGCAAATCAAAACTACAATGAGATACTATCTCACACCAGTAAGAATGGCCATCATCAAAAAATCTACAAACAATAAATCCTGGAGAGGGTGTGGAGAAAAGGGAACCCTCTTGCACTGTTGGTGGGAATGTAAATTGATACAGCCACTATGGAGAACAGTATGGAGGTCCCTTAAAAAACTGAAAATAGAACTGCCATATCATCCAGCAATCCCACTACTGGGTATATACCCTGAGAAAACCATAATTCAAAAAGAGTCATTACCACAATGTTCATTGCAGCTCTATTTACAACAGCCAGGACATGGAAGCAACCTAAGTGTCCATCGACAGATGAATGGATAAAGAAGATGTGGCACATATATACAATGGAATATTACTCAGCCATAAAAATAAACGAAACTTGAGTTATTTGCAGTGAGGTGGATCAACATAGACTCTGTCATACAGAGTGAAGTAAGTCAGAAAGAGAAAAACAAATACCATATGCTAACACATATATATGGAATCAAAAAAAAAAAAAAAACTGGTTCTGAAGAACCTAGGGGCAGGACAGGAATAAAGATGCAGACCTCGTAGAGAATGGACTTGAGGGCATGGGGAGGGGGAAGGGTAAGCTGGCACAAAGTGAGAGAGTGGCATGGACATAGATACACTACCAAATGTAAAATAGATAGCTAGTGGGAAGCAGCCCCATAGCACAGGGAGATCAGCTCGGTGCTTGTGACCACCTAGAAGGGTGGGATAGGGAGGGTGGGAGGGAGGCAGATGTAAGAGGGAGGAGATATGGGGATATATGTAAATGTATAGCTGATTCACTATGTTATAAAGCAGAAACTAACACACCATTGTAAAGCAATTATTCTCCAATAAAGATGTTAAAAAATATTTTAATAAAATTTATGAAAGTTTTTAAAATAATACTTTCTCAAACATATTAAAATAATTGATACAAGCAGATAACATTATCAAATACAGCCAAACACACTCAAAGAATTAATATTGTTATGTTTGTGCCACTCTGAGGAGCATGCTCTCATTGCTTATCCAACACATGAATAGATCTGTGACTGGGACAAAATGTTTTATAAAACGTCTAAGAATAGCAATTTTTAAATTAAGGATAATGTAAATTTTTCCCTAATGTATTTATTGATTTATTGAACATTTTATAAATGTTCAGGACATCAATTTGGTATATATATAATTTCAATTTTTTATTGTTTTCAATTATGATAAAATAATGTAACATAAAATGTACATCTGAACTACTTTAACGTGTACCATTTTGTAGTAGTACATTAACACTTTTGTGCAACCAATCTCCAGAATTATTTTCATTTTTCAAAAACTGAAACTGTGTACGTGTTAGACATCTTGTTGTTCCCAATCCCTCCAGTGCCAAAAAACCATCATTCTGTTGTCATAATTATTTTCGCTACTCTAAGTACCTCATATAAGTGGTGTCATACAGCATGTCTTTTTGTGGATGACGTGTTTCATTTAGCATAAGATCTTCAAGGTTCGTCTACGTTGTAGAATGTATCAGAATCCCCTTCCTCTTTTAAGGCTGAATAATATTTCATAATGGTTAGGCATTCATCCATTGATGAACATTTTGGTTGCTTCTTTTTTTTTCTTTTGGTTATTGTGATTAACGCCATTATAAACATGAGTGTACAAAATACCTCTTTGAGACCCTACTTTCAATCCTTTTGTACATATATCAAGAAGTGGAATTGCTGTATCAAGTGGAATTCTATTTTTAATTTTTTGATTATTTGTACTACAATGCAGCTATATTATTTTAAATCCCTCCAACAGTGTACAAGCCTTCCAATTTCTCACAACCTTATCAAGATGTTATTTTGTTTATTTCCTGATAGCAGTCATTCTGATGGGGATGAGTTGCTATCTCACTGTTTTTCGGATTTGCATTTCCCCAGTACTTAGTGATGTTGAGTTCTTTTCATGTGATTATTGGACATTTGGGAAAATCTACTAAGTCCTTTGCCCATTTTAAAGTCTTTGTTTTTTCATGAGTTGTAGGAATTCTTTGTAAAGTCTGGATATCAGCCCCTTATTTTTTTAACTCCTCAGACATGAAATTTATGTTGACCTGTCTTCAAGCTCACTGATTCCTTTTCCTATTTTAAGTATGGTACTGGACATTTCAGATTTCCCAATTCACTTATCAGCTCCAGAATTTCAGTTTAGTTCTTTTTCATAATTAGCATCTCTTTCTTGATAGTTTTTTATTCATGTATTATTTTCCTTATTTTATTTAATTTTCTGTCTGTATTGTTCTTTAGCTTATTATATATTTTTAAAACAGTTGTTTTAAAATCTTTATCAGTTGAAGTCAGATGATTTGTTTCTTTAGGTTTAGTTCTGGAGATTTACTTTGTTTCTTTGAATGAGCTGTATTGCTCTGTTTCTTTACATGCCTTGTAATTAGTTGCTAAAAATTTGTCTTTTGGCAAAACAGTCACAACTCCTAGTTTTCATGGACTTTCTCTGCACAGAGAAAGATCTTTACTAATAAGCCCAGCATGGAAGCTCAGTGTGCTCTCAAATTTTTCTGGGTCTGTGTCTTCTGTCACTGTGCCTGTGCTTTTATTACTTTCCTGAAAACACTGATGCTTTACATGTCTTAAATGTTTCAAGACTCTTTCCCTAAGGGTCTTAACCATGCTTATTCTCAGATCATTAGATTTTTATTTTATTTCTCTGACCATAATCTCTTGCCCTCAGACACCCAACAGTCCACAGTACCCTTGAAAACTGTAAAGTGCTGTTGTAACTGCCACTGTTTTCAGTGGACTCCAAGCTGATATCCAATCTATGCCACCATTCATGTTAGGTATTCAAGTCAGAAAATACAATAACTAGTCCCTTAGTCAGCCCCCAGACAAACTAGACAAACAAACTAGTGCAAGCAAGTTCCACTTGTTTCCTTCAAGGTTTTTTCACTATGGCTGGCAGTGGGTGGGTCAAAGGCAAGACAAAACATCACCAAATTTTTTTTTTTAAACCACGTGAATGTGGCTTTTTTCTTGCTTAGGCATTTGCTTGAATGCTGCAACTTCTTAACTGATTTCTAGAGTTCTGACAAAGCTATTTTGGTCCATACGTTTTGGGGTATTTGGTGCTTACCATGGGAGCAGAAGGACCTGAAACTTCTTAGCCCACTATCTTGCTTTACTGATGATTTTTTAAAATAAGTTTTCTTTCTTCTTATTTCCCTCATTAAGCATTACTTTTTATATAGATATATTTATTTTTATTTTTTAAACTGAGGTGAAGTTAACTTACACAATTAACCATTATTAACTATGCAGTTCAATAGTATTTTGTGCATTCACAATGCTCTGCAACAACATTTCTGTCTAGTTTTAAAACTTTTTGTTACCCCCAGAGAACAACGCTTTACGCATTAAATAATTACTCCTCTTTGTCTCCTACTTCTCCCATGTCCTGTTATCACAAATCAGCTTTCTGTTTCTATGGATTTCACTATGCTAAATACATTATGTAAAATGAAGTTTATAATATGTAACCTCGTGTTTCTGGCTCCTTTCACTTAGCATAATGTTTTTAAGATTCATCTTAGTTGTAGCATATAATAGTACTTTTCCCCCCTTTTTATAGCTAAATAACATTTCATTGTGTGCGTGTGTGTATAAAACAGTTTATTTTGTAATTTTTCCATTGATGGGCATTTGTGTTGTTTTCAACTTTTGATATATACTGTTTTCAACATCAGCTGCACCCTTTCATATTTCACCAGCATTAACATTTGTTACTTCCTCCTAACTTTTTAATTAAACTTTCCTTGTGCATGTTAAGTTGTATCCATGATGGTTTTGGTTTGCATTTCCTAATGTGTAAGATGCTGAACACTTTTTTCATGTGATTATCAGCCACATTAATAGTTTTCCTTGGAGAAATGTTCATTCAAACCTTGGCTTCATTTTTATTTGTATGTTTTTATTGTTGAGTTGTAAGTGTTCTTTATATATTCTGATATTAAACCATTATCATGTATAAAATTTGCAAATACATTTTTCTATCCTGTAAGTTGCCTATTCACATCACTGATAATACATTTGATGTACAAAATTTTTAATTTTTATGAAGGTCATTATCTAATTTTTTCTCTGTTTTTTTTATGTCATCCTCAGATCAGGACTGGAAGGATTTCCGTATGTTTTCATCTAATAATTTTATAGCTTTAGCTCATATATTCAGGTTTTTTATCCATTGTAAACTAATTTTTATGTATAGTGTGGGGTAAGTGTTGAAAATCTTTCTTTTGCTTGTGCAAAACCTAGCTGTCTGTGTGACACAGGTTAAACACTATTCTTTCCCAATTAAATGGATTTAACACGCTTGTCGAATCCAACTGGCCATAGATGTATGGGTTTATTTCTGTACTCTCATATTAAGTCCATTGATCTACATGTCAACATGGGCAACATCAGTACTGAAATTGAGAACTTTGAGAACTCTAACTTGAATTCTTTTTTCAAATTGGGGCCATTGGCAGTGCCATATGAATTTGTGGGTCACCTTTTCCATTTTTTCCAAAAAGGCAATTTGAATTTGGATTGAGATTATATTAACTGTGTAAATTACTTTAGGGAGTACTACCTTCATAAGAGTTCTAAATTTTCAAATTCATAAGCAAAAAAGTCTTCATTTATTTTGATATTTTAAACTTATTTCAATAATATTTTATAGTTTTAAATGTACAAATATTGTGTAACCTTAATATATTTATTTCTAGAATAAAAAATAAAATGACATTTTTTGATGTTATTGTAAATGGAATTGTACTCTTAATTCCTTTTGCAGATTATTCATTGTTGTTGTATAAAAATGTTACCTTCTACCTTTCAACTCTGTTGAATTTCCTTATTTGCTCTAAGAGTATTTTTAGTGTGTGGCTCTTTAGTTTTCTACAGATTCGACTTTATCCTCTGCAAATAAAGTTAGTTTTACATTTTCCTTCCCAATTTGAATGACTTTTAATTCTTTTTCTTCTGTAATTGCTCTACCTAGGACTTCCAGTACAGTGTTGAATAGTGATGGTAAAAGTGGGCATCATTGTCTTATTTCTGTTATTAGTGGGAACTTTCAGTCTTTCATCATTGAGAGTAATGTTAGCTATCAATTTTTCATAAATGCCCAATATTGTCTTAGGGTGGTTGATGTCTATTCCTAGTTTTATGTATGTTGTTATAATGAAAAAGAATTGAATTTTGTGATTTTTTTATGCTGCATTTCTTGAAATACTTATGTGTATTCTTTTTCTTCATTCTATTAATGTGATGTGTTATATTGATTGGCGTTTTTATTGATGAAAAATCCTTTCTTTTCCTTGGTTGGATCTCACTTGGTCATGATGTTTTACCTCTCTAATATGCTGTTGATTTCAGTTTGCTACTATGTAACTGAGAATTTTTGTATACGTATTACTAAGGAATATTGGTTTTTAGTTTTCTTTTTATATGATATCTTTATCTGGTTTTGTTTCCTGGGTAATCCTGGATTCATAGAATGTATGATAATGTTTCTTTTTCTATTTTTTGGAAGAATTTGAGTAAAATTCATATTATTTTTTCTTAAATTTTCAGCAAATACATCAGTGAAGTCATCTTATCCTGGTCTTCTATTTGTTGTGCATTTCATTGCTAATTCAATCTCTTTACTTATAACTCTGTGGAGATTTTGCATTTATTTTTTAGTCAATTTTGGTAATTTGTCTGTTTCTAGGAAATTTTTATCTCATCTAGTTTATCTAAACTGTTGGAATACAACTGAACATATAGTGTCTTATAATTCTATTAATTTCTGTAAACCACATAGACTACCTCTGTTCTTATTTATTTCTATCTTTTTCTCAGCCATAAAGCTAAAAGTTTATCAATTTACTTTATTTTTTCAAAGAAACCTATGGTTTTATTACTTCTATTGCTTTCTTATTATTTCCTTTGTCTTTGCTCTAATAATTACTTTTCCTTCCTTATGTTGAGTTGAATTTTGTTTTTTTCTTTTTTTAGTTCTTTAACATAAATCAGGTTGTCAATTCTGAGATTTTTCCAAAAGTTTTTTTTTTTTTTTAAACGTTTCTTTAATTAATTTATTTATTTATATTTATTTTTGGCTGTGTTGGGTCTTCGTTTCTGTGCGAGGGCTTTCTCCAGTTGCGGCGAGCGGGGGCCACTCTTCATCATGGTGCGCGGGCCTCTCTCTGTCGTTGTGGAGCACAGGCTCTAGACGCGCAGGCTCAGTAGTTGTGGCTAATGGGCTTAGTTGCTCCGCGGCATGTGGGATCCTCCCAGACCAGGGCTCGAACCCATGTCCCCTGCATTGGCAGGCAGACTCCCAACCACTGCGCCACCAGGGAAGCCCTGAAAGTTTTAATATAAGCTTTTATAGGTAAAATTTTCCCTGAGTTCTGTTATCTCTGTGTCCCATAATGCTAGAGTTATATTGAGTTTTACTTTTTATGTACCTCAAAATATATTTTAATTACCGTAGTAATTTTTTTTGATCACTAGTTGCTTTGGTGTCTGAGATTTAATTTCCATATATTAGTAAATCTTTTACAGTTCTCTTTGGGTTTTTTTGCTAGTTTTTTTTTTTCATTGTACTTGTACAAGACACTTTTTATAATGTTAGTATCTTTAAATTTATCGAGACTTGTTTCATGACCTGATATATGGTCAGTCTTGGAAAATATCCCATTTGCAACTGAAACTAATATAAATCCTGTGCTTGGGGGCAGTGTTTTATATACGCCTGTTAGATTAGAGAGTTTATATTGTTGTTCAAGTCTTCTATTTTCTTACTAATCTTTTTTCTTGATTTTTTTTTATTATTTGAAAGTTAGGTATTGAAGTCTCTGGCTAATCTTGAAGACTATTTTTCTCTTTCTTTCATTCTATCAGTGTTTATTATATATATTTAGGACTCAGTGTTTTGGTGTATATATGTTTATTATTGTATCATTTCACTGGGTTGAGTATTTTATCAACATAAAATATCTTTTTTCTTTTGTAATTTTCAAAATTTTAAATATATTTTATCTAGACAACTGAACTCTTTGATTACTATTTGCATGAAATATGTTTCCTATACATTCAACCTATTTTTTGGCTTTTGGTCTTAAGTGTAGTTCTTTTATATTTGAATGATGTTTCTAATTGATATTGTCTTTTCATTGTTGAGTTCAGTCTTTCTACATTTAGAGTGATTAATTATCATGATGGTTGTAGCTCTGTTGTATGGTGTTTGTATGTCATATTTTTAGTCCTCAGTATCTTAAATCGTGCCCTCTTTTATTATTTTTTTCTAGTACACCATTAATACCATCTGTTTATTTGCTGTTCTGTATATTTTTGTTATTTTCTTAACTGTTGCCATGAAATTACACTTATTATAAATGTGTTTCAATAGCATAAACTCCTTGCTCTTTTCGACTGCCATCCTTCATTTTATGTTATCATTTTACACCAAATTTTTAGAATTTTGTGCCACTAATATAGTTCTGTTGTTCTTCATGAGGTTTCACCTACTCTCTTATGTTCTTTTAGTTCAGTCTGAATCACATTCTTTAGTATTTCTTATTAAGACAGTAATGAACACCTTTAGCTTTGGTTTATTTCAGAATATCTTAATTGAAGGATATTCTTGTCAAATGTAGAAGTTTTCTGTGATAGTTTTGTTTTGTTTTTTTCCTTCTTGGGATTTTAAATATACCTTTCCATTGTCTTCCAAACTCTGATGATAATTTTTCTGTTACTCTTATTGAGGATCCCTGGTATGTGACAAGCTGCTTCTCTGTTGGTGATTTTAACGTTTTCTTTTAGTGTTAGCTTCTGACAGTTTGATTATAATGTGATTTGGCGTAAAGTTCTTTGAGTTCATCCTGCTTAGGATTTGTTGAGATTCTTGATCATAAATTCCAATATTGGGGCAATTTTCAAGCACATTTCCTCAAACATTTACTCTTCTCTTTTCTCCTTCTGTGAGTCCCATGATATGTATACTGGTATTCTTGATCGTGTCTCCTTGATCTGTTAATATCTGTGTTTTTTCATTATTTTTTCTTTCTGCCTCTCAGCATAATTAAATTGCCCTATAATTAAGGTCACTAATTCTTTGTCTTTCTGCCCTAAATTACTGTAAAACCCCTGCTGTGAATTTTTCAACTGTTGTACTTTTCAATTTAGGAATTCCTATTTTGATTCCTTTATTATTTCTAACATTTTATTGATATTTTCTTCTTGTTTCTACCGTATTTTCTTCCTGTTTTGTCTCTTTGTTTTTATTCTTTTTCAAAGGTTTGAATTAGTTCTTTCAGCACATTTCATGTGCTGAAAATGGTAAAACAGGAAAGGTATTATAAATTGAATTGTGTCCTCCCTCCCCACCACCAACTTATACGTTGAAGCTCTAACACTCAATGTGACTTGATTTGGATATAGAGCCTTTGAGGAGATAATAAAGTTAAATAAGATTTTAAGGGTGGCACTCTAAATGATGGGACTGTTGTGCTTTTAAGAAGATAAAGGACACAATACCTCCACCCCTTTCTCTGTGTATGTGCACAAGGAAGAGGTCATGTGAGGATATAGCAAGAAGACAGCCATTTATAATCTAGGAAGACAGCCTTCACCAAAATCAACACTTGACAACACCTTCTTTTCTTCAAAACTGTGAGAAAATAAACTTCTGTTGTTTAAGCCACCCAATGTGTTGTACTTTTTTATGGTAGCATTAGTAGACTCTTACAGATGTCTACTGTCATTTTTTCCCTGTGAATAGGCCATACTTTTCCATTCACTTATATGCTTTGTACTTTTTTGTTGAGAACTAGTCATTCTGAATATTATAATGTCTTAACTCTGGAATCATGTTCTTCCTTCCTCCCAGGGGAAGTTGTTACTTGATAAAGGCTTTAGTTATTGCTTTATTTAATTACTTTTCCCAATTATGTGTGGTTGTGAAAGTCTCTGCTCCATTTTATGTGTTGTTAGGTAAATCTAACTGAGATTTCCCCAAATACTTGACTTCAATCAAAAAGAAAAGAGAAAGAAAGAAAGAAAAAGAAGGAAAGAAAGACAGAAAGAAAGAAAGAAAGAAAGAAAGAAAGAAAGAAAGAAAGAAAGAAAGAAAGAAAGAAAGAAAGAGAGAAAGAAAGAAAGAAGGGGGAGGGAGGAAGGAAGGAAGAAAGCAAAAAAAAAAAAGGAACGAAGGAAGAAAGAAATGGAACTAGGAGAGAAAGGAAGAAGGATAGAAGAGGCAATCTGTCTTTTTTAATCCTTTTATTACTGCCACACATTTCTGCCCATGGGGGTTATTAGGACGGCCAGCTTCTCTTACCAGACCATCAGCTAAACATCTTCAAAAACCACAGGCCTTGTTTTTGAAGAAGAGTCCCTTATTGCCAATCCTAACATGAGCAATCTGTACAAGGAATTCAAACCTGCTGTCAGAGGGTTGGGGAATACTTCCTGCTACATGAAATGCCAAAATTATCAAAATTTAACAATCTCTTCCTTCATCAAGCAGTACCCTAGATTCTACAAGTATTCAACTAGACTCCAGAATTCTAAAATAGCTTATTCCCATAGTTCTTGGCAGCTCAAAAGTTATTCAGTACAGAAACTAATTCCTGAAGCTTCCTACTTCAAGATCTTCCCTGGCATGACTGCTGGTGTTACTTTTAAAAGAAATTGATAACATAGTGCATATTTGTTAGATCATGTTATTAGAAAAATTATAGTACAAATTGTCTGTCATTTAGTTTCATGTATTAAGAGAATATATAGGATAATAGGAACTCTCAGCCTTGACCTAAATATCTTCCTCTTTTTCTGCTCTTTTCATTTTTATTCCCATGCCATTACATTTGTTAACAAAACTTCAAATCCACCTATATGAATATTCCACATTTCTGGGTGAAGCCTGAAATTTTCCTTCAAACTATAATGCCAAGTTACACCCACAGGCCTATTAGATATCTTTCTCGCTTTGTTATTTCATACTTTTATCTTTTAACCTTAATATATCAATGCAAAACTTTTAATCTTAACCCTTGGCCTTCTCGTCTTGTAACTCTTCTGTTCCAGTCTGTGGCCCACCCAATTATTCTAGCTTTCTAGATCCAAACATTTAACATGATAATTACCTATTTCCCCTTCTCCTTTTCTTCCTCCCCTTCTTCTTTTTCCTGTTGCTCTTCCTCTTTCCCCTCCTCTTCTTTTCTTCCTCATTCTTTTGTTTGTTTTTTTGTTTGTTTGTTTTCTCCTCCTCTTGCTCCTCTTCCTCCTCTCTCCCTCCCTCATTTCCCCTGACCTCTTTCCCTATTTTTATCCCACCACACAAACAAAGTAGCTAACACTACTATCTCTCCCTTTATTATATCCAGGACCTAAATATTTCTGATCACTTACCATTCTGTTTAGGTCTCCATTATCGCTCATGCAGAATACTTCAAAAGCCTTTATCTGCTCTTCTTCATTCCCCGCTTGCTTCCCTGAAATCACTTCTCAACATAACACCCAGAGTGTTTTCATTTTACGTACAAAACCTCCAGGGACTTTCCACAGTTTTTAGAATGAGACCCACAAAATTCCATAATATTTGCCTCTGGCTACCTCAATTTCCCACTTCTTACACCTAACCCCCATCCCCACTCTATATCCAACCTCACTTGCTACCTCACTGATCTGACTCAATACTTTTCAGTTAATTTTTTCCCATTCTTCCTGGAATGATTTTCTCCAACTCCTTCTACAACTTTGATTTAAATATCCTCTTTTTTGTTGCCTAACCATTCTATATAAAAATGCACTTCAACTACTGCCCATCATTTTCCATTGTGCTATTTTGCTTTGTTTTACTCCACTTGATCAATTTTATATTTTCTTTGAGGTACTGTTGTTAATGCCTATCTTTTCCTCACTCATTGTAAGCTCTCTGAGGACAGGGATTCTTTTATGTTTGGCTTGTAGCTGAATCCCCTGAATGTGATGCCTGACATTCAGTAAGCACTCACTAAATTTTTATGTAATGAATTAAAGGAAACAAGGTGGGAATAGTCCAGAATAAGAAGGAGAAGGAGGCTGATGTATATGGTATGTGATAATTGTCAGTTAGAATAGGAGATGTAAAATACAGATTGAAGAAAGCAAGAAAGCAAAGGTCTTTAGTCATAAGAATATAAAGGTTCTTAAATAAGGAAGTTTTTAAATTACAACATTTTGACACCCATGTAGAGAAAAAATTTGATGTACATGTTGAAGGAAATAATACCTAAGTTAGCAAGATGTTGCACCAACATCTATCAAAGTTGCATTTTTCTTTCAACTAATTATTTAACTTAGTTTAAAGAATTCTGAGGTTCACAAAGTTGAATAATCTAAAAGCAAATATGTCTCAGGCATAGCTTTATTCAAGAGTCAAATGATAGCAAGAGACCCCCTTTATTTCTCTTCATTTCTTGGTACACACTTCTCAATTGTTGGCACAATCCTGAGGCTTTGCGTGGTCAAAATATGATTACAGGAGTCCTGTGTCCACTCTCTCAGAAGTCTCAGGAAAATTATTATGGCTTTTTATTACCTAAATTGCATTCACATGCTCATTATTTGGGTGATCACAGTGGTCTGGAGAATGGAATAATTAACTTCGCCGATAATTAACTTAGGCGAATGACAGTCAAAGGCACATATTTTGCCCTTGAATTTAGGGTTGGAAAGCAGTAGATTTTTTTCCCCAAGTTTTCTCAGCTGGTTTTAATGGCCAATAGCTGATCACTACAAATGGGTAATGAGGGCTTGATCTTAGATAACTGAAGTTGGAATAGAAAATAGAACGAAGAAATAGCAGGCATTATGAAGACAGAATCAAGGAGAACACCTGGTCCTGAGTGGGGAGAGGTGAAGACATAGAGAGGCTTTAATGCAACTCTGAGATTTTGAGCTTGTGTAAGTAGACTTTGGCAATGTCTTCAATGAAGACTCTAGATGAAGTAGGAGGAAGAGTTTTATGAGAGAAAGAGTTTTCTTGTTGTCCCATATTGTTTTAACTTCTCAGAACTCAATCAATAATTGAATTTTGTAAGAAGAAAGAGGCAAATTCTTCCACCAACATCTTATTGTCGGAAGACTAGCCTTCATGATATTCAAAAGTCTTCTCCTCATGTTCATTGGTAAGAGATTCAGATTAAAAATTTACTTTCATCCAATAGTTTTAATTTTTTGCAGCAAAATCTACAAATGACTTAGAGTTAAAATACATTGGAAAAATGTGTCATGTGCAAATGCAGTAGCTAGAAATTTGTTTAATGTTTACTATTGACCAGGTTCAGTGGTAACTTTTCAACTCTATCATCCCAGAAACCCTTTGTGGTTAAGTATTTTACCACAGATAAAAAAAAAAGCTAAGACCTACAAATGGTGTATAACTTGTTAAATGCTGCACAGCTAGAAGGTAGTGAAGCTAAAGCCAAACACGGGTCACCTGTCTAATGGGTCTGTCCTCTTAATATTTTGATCTTGAATTCCAGAACTGGCCATCTGGCCAAGACACTCATAATCCATGCCTTTATTTGGGGGGGGGGGTGGCGGGCAGGAATGGATATATCTACAAATGGACTCTGGAAATGTCCCTATTCGGACAATAAATTTTGGACGCCATATTTTGTTTATTCAAAGCTAGTAAAATCTAGCTAGAGAAACATAAGCATTTAAGTGATTAGTCAGTATCTCCAGTCCTCAGGGGGGTAACATTTTGGATTAAAGATGATTATTTGGTAATCACCCAGTTTGCCCTAAGTATTAAACTAGCTGTACAGGTAGGTTTGGTCTTACCCAAAGAAACACTATTCTGTTTTATGACTTTTAAGGCACCCTTTTATGTTATTGTCAAGTTGCCAATGACCATAGTTTGAAAGAGTTCTGGAGTGGTTTTATTTATCCTCAACATAAGGTCCCTGTAGTTTCCCCCGGTTCTCCACAATGAAGTGCTGATCACCGTATTAGAGAATGATGTTGACGTGGTTGACAATTTACTCAGAGGAAGGCCTCCCAGTCATTGTGTGTATGCCAGTTTTTCCTGTTTGGGGGACTTCTGGTACCATATCTTAAGAATCATAGGGGTTTACATAACTCTATGCAAGGTGACTTGAAGTAGAATTTTAGCAACCCTGGCAAATCTGATGAGTCCATCTAACCAAAAATGCTTATATGCACTTATCAAATTAGAAACCACTTTTTGGGATTTCCCCCTTTATTATCAGTTTTCTCTAGCTCCTCAAGGCTTTTTTCATTGTGTTTACTTGGGGAAGAAAAAAGCACAAAATCACTGGCAAACAGCTCAAGGGACTATAATGTGCACAGTGTGATTATACTTCTAGAATCCTAATAATTATATTAGTGGCCCCTAAGTTGCACCTGGATATGTTTTATGTGTGCAGTTTTATGAATGGGAGTCACACGTTACCAAAACACAACACAAGATCTTAGTCTAGCTGAGGTTTTGTCAATTTTATCTTTTCAAACATTCAGTTCATTTCATTAATTTTTCTTTCTGTTTTTACATTTCCTATTTTATCTATCTCTGCTCTAATTTTAACTTTTTTCCGTTTGCTAATTCTAGCCTTAATTTGTTTTTCTTTTTATAATTCCTAGAGATATAAAGATAGATTGATTTTTTGAGATTTTTTTTGTAGGCATCAATCACTAAAAACTTCTAAGTATTGCTCTTACTGCACTCCATAAGTTTTGGTTGTGTTGTGCATTCACTTTCATTTGCCTCAATATATTTTTAATTTCCCTTTTGATTTCTTCTTTGACTTACTGGTTATTCATTAGTGTGTTGTATCATTTCCACATATTATTAAAGTTTCCAACTTTCCTCTGCCATTAATTTTTAGGTTGGTTCCATTCTGGCCAGAGAGATATTTGGCATGATTTTAATTTCCTTAAATTTCTTAAGATTTCTTTTCTAACCAAGCGTGATCTATGAAGGAAAAAAGAAAGAAGATACATATGAAATAAATCAGAAATGAAAGGTGAGACATTGCAACAGAGAAATAAAAAGGATTATAAGAGACTATATGAACAAATATACGCCAACAAGTTAGGTAACCTATGGGGGAAAAAAATCAATTCCTAGGAACATACAATTGACCAAGACTTAAACATAAGTAACCAGAAAATCTGAACAAATTTTCTATAATTAATAAGGAGGTATAATCACTACTTAAAAAGTAAAGAAATAAACCAATTGGTGTTACTGGTGGATTCCACAAGACATTTAAAGAATTAATGCCAATCATTTCAATCTCTTCCTCTCAAAATTAAAAAGAAACATTTTCTAACTCATTTTATGAAGGCAGCATAGCTGTGCTATCAAAACCAGAAAACTATACTATAATGAAAGAAAACTACAGACCAATATCCTTCATGAATATAGATACAAAAACTCCAAAAGAATTCAACAGCATATTTAAAGAATCATAAATCACAGTCAAAGGGGATTTACCCCTGATTTGCAAGGATGGTTTCACATACACTAATCAACAAATAGGATATACCACATGATAATCACAATAGATGGAGAATAATAATAGAACAAAAATCAACACTTTTTGTGATGAAAATCTTCAAAAAAATAGTATAGACAATTAACTCTACATAATAAAGTCCACCTATGAAAAGCCCATGACTAACATCATGTTGCTGGTGAAAACTAAAAGCTTTGCCTCTAAGATCAGAAACAAAGTAAGTGTACCTACTCTTGCCGCTTATATTCAACATAGTACAGGAAGTCTTAGCCAGAGCAATTTAGCAAGAAAAATAATAAAAGACATCCATAGTGGAAAAGAATAAGTATAACATAATCTTATATGTAGAAACCCTAAAACCTAGAACTAATAAACAAATTCAGTAAAGCCACAGTATACAACCTCAACAAACAAAAATCAATTGTGTTTCTGAATGGTATAAACAAACTATCCAAAAAGGAAATTAAGAAATAATTCTATTTTAAATAGCATTAAAAGAATAAAATACTTAGAAGTAAACTTAAATAAGCAGGAGAAAGACCTGTTTAACTAAAAACTATAGAAAATGAATGAAAGAAACTTTAGGGAAATCAAGATAGTGGAAGGATGTGGAGCTCACCTCCTCCCAAAATACATCAAACAAACATCTAAATGTGGAAAAATTCTCACAGAATACCTGCTGAACTCTGGCGGAAGACCTCATGCAACCAAAGCTGCAAGAAACATCACCATTTAATTGGGTAGCATGAAGGGGATAAAAGGGAATCAGAATCAGACCTGAACTCCTGAGAGAGAGGTGTGAAAGGGGAAAGGTTCCCCTACCCTGGGAACCTCCTTCACTGACTAGAAGGTCCACCAGGACAGATAGGGGCCCTCAGAGGCTTAGGTTAGCAGCCCTTATCCAGTGCCAGCAACAGTGTACATTGTAAGCCCACACAGCGGGTGACAGGCAATGTCAAACAGTGCACTCCCCAGTGGACAGCACCATGGAGGAATACTCTGTAGCTTCTCTCACAGTGGAGCACTCCACTCCTGCCTACCTCACACCACAGCTTAGAACCCAATATCCAGTGGAGGCTCTGGTCACCACAACACCAATCATATCCCCTATCAAGGGGAAAATGGCCAACACACACTGAGGAAAGACATGGCAGGCATCCATATTAAAAACAGCCATTACACCAAAAGTATTACCCTCAGGGATTCTCCTACATAAAAACAGCCCTTCAAAACCACAGTAGAAACCTGTTTCTCATAAATTCATAAACAGAGAA
The DNA here is from genome assembly GCF_965194825.1 of Balaenoptera physalus. Taxonomy (NCBI): domain Eukaryota; kingdom Metazoa; phylum Chordata; class Mammalia; order Artiodactyla; family Balaenopteridae; genus Balaenoptera; species Balaenoptera physalus. The sequence continues at coordinate 15,917,560 of NC_138904.1, read as the reverse complement.
AGTTAAGCAAGATGAAGATGCAGAGGAGCCACTCCCAATTAAAAAGATCAAGAGAATTCCCCTGAAAGAACAAGGAAATATCCCTCTGCAGTCTACCAGACTCCAATTTCAAAAACGAGGTACTAAGAACACTAAGTCAATTAAGAAAGGTAGTTCACTGTAACAAGGAACTAGAAACTTTAAAGAGGAGCCAGTCAAAATTAGGCAACTCAACTGCCAGGATGAAAAAGGACCTAATAGCAATAAATAGTAAACTAAATGAGGCAGAAGAATTAATACATGATCTGGAAGATACAATAATGGAAATTACTCAATTAAGACAGGAGAAAGAAAGAAAAATGAAAATTTAAAAGATCCCATGTTCAGGAGTAGGAAGAGAATATTATTAAAATATTCATACTACCCCAAATGATCCATAGATTCAAAGCAATCCCTGTCAATATCCAAATGGCATTTTTTTAAGAGAAGTAGAAAACAATTGTAAAATTCATATGGAACCACAAAGAACCCCAAATAGCCAAAACAATATTAAGAAAAAAGAACAAAGCTGCAGGTGTCACACTTTCCATTGCATAATCTATTACAAAGGTACAGTAATTTTTAAATTATAGTACTGACATAAGAAGGTACACATATAGATTAACAGACCAGAATGGAGTGTCCAGAAATAAACCAATGCATGTTTGGTCAATTAATTTTTGACAAAACAATCAAGAAATTTACAATGGGGAAAGAAGTTTCTTTAATAAATGGTGCTGGGAAAACTGGACAGTTACATGCAAAAGAATGAAACTGGACCATTATTTGTATCAAACACAAAAATTATCTCAAAATATATTAAAGACTCAAAACTGAGAATGTAAAATTCCAGAAAGAACATACAAGGGAAGAGTAACATTGTATTGGTATTGTCAATAATTTCTTTGGATAAAATAACAGGCAAAAAAAGAAAACTATATAAGCATAACTATACCAAATTTTAAATGTTCTGCACAGCAAATAGATTAAGTGCGCCTACAGAATGGGAGAAAACTTTTGCAAACTATGTATCTGATAAGGGACTAATATCCAAAATATGTAAGGAACTCCTTAAATTCAATAGCAAAAGCAGATAACCTTATTTTTTTAAACGGGTAATGGACTTGAATAGATATTTCTTCTACGAAGATGTACTATGGACAAGAAGTATATGAAAATGTGCTCAAAAATCACTAATCATCAAGAAAATAAAAATCAAAACCACAACTAGATATCACCTCATACCTGTTAAGGTTGCTATAATCGAAAAAATAAAACATAAGAGTTTGTGGATACATGGAAAATAGAGATTCCTTGAACACTGCTGGTGGGAATGTAAAAGAGTGCATTCACTATAAATTACGGTACCACCATGGCATCAGACCTTAAATTTATGACCAAAAGTTATTGCTATTCTCTAATAAAAGTATCACTTGTATTTTAATTTTAATCTATTGCATTTCAGCAATTCAAAGACCTACTTTTCCTGTGATTTATCATCTCCAAAATTGGGGAAATTTTACAATTAATGGAATCTCCTAATATAATTCATAACATGTTTTCTTAGTCATATATATAATATTATACCTGTTGGCCAACAGACACATGAAAAGATGCTCATCACCACTAATTGTTAGAGAAATGCAAATCAAAACTACCATGAGGTCACACCAGTAAGAACAGCCATCATGAAAAAGTCTACAAATAACCACAGATAAATGGAAAAAGAAGATATCATATATATGTACAATGGAATATAACTCAGTCATTAAAAAAGGATGAAATATTGACACTTGCAGCAACATGGCTGGACCTAGGGATTAGCACACTAAATCAAACAGAGAAAGACAAATATTATATACTTTCACTTATATGTGGAATCTAAAAAATAATACTAATGAATTTTTATAAAACAGAGACTCACAGACATAGAAGACAAACTTACGGTTACCAAAGGGGAAGGGGAGATAAATTAGGAGTATGGGATTAACAAATACACACTATTCTATATAAAATATAAAGTATTTACTATATACAAGGATTATTATATAGCACAGGGATCTATATTGAGTATCTTGTAATAACCTATCATGGAAAAGACTCTGAAAAAAATATCTATGTATATACTTTGAGTCACTTTGCTGTACACCTGAAACTAACGCAACATTGCAAACCAGATATACTTCAATAAAACAGTTTAAAAGTATATATAGCTTGTAGTTGTAATTAACAATTGAATTGTCTCCTGCAGTTTCATATGTTAAAGTCCTAACCCCCAATGTGACCATAATTCAAAAAGAGTCATGTACCATAATGTTCATTGCAGGACTATTTACAATAGCCAGGACATGGAAGCAACCGAAGTGTCCATCAACAGATGAATGGATAAAGAAGATGTGGCACATATATACAATGGAATATTACTCAGCCATAAAAAGAAACGAAATTGAGTTATTTGTAGTGAGGTGGATGGACCTAGAGTCTGTCATACAGAGTGAAGTAAGTCAGAAAGAGAAAAACAAATATTGTATGCTAACACATATGTATGGAATCCAAAAAAAAAAAAAAAAAGGTCTGACGAACATAGGGGCAGAACAGGAATAAAGATGCAGATGGAGAGAATGGACTTGACATGGGGAGGGGGAATGATAAGCTGGGACGAAGTGAGAGAGTAGCATTGACATATATACACTACTAAATGTAAAATAGATAGCTAGTGGGAAACAGCCCCGTAGCACAGGGAGATCAGCTCAGTGCTTTGTGACCACCTAGAGGGGTGGGATAGGAGGGTGGGAGGGAGATGTAAGAGAGAGGGGTTATGGGAATACATGTATACGTATAGCTGATTCATTTTGTGATACAGCAGAAACTAACACACAATTGTAAAGCAATTATACTCCAATAAGGATGTTAAAAAAAAAAAAGGTTGATGATAGCATTATTTTTATGTAATTTTCAATGTACCCTCTTAACATATTAATGCCAAAGTCAGAAATAAACTTTTCTTTCTCTATTCAAGGTAAAGGACGAAGGAAACATATCAAGCTCACCTCAAACCATAGAAGTTCTGAACCTCTTCTGTTTCTTATCCTTTTAAGAGTAAGAAGTAGAATTGTAAAGTCTAAATGAATTGACCCTAAACCAAGATCTTAGATGACTAAGGACATCAAGTAAAGAGAGTTGAGCTCATAGAGATTCTGTGGATATCAGATACTAACATTATCACAGAACAAAAATATTAGGAAAATGTTTACCTAGTAAACAGAAGGGAACACATTGTTTTTCCCTCTTGGTAAGGGCTAAGGAGCATCCTGGAATATTGATAATGAACTCATGAAGTAAAAGTGCATAAATTAATAAATACATACTTGTTTTTAATGGTCTTTTTGGATTTCAGTGTCTTATCCCTCAATAAATGGTTATCAGGTGATCTCTTTATGCCTTAAGCTTATGCTTTCCAAGATTTACTATGCCTACAGACCCCCAGGAGATCTTATTTAAATGCTATTTCTGAGTCAGTAGGTATAGGGGAATGGAGTCTGAGAATCTGCATTTTCAACAAGTTCCCAGGTGATGCTAATACTGCTAGCCCATGATTGACACGTTGAGTAGGTAAAACTTAAAATATCAAAACATATTCTTGCCTTTAGAGACCACATAGAGAGCTTGAAGAAATACCCACACATTCTGATTTATTTGTTCTGCATAGAGTGTGGTATAGAAATTTGTAAACACTCTCTGAATGAGTCTAATAAGCAGCTAAGGCTAAGAACCTCTGTCTTGGATCCACCATATCCAATGCTATACACTTACTATCACGGAATTTGAAGTGAATTTTGAAATGAAAGAGAGTATTTTTGTTGACAAAAGAAGGGAATCAATGCTCCAGTCTACAAATCTACTTGGAGTTTGGAGGAGAGAAAGAGATGTGACCTGTGGTCTCAGGAATGGCTTCTGAAAAGAGCAAGAATTTTCAGTGAACACTGAAAACTGGGGAGGATGTAAGCAGTCCTGGATGTTTGGGGAGCTTGAACCAGGCACTGGACATAGTAAAATATGTCAGCTCTCTGGAGGAATGATAAAGAGCTGGCCAGCATGGAGGGCAGAAACCCTTAAGTGGTAGGCTTAGCTGGTGTTAAAATCAAGAAACAGTGCTGTTGAGTTACAGTGATGATAGTTTACAGTGATGATAGATTACAATGGTGACAACTTACAGTGCCCCAAATTTCCAGATAGTGCTGGCTACATTGATGTATCAATTATCCATCATTAGCAACGCTTATAATGCACTGATTATGGGCTTTGAATACAGAGCCAGATCCCTTGGGTTCAAATTCCAGCTATACTGCTATTAGCTGTGTGATCTTGGATAAATTAAAATTAAAATTACCTGGTATAATTGTTAGAATTATGTGTTCATTTCTTTAAAGTTATATATATTAAATTATCTCCCCTATCCTCTTTGATGTTAAGATTGGGGAAAGTAGATGAGAATGGATGGTTTATAAATAAATACAAGATATGTTAAATGCCAAGGTCTGCAAGAAAGCAAAGGTATAGCAAGGTTAGCATGTCACATAGGCAATTGCCTGGGATCAAAATTTAATAAATTTAAATAAACAATATTGTAATGCAATATTTTTAACTGAAAGTTGTTCATCACATACTAAAATTTAAAATTAAAATAAGTAGGTAGGGCTTCCCTGGTGGCACAGTGGTTAAGAATCTGCATGTCAGTGCAGGGGACACAGATTCGAGCCTTGGTCTGGGAAGATCCCACATGCTGCGGTGCAACTAAGCCCGTGTGCCACAACCACTGAGCCTGTGCTCTACAGCACGTGAGCCACAATTACTGAAACCCACGTGCCTCAACTACTGAAGTCCACGCGCCTAGAGCCCGTGCTCCACAACAGGAGAAGCCACCGCAATGAGAAGCCCGCGCACCTCAACGGAGAGTAGACCCCACTCCCCGCAACTAAAGAAAACCCGCACACAGCAACGAAGACCCAACGCAGCCAAAAAAGAAAAAAAAAAAAAAAACGTAGGTTGTGCTCATTCATATCAGAAGCTGAGGGGAGTTACATTTTATCAAAGTAAAAGCTCTGACTTAAATGGAAGCAATCTCATCAACCAAAATCTACTTCTTATCTTGTTTTCAACAAGTAATTAAATAAGAATTACTGTTTTTCCCAGTTACTCTGAGCCTGAAACTTGAAAGGTAAAATAAATTTTAACTATAACTAAAATAAAATTATAATACAGTTCACTTTTGAAATAAGTAAAACACATAAACTTAATATAATGTTGTGAATCCGCATTCACCCTGTATTTAACCCACCCCCAAACTCAGGCTAATTCTGTGAAAGTGATGCTTTTCAGAACTGAGCAAGACTAACATGAAAATATTCCCTAAATTCAGGACTAGGCAGAGTGTGAATCATTTACACTTAGTACAAGTTTCCAATAAATGTTATGCTGATTTAAATATAGGTTTGAGAAAATGTATGAGAAAGATTTGCACTTAACTAATATTGAGGTAACACTGGCAAATAAAATATTATATACTGCAGTTGTATAACATGATGTTTCTTTTTGTTTTTTTCATTAGGACAGTTTTTTAAAGACTTTCATATTAGTAAAATTCTCTCAGATTTCTCTAGATTCCACGTATATGTATTAATAAACAATATTTGTTTTTCTCTTTCTGAGTTGCTTCATTATGTATGACAGAATCCACAACTCTACAAATGACCCATTTCATTCCTTTTTTATGACTGAGTAATATTCTATTGTATATATGTACCACATCTTCTTTGTCCATTCATCTGTCATTGGACATTTAGGTTGTTTCCATGTTCTAGCTATTGTAAATAGAGCTGCAATGAACATTGGAGTACATGTGTCTTTTGAATTATAGTTTTTGCAGGGTATATGCCCAGTAGTGGGATTGCTGGGTCATATGGTAGTTCTATTTTTAGTTTTTTAAGGAACCTCCATACTGTTCTCCATAGTGGCTGTATCAATTTACATTCCCACCAACAGTGTAGGGGGGTTCCCTTTTCTCCACACCCTCTCTAGCATTTATTGTTTGTAGATTTTTTGATGATGGCCATTCTGACTGGTGAGATGATACCTCATTGTAGTTTTGATTTGCCTTTCTCTAATGATTAGTGATGCTGAGCATCCTTTCATGTGTTTGTTGGCAATCTGTATATCTTCTTTGGAGAAATGTCTGTTTAGGTCTTCTGCCCATTTTTTGATTGGGTTGTTCGTTTTTTTTTTATATTGAGCTCCATGAGCTGTTTGTATATTTTGGAGATTAATCCTTTATCTGTTGCTTCATTTGCAAATATTTTCTCCCATTCTGAGAGCTGTTTTTTCATCTGATTTATGGTTTCCTTTGCTGTGCAAAAGCTTTTAAGCTTAATTAGATCCCATTTGTTTATTTTTGTTTTTATTTTCATTACTCTAGGAGGTCGGTCCAAAAAAACTTGCTGTGGTTTATGAAAGAGAGTGTTTGTTGTCCTAGGTTTTCCTCTAAGAGTTTTATAGTATCCTGTCTTACATTTAGGTCTTTAATCCATTTTGAGCTTATTTTTGTATATGGTGTTAGGGAGTGTTCCAACTTCATTCTTTAACATGTAGCTGTCCAATTTTCCCAGCACCACTTATTGAACAGACTGTCTTTTCTCCATTGTATGTTCTTGCCTCCTTTGTCATAAATTAGGTGACCATATGTACGTGGGTTTATCTCTGGGGTTTCTATCCTGTACCACTGATCTAAATTTTTGTTTTTGTGCCAGTACCATACTGTCTTGAATACCATTGCTTTGTAGTATAGTCTGAAGTCAGGGAGCCTGATTCCTCCAGCTCTGTTTCTCCTTCTCAAGATTGCTTTGGCTATTCAGATGTCTTTTGTGTTTCCATAAAAATTGGAAAAGTTTTTGTTCCAATTCTGTGAAGAAAGCCGTTGGTAATTTGATAGGGATTGCATTGAATTTGTAGATTGCTTTGGGTAGTATATTCATTTTCACAATACTTATTCTTCCAATCCAAGAACATGGTATATTTCTCCATCTGTTTACATCATCTTCATTTCTTTCATCAGGGTTTTATAGTTTTCTGAGTACAGGTCTTTTGTCTCCTTAGGTAGGTTTATTCCTGAGTATTTTATTCTTTTTGTTGCAATGGTAAATGGGATAGTTTCCTTAATTTCTCTTTCTAATCTTTCATTGTTGGTGTACAGGAATGCAAGAGATTTCTGTGCATTAATTTTGTATCCTGCAAACCTACTCAACTTTACAGAATTAATTGATTAGCTAGAGTAGTTCTCTGGAGGCATCTTTAGGATTTTCTATGTATAGTATCATGTCACCTGCAAACAGTGACAGTTTTACTTCTTTTCAAATTTGTATTCCTTTTATTTCTTTTTCTTCTCTGATTACTGTGGCTAGGACTTCCAAAACTATGTTGAATAAGAGGGTGAGAGTGGATATCCTTGTCTTGTTCATGATCTTAGTGGAAATGCTTTCAGTTTTTCACCATTGAGAATGATGTTTGCTGTGGGTTTGTCATATGTGGCCTTTTTTATGTTGAGGTAGGTTCCCTCTATGCCCATTTTCTGGAGAGTTTTATCACAAATTGGTGTCGAATTTTGTCAAAAGATTGTTCTGCATCTGGTTCTGACATATGGTTTTTATTTCTCAATTGGTTAATATGGTGTATCATATTGATTGATTTGCATGTATTGAAGAATCCTTGCATTTCTGGGACAAATCCCCCTTGAAAGTGTTGTTGGATTCTGTTTGCTAGTGTTTTGTAGAGGATTTTTGAAGCTATGTTCATCAGTGATATTGGCATGTAATTTTCTTTTTTTGTGATATGTTTGTCTGGTTTTGGTATCAGGGTGATGGTAGCCTTGTAGAATGAGTTTGGGAGTGTTCCATCCTTTGCAATTTTTTGAAAGAGTTTGAGAAAAATAGGTGTTAGCTCTTCTCTAAATGTTTGATAGAATTCGCCTGTGAAGCCATCTGGTCCTGGACTTTGTTGGAAGGTTTCTAATTATAGATTCAATTTCATTACTCGTGATAGGTCTGTTCATAGGTCTCTTTCTAATTCTTCCTGGTTCAGTCTTGGAAAATTGTACCTTTCCAAGAATTTGTCCATTTCTTCAAGGTTGTCCATTTTATTTGTATATAGTTGCTTGTAGTAGTTTCTTATAATCCTTTGTATTTCTGCAGTGACAGTTGTAACTTCTCCTTTTTCATTTCTAATTTTATGGATTTGAGTCCTCCCCCTTTTTTTCTTGATGAGTCTGGGTAAAGCTTTATCAATTTTGTTTATCTTCTCAAAGAACCAACTTTTAGTTTTACTGATCTTTGCTGTTGTTTTTTGTTTCCATTTCATTTACTTCTGCTCTGAACTTTATGATTTATTTTCTTTGACTGACTTTTGGTTTTCTTTGCCTTCTTTCCCTAGTTGCTTTAGGTGTGAGGTTAGATTGTTTATTTGAGATTTTTCTTGTTTCTTGAGGTGAGATTGAATTGCTATATACTTCTCTCTTAGAACTGCTTTTGCTGCTTCCCATAGGTTTTGGGTCGTCGTGTTTTCGTTTTCATTGGTTTCTATGTGTTTTTAAATTTCCTCTGATTTCTTCAGTGATCTATTTGTTATTTAGTAGCACACTGTTTAGCCTCCATGTATTTGTGATTTTTACAGGTTTTTTTTCCCCGTAATTGATTTCTACTCTCATAGTATAGTGTTCAGAAAAGATGCTTGATATAGTTTCAGTTTTCTTAAATTTCCCAAGGCTTGATTTGTGACCCAAGATGTGATTTCTCCTGGAGAATGTTCCATGCGCACTTGAGAAGAAAGTGTATTGTGCCGCTTTTGGGTGGAACATCCTATAAATATCAATTAAATCTATCTGGTCTATTGTGTCATTTAAAGCTTGTGTTTCCTTATTTATTTTCTGTTTGGATGGTCTGTCCATTGGTGTTATATGGGTGTTAAAGTCCCCAATGCTTACTGTGTTACTGTAGATTTCCCCTTTTATGGTTGTTAGCATTTGCTTTATGTATTGAGGTGCTCCTATGTTGGGTGCATACATATTTATAATTGGTATATCTTCTTCTTGGATTTATCCCTTGATTGTTAGGTAGTGTCCTTCCTTATCTCTTGTAACAGTCTTTATTTTAAAGTCTATTTCATGTGATATGAGTATTGCTACTCCAGCTTTCTTTTGATTTCCATCTGAATGGAATACCTTTCTCTATCTTGACACTTTCAGTCTGTATGTGTCCCGAGGTCTGAAGTGGGTCTCTTGTAGATAGCATATATAAGGGTCTTGTTTTTGTATCCATTCAGCCAGTCTGTGTCTTTTGGTTGGTGCATTTAATCCATTTACATTTAAGGTAATTGTCAATCTGTATGTTCTTATTACTATTTTCTTAATTATTTTAGGTTTGTTTTTGTGGGTCTTTTCTTCTCTTGTGTTTCCTACCTGGAGAAGTTCTTTAAGCATTTGTTGTAAAGCTAGTTTGCTGATGCTGAATTCTCTTAGCCTTTGCTTGTCTGTAAAGATTTTGATTTCTCTGTTGAATCTGAATGAGATCCTTGCTGGGTAATCTTCGTTGTAGGTTTTTCTCTTCCATTACTTTAAATATATTCTGCCACTGCCTTCTGGCCTGCAGAGTTTCTGTTGAAATACCAGCTGATAACCTTATGGGGATTCCCTTGTATGTTATTTGTTGCTTTTCCCTTGGTGCTTTTAATATTTTTTCTTTGAATTTAATTTTTGTTAGTTGATTAATATGTGTTTTGGTGTGTTTCTTTTAGGGTTTATCCTATATGGGCCTCTCTGCTCTCCCTGGACTTAGATGGCTATTTTCTTTCCCATGTTATGGATGTTTTTGACGATAATCTCTTCAAATATTTTCTCAGACCTTTCTTTTTCTCTTCTTCTTCTGGGACCTCTATAATTCGAATGGTGGTGTGTTTAGTGTTGTCCCACAGGTCTCTGAAACTGTCTTCCATTCTTTTCATTGTTTTTTCTTTATTCTGTTTCTCAGCAGTTATTTCCACCATCCTATGTTCCACTGAAGAGTGTGGCCAAGGTGGCAGAGTAGAAAGACCTTGAGCTCACTTTGTCTCATGAGCACTCCAGAATCACAACTATCTGCAGAACAACCACTAAAGAAAAAGAGTACAACCTACCATAAAAGATCTTTCACAATGAAAGATGTAAAGAAGCAACCACAGTGAGACAGGTAGGAGGGGCACATTCATGATTTCATCAAATCCCATATCCCTGTGTGGGCAATTTATAAGATGAGGCCCCAGAGCATTTGGTTTTGAAGGCCAACAGGGTTTAATTTCAGGAGCCCCACAGGACTGGGGGAAGAAGAGACCTTTCTCTTAAAGGGTGCACACAAAATCTCATGCACACAGGGACCAGGGCAAAAGCAGTCATATGATGGAACCCTGGGACACACTTACTTACTGGTCTTAGAGAGTCTCCTGGAGAGGTAGGGGGTGGCTAATGGTCACTTTCAGGTCACAGGCACTGGTGCCAACCATATTTCTGAACACTCTACCACATGAACACTGTTGCTGGCAGCTGCCATCTTGGCTCCTTAGGAGCAAGACCAGACCCCACCCAACAGCCTGTAGGCTCCAGTGCTGTGACACCTCAGGCCAAACAACTAATTGGATGGGGACACGGCCCCACCCATCAACAGACAGGCTGCCTAAAGACTGAAGAGCCCATATCCACCTCTAGACACAGCCCTAGACATGGACAGAGGGTTAGGAACCAATTCCACCCACCAATAAGCAGATAATAGCCTTTCCCTCCAGGAAACCTTCACTAGCTTATAACCACCAGAGGGCAGATACCAGACACAAGAAAACTATGATCCTGCAGCCTGCAGCCCCAGCTCATTCACAGCAGGCCAGACCCTACCTCGGATCAGCTAGGCCCTGGCCCTGTCCATTAGCAGGTCATTGCAAGTTTTGGGACACCCTCACCCCATATCCAACCATGTCAGGAATTACACTCTCCACCGCTGATCAGAAATAAACTCTGGGATCCCTGGACCCTGCTGCCAGACTCCAGGATCCAGCACTGTGTGTTCATAATTCAGCACTAACTCCAGTAACTGGTTTCACCCACCATTGAGTGGGCAACAGCCTCAGGCACTTTGGGAACCTGATTCCAACCACCAATGAGCCAGGACTAGCCCAGGCTCCCCCTGGGGTTCTGCAACCAGCTACCTTGTGACCAGGCCCCACTAACCAGCAGCATCCATGCAAGGCAGGGCCTGGCAACCAATCAGGTCAGGGCCAACCAAGCCTACCAGACCACCCACATAGTCAGCCCACCACAACAAAGGACCCATGTAGCCCTCTAAGGGGGAATCCCTGGAGCATATAGTCCAAGTGTGAGACAGACGTGCACTGCTGGGATGAATAGGATGCCTTGTACAGAAGGCCACTTCTCAAGGTTGAGAAACATAACTACCCTACCACATATATAAAAATAAAAATAGAAACTTAAGACAAAATAAGGTAACAAAGGAGTATATTCCAGAGGAAGAAACAAGATAAAACCCCAGTAGAAGAACTAAGTGAAGTGGAGAAAGGCAATCTACATGAGAAAGAGTTCAGAGTAATGATCATAAAGATGATTATACAACTCAGGTGAAAAATGGATGCACAAAAGACGTTAGAAATTTTCAACAAAGAGTTAGAAAACATAAAGAACAACAAAACAGAGATGAAGAATACAATAACTGAAATGCAAAATACACTAGAAGGAATCAATAATAGACTCAGTGGTTCAGAAGAATGGATCAGTGAACTGGAAGACAGAATAGTGTAAATCACTGCCACCAAAAAGAATGAAAAGAAATGAGGACAGCTTAAGGCACTTGTGAGACAACATCAACTACACTAATATTCACATTATAGGGGTCCTGGAAGGCGAAGAGGGAGAGAAACGGCCTGAGAACATGTTTGAAGAGATAAGAGCTGAAAACTTCTGTAACATGGGAAAGGAAACAGTCACCCAAGTCCAGGAAGCACAGAGTCACACACAGAATCAACCCAATGAGGAACACACCAAGACACAGTGTAATTAAAATGACAAAAATTAAAGATAAAGAGAGAGTATTAAAAGCAACAAGGGAAAAGAGGCAAATGACATACAAGGGAGCTCCCATAGGCTATCAGCTGATTTCTCAGGAGAAACTCTGCAGGCCAGAAGGGAGTGGCAGGATATAAAGTAATGAAAGGGAAAAATCACAAGCAACAGCACTCTACCCAGCAAGGTTCTTGTTCAGATTTGATGGAAAGATCAAAAGTTTAACACACGAGCAAAAGTTTAAAAGTTCAATACCACGAAACAAGCTTTACAACAATTATTAATGGAACTTCTCTAGGCAAAAAAGAAAAGGTTACAAGTAGAAACAAGAAAATTATGAAATAAAAAATCTCATAGGTAAAGACAAACATACAGAAAGGTAGGAATTCATTCACACTAAAAGCTAGTAGGTTAAAAGACAAAAGTAGTAAAATCATCGTTATCCAGAATAAGGAGTTAAGAGATACCCCAAAAAACTTAGATTTAAAATATTATATCAAAAACAGTAATCATGAGGGTATGAGAGTACAAACACAGCATTCTGAAAATGCATTTGAAATTAAGAGATCAGTGATTTAAAATAATCACGTATATATAATAATATGCTACAGAAAATCCTCATGACAACTGCAAACCAAAAATCTTTGATAGACAGACATATAAAAAAGAAAAATAAATCCAAACATTATACTAAAGATAGTCAACAAATCACAAGAGAACAACAACAACAACAAAGGGTTAAAAAGAACTTTAAAAAATCCAAAACAATTAACAAAATGGCAATAAGAAATGCATATTGATAATTATCTTAAATGAAAACAGACTAAATACTCCCAAAAAAAGACACAGACTGGTTGAATGGATACAAAAACAAGACCTGTTTATATGCTGTCTACAAGACACCCACTTCAGACCTAAGCACACATACAGACTAAAAGTGAGGGGATGGAAAAAGATACTCCATGCAATGGAAATCAAAATAAAGCTAGAGTAGCTATACTCATATCAAATAAGTTAGAGTATAAAATAAACACTGTTACAAGACATAAGGAAGGACAGTACAAATGATCAAGGGAGCAGTCCAAGAAGAAGACACAACAATTGTAAATATTTATCCACCAAACATGGCAGCACTGCACTACATAAGGCAAATGCTAACAGCCATAAAGGGGAAATCAACAGTTAACATAATAACAGTGGGGGAATTTGACACCCCACTTACACCAATGGACAGATCATCCACACAGAAAATAAATAAGGAAACACAAGCTTTAAATGACACAATAGACCAGATAGATTTCATTGACATTTATAGGACATTCCACATGAAAGCAGAAGAATACACTTTCTTCTCAAGTGCACATGGAACATTATCCAGGAGAGATCACATCTTGCATCACAAATCAAGCCTCGGTAAATTTAAGAAAACTGAAATCACATCAAGCACCTTTTCTGACCACAACGCTTTGAGATTAGAAATCAATTACAGGAAAAAATAACTGTAAAAATCACAAACACATGGAGGCTAAATAATATGCTACTAAATAACCAAGAGATCACTGAAGTAATCAAAGAGGAAATCAAAAAATACCTAGAGACAAATGACAGCGAAAAAACAGTGACCCAAACCTATGGGATGCAGCAAAAGCAGTTCTGAGAGGGAAGTTTACAGCAATTCAATCTCACCTCAAGAAACAAGAAAAATCTCAAATAAACAATCTAACCTCACACCTAAAGGAACTAGAGAAAGAAGAACAAAGAAAACCCAAAGTCAGTAGAAGGAAAGAAATCCTAAATATCAGAGCATAAATAAATGAAATAAAAGCAAAGAAAACTATAGCAAAGATCAATAAAACTAAAAGCTGGTTCTTTGAGAAGATAAACAAAATTGATAAACCTTTAGCCAGACTCAAGAAAAAGAGGGAGAGAACTCAAATCAATAAAATTAGAAATGAAAAAGGAGACGTTACAATGGACACCACAGAAATTCAAATGATCATAACCAACTACTAAAAGCAACTATATGCCAAGACAAAGATGACCTGGAAGAAAGGGACAATACTTAGAAAAGAATAAAACCATCCAAGACTGAACCAGGAAGAAATAGAAAATACAAACAGACCAATCACACATAATGAAATTAAAACTGTGATTAAAAATCTTCCAACAAACAAAAGCCCAGGACCAGATGGCTTCACAGGTGAATTCCACCAAGATTTAAAGAAGAGCTAACACCCATCCTTCTCACACTCTTCCAAAAAATTGCAGAGGAAGGAACACTCCCAAGCTCATTCTACGAAGCCAACATCACCCTGATACCAAAACCAGACAAAGATACCACAAAAAAAGAAAATTACAAACTAATATTACTGATGAATATAGATACAAAAATCCTCAACAAAATACTAGCAAACAGAATCCAACAACACAGTAACAGGGTCGTACACCATGATCAAGTGGGATTTATCCCAGAAATGCAAAGATTCTACAGTATATGCAAATCAATCAATGTGATACAGCATATTAACAAATTAAAGACTAAAATCCATATGAGCATTTCAATAAATGCAGAAAAAGCATAAGACAAAATTCAATACCCATTTATGATAAAAACAGTCCAGAAAGTGGGCATAGAGGAAACCTACCTCAACATAATAAAGGCCATATATGACACTCCCAGAGCAAACATCATTCTCAACGGTGAAAAACTGAAAACATTTCCACTAAGATCATGAACAAGACAAGGATGCCCACTCTCAACACTATTATTCAACATAGTTGCTGAAGTCCTAGCCACAGCAATCAGAGAAGAAAAAGAAATAAAAGGAATACAGATTGGAAAAGAAGTAAAACTGTCACTGTTTGCAGATGACATGATACTATATACAGAAAATCCTAAAGATGCCACCAGAAAACTATTAGAGCTGATCAATGAATTTGGTAAAGTTGCAGAATACAAAATTAATGCACAGAAATCCCTTGCATTCCTATACACTAACAATGAAAGATCAGAAAGTGAAATTAAGGAAACAGTCTTATTTACCATTGCAACAACAACAGCAACAAAAAATACCTAGGAATAAACCTACCTAAGGAGGTAAAAGAGCTGTACTTAGAAAACTATAAAACAATGATGAAAGGAATCAAAGATGACACAAATAGATGGAGAAATATACCATGTTCTTGGATTGGAAGAATCAATATTGTGAAAATGGCTATGCTACCCAAAGCTATCTACAGGTTCAGTGCAATCCTATCAAAGTACCAGTGGCATTTTTCACAGAACTAGAACACAAAATCTTAAAATTTGTAAGGAGACACAAAAGACCCTGAATAGCCAAAGCAATCTTGAGAAAGAAAAACAAAACGGAGCTGGAGGAATCAGATTCCCTGACTTCAGACTGTATTACAAAGCTACAGTAATCAAGACAGTATGATATTGACACAAAAACAGAAATATAGATCAGTGATACAGGATAGAAAGCCCAGAGATAAACCCACACACCTATGGCCAACAATTCTATGACAAAGGAAGCAAGGATATACAATGTAGAAAAGACAGCCTCTTCAATAAGTGGTGCTGGGAAAACTTGACAACTACATGTAAAAGAATGAAACTAGAACACTCCCAAACACCATATACAAAAATAAATGCAAAATGGATAAAAAACCTAAATGTCAGAGCAGACATTATAAAACTCTTAGAGGAAAATGTAGGCAGAACACTCTATGACATAAATCACAGCAAGATCTCTTTTGACCCACCTCCTAGATTAATGGAAATAAAAACAAAAATAAACAAATGGGACCTAGTGAAAATTAAAAGCTTTTGCATAGCAAAGGAAACCATAAACAAAATGAAAAGACAACCCTCAAAATAGGAGAAAATATTCACAAACAAATCAACGGACAAAGGATTAATCTCCAAAATTTACAAGCAGCTCATGCATATCTAAAAAACAAACATCCCAATCCAAAAATGGGCAGAAGACCTAAATAGACATTTCTCCAAAGAAGATATACAGATGGCCAACAAACACATGAAAGGATGCTCGACATCACTAATCATTATAGAAATGCAAATCAAAACTACAATGAGGTATCATCTCTCACTGGTCAGAATAGCCATCATCATAAAATCTACAAACACTAAATGCTTGAGAGGGTTGTGGAGAAAAGGGAATACCTTGTACTGTTGGGGTGAATGTCAATTAATACAGCCACTATGGGAACAGTATGGAGGTTCCTTAAAAAGTTAAAAATAGAATTACCATGTGACCCACCAATCCCACTACTGGGCATATACCCAGAGAAAACCATAAGTCAAAAAGACACATGCACCCCAATGTTCACTGCAGCACTATTTACAATAGCCAGGTCATGGAAGCAACTTAAATGCCCATCAACAGATGAATGGATAAAAAGACGTCATAGAACTATACAGTGGAATATTACCCAGCCACAAAAAGAAACAAAATTGGGTCATCTGTAGAGATGTGGATGGACCTAGAGACTGTCATACACAGTGAAGTAACTCAGAAAGAGGAAAACAAATATCATATATTGATGCTTATATGTGGAATCTAGAAAAATGGTACAGATGAACCAGTTTGCAAGGCAGAAGTAGAGTCACAGACATAGAGAACAAATGTATGGACACCAAGGGGAGGAAAGGAGAGGTGGGATGAATTGGGAGATTGGGACTGACATAGATGCACTACTATGTTTAAAATAGTTAACTAATGAGAACCTGCTGGATAGCACAGGGAACTTCACTTCATTTTGCTCTACAGTAGAAACAAACACAATATTGTAAAACAACTACACCCCATTTTAAAAAGAATCTAATGTAATACATGAAACTTAACAGAATTCAGGTTTAAATTTGAATGTGGGGAGAAGATCAAGATGGCAGAGTTGGAGGATATTGAGCTCACCTCCCCCCATGAGCACATCAAAAATACATGTACATGTGGAGCAACTCAGTGAAAACTAACTGGAAGCTGGCAGAAAGGCCCTGGTACAACAAAAGCTGTAAGAAAGATATGCACAGAGTTAGGTAGGAAAGGAGGAGAAGCAATCAGGTCAGGACCTGGGCCCCAAGGAGTAGACACAGAAGAAGGGGATATCATGGCCTTGGACATCCTCCCTAGGGAAGCAAGCTTGGGTATATATTCATATCAGACAAAGCAGAGTTTAAAACAACTTGGTAACATAAGACAAAGAAGGTCATAATAAAATGATAAAGGGATCAATAAAAGAAAGGAATGTAACATTTGTTAACATATGTGCACCTAATATAGGAGCACCTAAATACATAAAATATTGATTAATAAGGGTTTAGTCAGGCTCATTTAGGAAAAAAAGAAAGGGGACATAGAAAAAAATAAGAAATTAAAGAGAAGAAATGACAACTAATGTCACAGGATACAAAAAAAATTGTAAGAGAATACTAGGGACAGTTATATGCCAACAAAATGGACAACTTAGAAGAAAAGGATAAATTTTAAAAACATAAATCGTCCAATACTGAATCAGGAAGAAACAGACAATCTGAACAGACTGATCACCAGGAGTGAAATGAGTTAGTAATGAAAAACTCCCAGCAAACAAATTTTCAGGAACAACTTCACAGGAGAATTCACACAAGCACATAAAAAACAACTAGAAGGAGAGATCAAGACAGTGGAGCAGAAGGACGTGGAGCTCACCTTTCCCTATGAACACATCAAAAATACACACACATGTGGAAAAATGTTCACAGAAAATCAACTGAAAACTGGCAGCAGATACAACCAAAGCTGCAAGACAAATCACACAAAACGAGGTAGGACAAAAAAAAAAAAAAGGAATTGGTACAGGATCTGTACCCCCAAGAGAAAGCTGTGAAAAAGGAAAGTTTCCCATACCCTGGGGATCCCCTTTCCTAGTTGGTAGGTCCACTGGGACAGATCCGGAGCTGCAGTGACCTGGACTTTTCTCAAGAGGAGTGTGCAAGTATTGGTTTGGTAACAAACAGCACAGAGAGAGGTCAGCACTGACGGCTGACATGTTGCTGCACTTTGCAGCCCAAAATGCACACCTACTTATAGTATACATGAGGGCTAGGTCCTGAAACTCAGGCATCAGTAGGTAGACCAGGGAAAAGATTCAGGCTTGCTGTGCAAAGATGGCCCAAGGAGCTTGGAGTGTGGTCCAGGCTGCCATAGTTGTGTGGGAGCAAAATGGTACACAGGTCTTAACCATAGGAGCCCTACTGTCAGTGTGTTCATTGCAGGGCACAGCTCCAATGGTGCTGGGCTTTGTGGGTGTGCACAGTGCAGTTACATGGCTGATATCTGAGCCAATTATCAGCACTCCCATGGTGGGCTCAGCTTTGGCAGCAATGGGCTTTGAGAACATGCACACACTGGGAGCAGGCCTGATCTGAGGCTATTATCAGCGCTCCTTCGGTGTTGTTGGGTCCGGGGTGGCTCTAGCAGTACCGGATGTTGTTCATGCTCACACGAGGTGGTGGGTGGCATCATATCCCTGGCAGACAGCCCCTGGGGATGTATACACAGTGGCTCCTTTCCCAGTGGGAGCACTGCAGTCCCACCTACCTCACACTTCTGCTTAGAACTGGATCTGAGGGCATCTACTCCAACAGTGTTGTGACAGTCACAGAGCAAAGAGGAGTCCCCACCCAACATCTAGTACAGGCTCTGGTCACCAAACACCAAGCACATCCACTATCAAGGGGACAACGCCCAACACATTCTGAGGAAAGATGTGGTATGCATCCATAACAAAAACAACCCTCTCACCAAAAATATTGGACTCACACAGTCTACACAGGGACTCTCCCATATAAAAATAGCCTTGTAAGACCACAGTGGATAACTGTTTCTCCTAAATTCATAGAGTCAGAGAAGTTTAAGTAAAATGAAGAACCAGAGGAGCTACTCCCAATTAAAAGAACAAGAGAAATCACCTGAAAGAAAAAAACAGTTAAACAGACCTCTCCAGTCTAACAGAACCCAAGTTCAAACAGGAAGTAAAAAAATGCTGAAGGAATTTTAAAAGGCATCAAAAGAAATGCAGAAAGCTCTAACAAGGAGCTAGAGCTATAAAGAGAAACTGATCAAAATTAGACAATTCAATTGTCAAGATAAAAATCAAGCTAAAAGCAATGAACAGAAGACAAAGTAAAACAGAAGAATACTAAGTGATCTGGTAAACAGAAAAATAGAAATTATCCAATTGGAACAGCAGAGAGAAAGACAAATTTTTAAAAAATGAAAGTGCACTGTGAGATACATGGAATAATATAAAGTGTGCCATATTAAGGGTTTCATTATAATAGGGGCTCCAAAAGGAGAAGAAAGAGAAAGGGGGATCAAAATGTATTTGAAGAAATTATGGCTGAAAACTTTCTAAATCTAAAGAATGAAACAGATATCCAGGTATGAGGCACAGAGGTTCCCAAACAAGGTAAACCCAAACACACACCAAGACATATCATAATTAAGAAGGCAAAAGTTTAAGATAAAGAGGCTTCTAAGTTTAAGATAAAGAGGATTCTAAAAGTTTAAGATAAGGAGGCTTCTTCTAACAAGAAAAAAAAAAAAAAAGGGTCAGTTACAAGGGAACCCCCAAAAGGATATCTCTATAAAAACTTTGCAGGCCAAAAAAAAAAAAAAAAGATACATTCAAAGTCCTGAAAGGGAAAAACCTACAACCTAGGATACCTTAACCAGCAAGATTATTATTTAGAATAGAAGTAAAGGTAAATAATTTATCAGACAACTAATAAATAAAAGAACACAACAATCCTAAACCTAACTTAAAAGAAACATTGAAGTGCTCCTCTAAATAGAAAAAAAGCAAGAATTTACATCAAAGGAAAAAACACAATAGGAAGGACAAATACATAAAAGTATTGAAGATCACTTGAATAAGCCAGTATGTAAATCAAAAAACAATCAAAAATTTTTGCAAAAGTGACTGTAGTTACAATTAATAGCAAAAGGATAAACATGAAGATGTAAAATAGAACATCAAAATAACAAATTGCAAGGAAGAGGAGTAAGAAAAAGTAAATATTTTAGAATGTGTTTGTAGTCATATAACTATCAGTCTAAATCAAAAACATACTATAATTCACAAAAACAAACAAACAAGACACCCAAACATAATACAATAGAAAGCCATGAAACCACAAAAGGAAAAACAAAGAGAATAAGAAATGAAAAAGAAGAACTACAAAATCCACTGAAAAACAGGTTTAAAATGACAATAAGTACATACTTATCAATAATTACATGTCAATGGACTAAATCCTCTGATCAAAAGATACAGAGTGACAGATTAGATTTATTTTTTTTTTAAAAACCAAGAACCTACAGTACACTGCCCACAAGAGACTGACTTTAGGGAGAAAAACATACATAGATTGAAATGGAGGAGATGGAAAAAGATATTTCATGCAGGAGGAAGTGACAAGAAAATGGGGTAGCAATACTCAAATGAGACAAAGTAGACTTTATAACAAAGTCCATGAAGAAAGACAAAGAAAAGAAGGACACTATATAATGATAAAAGGATGAATACAAGAAGAGGATATTACACTCAATAGCATATATGTACCCAATATAGGAGAACCTAAGTATGTAAAACAAAGACTAACAGACATAAAGGGAGACACTGACAGGAATGACAATTGACAATAATAGTAGGAGACCCACTGACATCAATGGACAGATCTTCCAGACAAAATCAATAAGGCAACAGAGATTCTAAATGACACAATAGAACAGCTGGACTTAATTAAAATCTACAGAACACTACATCCAAAAAAACCAGAATACACATTCTTTTCACTTGTGCACGGACATTCTCTAGGATAGACCACATACTAGGACACAAAACAAACCTCAACAAACTTCAGAGGATAGAAATTATTTCAAGCATCTTTTCTGACCACAGTGCTATGAAACCAGAAATCAACCACAGAAAGAAAAATGAGGGGAAAAAAATCATTAAATGCAGATTAAACAACGTGCTACTAAAAAACCAATGGGTCAATGATGAAATGAATGAAGAAATAAGAAAATACCTTGACACAAATGACAATGAAAACACAACCTTACAAAATCTATGGGACCCAGCAAAAGCAGTTCTAAGAGGGATATTGATAGCCAAGAACAAGAAAACGAGAAAAATATTTTCTTGTTTTTCATGGCAAGAAAAATTGTAAATAAACAACAAAACATACCCACTAAAAGGGTTAGAAAAGAAGAACAACTAAAACCCAATGTGAAGGACTTCCTTGGTGGTGCAGTGGTTAAGAATCTGCCTGCCAATGCAGGGGACATGGATTCGAGCCCTGCTCTGGGAAGATTCACACATGCTGTGGAGCAACTAAGCCTGTGTGCCACAACCATGGAGCCTGTGCTCTAGAGCCTGTGAGTCACAACTACTGAAGCGTGCATGCCTATAGAGCCCAAGCTCTGCAACAAGAGAAGCCACTGCAATGAGAAGCCTGCACCCAGCTATGAAGAGTAACCCCCGTTCTCCACAACTACAGAAAGCCCGTGGGCAGCAATAAAGACCCAATGCAGCCAAAAATAAATAAGTAAATAAATAAATAAATTTATAAATAATCGTTAAAAACAACCCAATGTCAGCAGAAGGAAGGAAGGAAACAATAAAGACCAGAGAGGAACTAAGTAAAATAGAGATCAAAAAATAGAAAAGATCAATAAAATGAAGAACTGGAGTTTTGAAAGGATAAACAAAATCAATAAACCTCTAGCCAGACTCAGCAAGACAGGACTCAAATAAAATAAGAAATGGAAGAGGAGAAATAACAACTGACACCACAGGAAAAAAAAAAAAAAAACGAAATACTATGAATAGTTATAGGCCAACAAATTTGACAACCTGTAAGAAATGGACAACCTTCTAGAAACATACATCCTGCCAAAATTGCGTGAAGAAGAAACAGATAATTTCAACAGACTGATCCTAGAAGTGAAATAGAATGTGTAGTTTTTAAAAATTCCCTGCAAACAAAAGCCAGGATCAGATGGCTTCACTGGGGAATTCTATCAAACATACAAAGAAAAATTTATAACTATCCTCAAAATCTTCCAAAAGACCAAAGAGGAGGGAACACTCCCAAAGTCATTCTATGAAGCCACTATCACCCCGATAGTAAAACCAGACAAAGGGAAGGAAGGAAGGAGTGAAGGAAGAAAGAAAGAAAAGGAGCTATAGGCCAATAGTTTTCATTAATACGGAAGCAGAAATCTTCAACAAAATATTAGCAAGCCAAATCCAACAATGCATACAAATGATCATACACTATGATTATGTTGGATTCATTAAAGGGTCTCAAAGATGGTTCAACACATGCAAATCAATCAATGTGATACACCACATTGACAAAAGGAAAGGAAGAGATTCACATTATCATCTCAATAGGTGCAGAAAAACCATTTCATAAAATTCAATATCCATTCATGATAAAAACTCTCAACAAAGTGGATTTATAGTAAACATATCTCAACATAATAAAAGCCATTTATGACAAACTACAGTCAATATAATACTCAACAGTGAAAAACTGAAAGCCTTCCTACTAAATTCTGGAACAAAACAAGGATGCCCATTCTCACCACTCTATTCAACACAGTTTTGGAAGTCCTAGCCACAGCAATCAAAGAAAAAGAAGTAAAATGTATCCAAATTGGAGGGGAAGAGGTAAAACTGTCATTATATGCAGATAGCATGAGAGTCTATATAGAAAAGCCTGAAGACTCCACACGAAAGCTATTAGAACTAATAAATTCAGCAAGTTAGCAGGATACAAGATTAATATACAGAAACCTGTTACATTTCTTTACACTAATAATAAAATATCAGAAAGAGAAAGTAAAAACATCACATTTTAAATCACATCCAAAGAAATAAATCACCTAGGAATAAACCTAACCAAGGCAGAAAAAGACCTAGACACTGAGAATTATAAAACACCGATCAAAGAAATTGAAGATGATTCAAAGAAATGGAAAGATATCCTTGGCACTGGATTGGAAGAATTAATATTGTTAAAATGGCCATAATACTATAATCAATCTACAGACTTAATGTGATCCCTATCACACTATCCATGACATTTTTCACAGAACTAGAACAAATAATCATAAAATTTATATGAGACAACAAAAGACCCAGAATTGCCAAAGCAATCCTGAGGAAAAAGAATAAAGCTGGAGGCATAACCCTCCCAGACTTCAGATGATACTACAAAGCTACAGTAATCAAAACAGCATGGTAATGGCACAAAAGCAAACACATAGCTCAGTGGAACAGAACAGAAAGCCCAGAAATAAACCCACACACTTTCTGGGAATTAATCTTTGACAAAGGAGGCAAGAATATACAATGGAGAAAAGACAGTCTCTTCAGCAAGTGTGGTAGGAAAGCTGGACAGCTGCATGTAAATCAATGAAATTAGAACATTCCTTCATACCATATACAAAAACAAACTCAAAATGTCTTAAAGACTTAAATACAAGACATGACACCATACAACCCCTAAAAGAGAACATAGGTAGAAAACTCTTTGACATAAAACATAGCAATATTTTTGGACCTGTCTCCAAAGGCTAAAAATAAACATATGGGTCTTAATTACTCTTAAAGGCTTATGCACAGCAAAGGACACCATTAACAAAATGAAAAGAAAAACCTATGGAATTAAAGAAAATATTTTCAAATGATATAACTAAGAGGTTAATATCCAAGATATATAAAAAGCTCATTTAACTCAACATCAAAAGCAAAGCAAACAACCCAATTTTTAAAACTGGGCAGAACACCAGAATAGACATTTTTTCCAAAGAAGATATACAGATAGTCAACAGGCCCATGAAGACATGCTCATTATCACTAATCATCAGAGAAATGCAAATCAAAACCACAATGAGATATCACTTTGTAACTGTCACAATGGTTATCATTAAAAAGACCACAAATGAGAAATGTTGGCAAGGATGTGGAGAAAAGGGGACACTGTTGATGGGAATATATATTGTTGCAGCCACTATGGAAATCAGTATGGAGGTTCCTCAGAAGCATATAAATAGAGCTACCATATGATCCAGCAATTCCACCCCTTAGTATATATCAGAAGAAACAAAAACACTAATTCAAAAAGTATATGTACCAAGTACCCACGGCAGCATTACTTACAATGGTAAGATATGGAGGCAACCTAAGTATCCATCAACAGATGAATGGACAAAGAAGATGTGGCACATATAAACAGCAGACTATTAATCAGCCATAAAAAAAGAATAAAATTTTGCCATTTGCAACAATATGTATGGACCTAGAGGGTATTATGTTGGGAAAAATAAGTCAGAGAAAGGCAAATATTGTACTTTCTCACTTAAATATGGAATCTAAAAAACAAAACTAATAAACGAATATAAGAAAACAGAAACAGACTCACAGACATAGAAAACAAACTAGTGGTTATCAGTGGGAGAGGGACGTGGGAGGAGCAAGGTAGACATAGGGGATTAAGAGGTACAAAATACTATGTATAAAATTTAAAAGCTACAGGGATATATTGTACAGCACATGCAATACAGGCAGTATTTTAGAATAACCTTAAATGGCATATAATCTATTAAAATATTGAATCACTTTGTTATACAACTGAAACTAATATAGTGTTGTCAATCAACTATACTTCAATAAAATAATTTTAAATGTGGTCTGAATATTGGGTGATATTATTGACTTATTGTTAATTCTGTGTAATTAAGGTATGGTGGATATACTTTTTAAAGTGCTTTTCTTACAAATTTTACAATGAAATATTTAGAAATTAATTACTCTGTTGACTGCAATTTATGTATAAGTGATTCAGAAAGAAAAAAACAGAAAGAAAAGAAATGTGGAAAAACGTTAACAGAAGAATCCAGGTAAAGATACATATGTGTGTACATGAAACCACTGTTACAAAGTCTGTAAATCTGGACAACTTCAAATAAAATAAAATTGCAAAATAAAACTTTGGGAGGGAAAATGTAGCTGCCTACATTGAGTGGAGTGGTGGTGGAGAAGGATAAAGCCAGGAATTTTTTTTTTCATTGATACTTTTTAGCAATAAGTAACTTTACCTATGTTCATGTATTACTTTAAATAATTTTCTAATATATTCAAAACAGTGAAATTGAACATTGCTTCATAAAATAAGATGTTGTTGTACTAAAACTGCCATGTTTATTTTATCTTTCAACTTTCCTGCATTAGACACTTGAACTAAAATAATCTTATCTGCAATGTCTCCCTTTTTATGCTATGTGAAATTCTAAAATTTGTGATAAGACAAGTACAATAGAATAAATAAGTCTAGCATATTCGAAAACAAAATTTTATCAAATTCTTGAAACAAGACATACATAAGGAATACAAACTATAACCCTCTACTTTGTATTGAGAAAGTCTTTGCTCTCTCTGGGAAAACTCCACTGTAAGAAAGAACACAGCTCTAATCTTGCCACAATGGAATATTGCTTAACTCAGTTGGTAGCGCCTAGAAACACTTTACTCCCTCCTGATTGGTAGTAGTCACTTGGGAACAAATTGCCATAGCAAATGTCCATTGCATTCACTCAACAAGAGGTAAAAATTTTCTCAAGGGTACTATGACTGAATTCCTCATGAAATCACCCTGCTTTTATGATTGCAGAAACTTCCCAGTGCCCCTGCCTCTTCATAGTCATTATTTTGTCTTGACAGCTATAGATTGTGGCTGAGAAGAGCAGAACAGACTACAAGACCTGAGACTTGTCAGAGGCTTGGAGCCCCAGGTAAGGAAAAAAAGGTTTCCTCCTAAAGTCAAACAAATTTTCTTCTAGCTCTGATTATTCTAATTAATTTCATGAAAGCAAGGATGGGCAGCTTTTTCATTGGGAGGAGACCCGATATTAAGGCAACTGGGAGTCCCCAGTGAGTGCTCCTCCTATGCAGTAGCAGCCAATGTAGGTCTATAGGAAGGCTTGACTTAACGGTTTCTACACTTTGGAACCAGTGACATTTGAAGATGAATTATACTTTGTTTCGGGGGCTGTCCTATGTATTTCAAGATGGTTAACAATATCTCATGCCTCTACTCAACAGATGCCAGTACAATGTAATGCCCCAGTTGTGTCAATCAAAACGACTTCCAAATATTACCAAAGTCCCCAGTGGATGGAGAACAAAATTACTCCAAGTTGAGAACCATTGCCCAAATTAAAACTGATGAAAAACTTCCATAACAGTTTGTCTATAGCCAGGGAGGTAGACACCATGGAATGTCCTCTACTATTTGGAGACATCCTCCAACAATCCCTCTGCACCCCATACTAACGTCTGGCACCAACTTTGGGGCACTTTAAGCATTACCCCTAGCAGGGAGCTTTCCAAAAAGGATGAGACACTACAGGTGGAACAGAAACATTACATTACTCAGCCCCACAGTTCTCAGTATTTCATTTAACAGGTATTCTAAAATGCACATACTCCAGAGCTCTGTATATTTGAAAATGGTGCTGTACATCCAGTCACTCCTGGATATAGTCTTTGCTATTCTCTGTCCCAGAAGCCTTACCAGTATGAAAGATATCAATGTTCTCCAGATTACAGGGGGAAAAAAGTGGATGGAAAGCAACTGAAGGCAACAGATAATGAGAAACAGGATGTCACAGACTTGTTTCCTTGGCTGCCTCTTTTTGGGGTCAAGGCTAGTGATAGGGTCCTTGACAAAAGGCCTCTAAAAAACTCTGCCTCCAGCACCAGTATGGAATCACTCATAAACACAAGTTACTGCAAGTGTTTCAAGTGGTAGTGACTCTTCAAAAAATTCCCTTTAACGTTTAGCAAAGTAACTGTCCTTCTTAGTGGGTTTCCTATATCATCATTTGTAAAAGACATGCCTTCAAATCTAATGAAAATTCTGACTCTGGGAAGATGATGGAGTAGGAAGCACCAGAAATCTGTATTCCCATCAAACAACAATTTCATTGGAAAAATCTGTCTGATGCAACAATTTTGGAACTCTGGCCTTTGGTGAAGGTTTACAACTTCCAGGAGAAGACATGGACCATAAATTTTGGTTAATTTCAGCTCTTATCATAGCAGCAGGTAAAAATTCCCCATCCCTAGCCACAAAACAGACAGCTATGCACATGTTCCTGCAGCAGCATGTACACAGCTTGCAGAAGTCAGGGTAAGTACAAAGCACACTGTGCTCCAAATATTACAGATCCATGTTCTGAATACTGATTGCTGCTTTTTGATTACAGAGATAAAGACACAGAAATGGGCAGCTATTATTTCATTTCCCCACATTGTTGCAAATCCCCACCCCCTGGCTGAAGTGACTTCCGGGAACTTAAAGGGCAGTAACCATTTTTTCCTCCTTCATTTTTCTCTTTTTCCTCTTTTAGAAGCCAGACATTAAACACTAGGATATCCCCAAAACTGCACATACAGGAAAAGAAAAAAGAAAAAAGTGAATGAACATGCCCAGGGAAAGGGTAAGAAAAAACCTGAGAAGACATTAAGTTTACCCATCAGATGCTCCTCAGTGCAGGAATGACTGTAATACTCATTAAAAAATTTCAAAAACAACAAAAATAGCAAACCCTAGGAAAAGAGAATGAAGCGTATTTCCAGAGTTACTGGCCTATTAAATTCAGATGTCATCTATACCATTTTTCTAGATTCCACATATATGTGTTAATATACGATATATGTTTTTCTCTTTCTGACTTACTTCACTCTGTATGACAGTCTCTAGGTCCATCCACGTCTCTACAGATGACCCAATTTCATTCCTTTTTATGGCTGAGTAATGTTCCATTGTAAATATCTACCATATCTTCTTTACCCATTCCTCTGTTGATGGACATTTAGATTGCTTCTATGTTCTGGCTATTGTAAACAGTGCTGCTATGAAAAAGATGCATGCACCTTAATGTTCATATATACAAACTTCTATGACAAAAACCTCATGGTAACTGCAAACCAAAAATCTATAATAGATGTACGTGCAATAAATAAAAAGCAATCTAAATATGACACAAGTGATAGTCATCAAATCACAAGACAAGAGAACCAAAGAACAAAGGGTGAAAAGACCTACAAAAACAAATCCAAATCAATGAACAAAATGGCAAGAAGAGCATACATATTTCCTTAAATAAAAATAGACTAAATGCTCCAAACGAGACAAAGACTGGCTGAATGGATACAAAAACAAGACAGCATATTTGCTGCCTACAAGAGATGCACTTCAGATCTAGAGTCACATACAGACTGAAAGTGAGGAGATCGAAAAAGATGTTCCATGCAAATGAAAAACAAAAGAAAGCTGAGTAGCAACACTCATATCAGACAAGAGCCTTTAAAATAAAGACTTACAAGATACAAAGAAGGACACTGCATAATGAATAAAAGATCAATCCAAGAAGAAGTTATAAGAATTGTAAATATAAATAAGCACAACATAGGAGCACCTCAATATATATGGCAAATGTTTACAAACATCGAAAGAGAAATTTAGAGTAACACAATAATAGTGGGGAATTTAAATACCCCACTTACATCAAAGGACAGAGAATCCAGAGAGAAAATCAATAAGGAAACAGAGGCATTAAATGACACAGTAGACCAGATGATGGACTTAATTTATATGTATAGAGGATTCCAATCGAAAGCAGCAGAATACAATTTATTTTTAAGTGTATCTGGAACATTCTCCAGGACAAATCACATGATGAGCTGCATATCAAGCCTTGGTAAATTTAAGAAAATTGAAGTCATATCAAACATCTTTTCCACAATACTATGAGATTAGAAATCAATTACAAGAAAAAAAACTTCAAAAAAACAGAAACATGGAGGCTAAACAACATGGCACTAAGCAACCGATGGATTAATGAAGAAATCAAACAGCAAATAAAATAAATACCTCGAGACAAATCAAAAAGAAAACACAAGGATCCAAAAGCTATGGGACATAGCAAAAGAATTTCTGAAGGAGAAGTTTATAATGAAACAAGCTTACCTCAGGAAACAAGAAAAATCTCAAATAAACAATCTAACTTTACTTTTAAAGCAACTAGAGAAAGAAGAACAAACAAAACCGAAAGTTACTGGAAGGAACGAAATAATAAAGATCAGAGCACAAATAAATGAAAGAGACTTAAAAAAAATCAAAAAGTTCAATAAAGCTAAAAGCTGGTTCTTCTAACATATCAACAAAATTGATACATCTTTAGCAAGATTCATCAAGAAAAAAAAGGAAGAGGGCCTAAATCAATGAAATCAGAAATAAAAAGGCAAAAGTTACATGAAACACCACAGAAATACAAAGGACCATAAGAGACCACTATAAGCAAATATAGGCTAATAAAATGGACAACCTTGAAGAAAGGGACAGATTCTTAGAAAACTACAACCTTCCATGACTGAACCAGGAAGAAATAGATAATACAAACAGAGCAATCAAAAGCACTGAAATTGAAACTGTGATTAAAAATCTTTCAACAAACAGAAGCTCAGGACCAGATGGCTTCACAGGCAAATTCTATCAAACATTTAGAGAAGAGTTAAAACCTATCCTTCTCAAACTCTTCCAAAATATAGCACAGGGAGGAACACTCCCAAACTCATTCTATGAGGCTACCATCACCCTGATACCAAAACCAGACAAACATGTCACACACAAAAATAGAAACTAGAGACCAATATCACTGATGAACAAAGATGCAAAAATCCTCAACAAAATACTAGCAAACAGAATCCAACGACACATTAAAAGGATCATACACCATGATCATGTGGGATTTATCCCAGGGATGCAAGGATTCTTCAGTATACACAAATCAATCACTGTGAGAAACCACATTAACTAAAGAATAAAAACCATGTGATCATCTCAGTAGATGCAGAAAAAGCTTTTGACAAAATCCAACACCTATTTATGATAAAAACTCTCCAGAAAGTGGGCATAAAAAATATAACTCAACATAATAAACACCATATATGACAAACTCACAGCTAACATCATACTCCACAGTTAAAAGCTGAAAGCATTTCCTGTAAGATCAGTAAGAAGACAAGGATGCCCATTCTCATCACTTTTATTCAACACAGTTTTGAAATTCCTAGCCACAGCAATCAGAGAAGAAAAAGAAATAAAAGGAATCCAATTTGAAAAAAGAAGTAAAACTGTCACTGTGGCAGATGACATGACTATACACAGAAAATCCTAATGATGCCACCAAAAAGACTACTAGTACTCATCAATGAATTCTGTAAAGCTGCAGGATACAAGGTTAATACACAGAAATCTATTGCATTTCTATACACTAACAATGAAATTTCAGAAAAAGAAATTAAGGAGACAATTCCATTTCCCACTGTATCAAAAAGAATGAAATACCTAGTAATAAACTATCTAAGGAGGCAAAAGAATATTACTCCAAAAATTATAAGATACTGATGACAGAAACTGACAGTGACACAAACTGATGGAAAGATACACTGTGTTCTTGGATTAGAAGAATCAATAATGGGGCTTCCCTGGTTGTCCAGTGGTTAATACTCCATGCTCCCAATGCAGGGGGCATGGGTTTGATCTCTGGTCAGGGAACTAGATTCTGCATGCCACAGAGAGTGGCCCAAAAAAAAAAAAAAAAAAAAAAAGAATCAATATTGTTTACAGGATCATACTACCCAAGACAATCTACAGATTTACTGCAATCCCTATCAAATTACCAATAGCATTTTTCACAGAACTAGAACAAAAAATTTTTTTAATTTTTATGGAAACACAAAAGACTCTGAATAGCCAAAACAATCTTGAGAAAGAAGAACGGAGCCACAGGAATCACACACTCTGACTTGAGACTATACTACAAAGGTTAAGCAATCAAAACAGTGTGGTACCGGTACAAAAACGGACATACAGAGCAATACTACAGGATAGAAAGCCCAGAAATACGTCCACACTGTTATTAATCTGGTCAATTAATCTATGACAAAGGAGACAAACATATACAATGGAGAAAGACAATCTCTTCAGCAAGTGGTGCTGGGAAAACTGGACAGCTACATGTAAAAATATGAAATTAGAATACTCCCTAAAACCATACACAGAAGTAAACTCAAAATAGATTAAATACCTAAATGTAGAATGAATACTATAAAACTCTTAGAGGAAAACACAGGCAGAACATTCTCTTACATAAATCTCAGCAATACCTTTTTTTGGATCCATCTCCTAGAGTAACGGAAATCAAAACAAAAATAAACAAGTGGGACCTAATTAAACTTAAAAGCTTTTGCACAGTAAAGCAAACCAAAACAAAAACAAAAAGACAACCTACAGAATAGGAGAAAATATTTGCAAATGATGCAATAGACAAAGGATTAATTTCCAAAATATACAAACAGCTCATACAGATTAATATCAAAAACACAAACAATACAATCAATAAATGGGCAGAAGGCCTAAATAGACATTTCTCCAAAGAAGACATACAGATGGTCAACAGGCACGTGAAAAGATATCCAATATCACTAATTATTAGAGAAATGCAAATCAAAACTACAATGAGGAATCAATTCACTCCAGTCAGAATGGCCATCGCCAAAATGTCTACAGATAATAAATGCTGGAGAGGGTGTGGAGAAAAGGGAACCCCCCTACACTGTTGGTGGGAATGTAAATTGGTGCAGTCACTAAGGAGAACAGTATGGCGGTTCCTTTAAAAACTAAAAACAGAGTTACCATATGATCCAGCAATCCCACTCCTGGGCATATATATGGAGAAAACTCTAATTCGAAAAGGTACATACACCCTGATGTTCATAGTAGCACTTTTTATAATAGCCAAGACAGAGAAGCGACCTAAATGTCCATTGACAGATGAATGAATATATAATGGATATATATATATATATATATATATATATATATATATATAATGGAATATTACTCAACCATTTGAAATATTATGCTGTACTCCATTGACAGATGAATGAATATATAATGGATATATATATATATATATAATGGAATATTACTCAACCATTTGAAATATTATGCTGTACTTTTGTGCTGCATCACTTTGCTGTACACCTGAAACTAACACACCATTGTGAATTAACTGTACTTAAATTTAAAAAAAAGATATTGCTAAGACCAATGTCAAAGAGCATACTGTCTATTCTTTCTTCTAAGAGTTTTATGGTTTCAGGTTTCACAGTCAAGTCTTTAATGCATTCTGAATTGACTTTTGTGTATGATGTGAGACAATTTTTTTCTGGCTTCATTTTTTTGTATGTGGCTATCCAGTTTTTCCAAACCTATTTATTGCAGAGACTATCCTTTCTTCATTGTATGTTTTTTATCATAAAACACTGTATGTTCTTTGTCATAAATTAATTGTCTATATATTTTGGGGGTTATTTCTGGGCTTTCATCCTGTTCCATTGATTTATGTCTCTTTTATAATAATCCCATGCTGTTTTGATCATTATAGCTTTGGAATATAGTTTAAAATCAGTGAGAGTAATACCACTGGTTTTGTTTTCTTCTCAGGATTGCTTCAATAAAAAAAATTAATAGAACCAGATATAAGATCAATAAAGAAATAAAAATGTGGAGCCATATTATATAATGTAATGTATTATAATGTATATAATACATTATAATCAATTGTAATTAGCAGACATATATAGAAGATACCACCCAAAAAAAACAGAACACAGATTCTTCTCACGTGAACAAGGAACATTCTCCTCAATAGACCATAGGCTATGCTAGAAAACAAGTCTCAAAAAAGTATTTCTTTAGAAAACTGAACACACTTTTCTGAACACAGTAGAAGGACTCTAGAAATAAATAACCTGAGGACAA
Source organism: Balaenoptera physalus (assembly GCF_965194825.1). Classification (NCBI taxonomy): domain Eukaryota; kingdom Metazoa; phylum Chordata; class Mammalia; order Artiodactyla; family Balaenopteridae; genus Balaenoptera; species Balaenoptera physalus. Next base: position 15,884,426 of record NC_138904.1, on the reverse strand, counting down.
CTGAAAATTTCACAAATATATGCAAATTAAACTACATATGCTTAAATAACCTGTGGTTCAAAAGAAATCACAAGGAAAGTTAGAAAACAATTTTACATGAACAGCTAGCTGTACACCAACAAATTGGACAACCAAAAGAAATGGACAAATTCTTAGAATCATACAACCTTCCAAGACTGAATCATGAAGAAAAAGGAAAACTGAAGAGACCAATCATAGTCCAGAGATTGAAACAGTAATCAAAAACCTGCTCCCCACCCCCACCAAAAAAAAGTCCAGGACCAGAAAGCTTCACAAGTGAATATTATGAAATATTTTTTAAAGATTTAATAACTTTCCTTTCAAACTCTTCCAAAAAATTGTTGAGGGGGGAACACTTCCCAACTCATTTTATAAGACGAACATCACCCTGACACCAAAACCAGAAAAAGTCAACAAAAATAAGAAAATTACAGGTCAATGTTTCTGATGAACATAGATTCAAAAATCCTCAACAAAGTATCAGCAAATCATATTCAGCAAACAACACAACAAAATGATCATACACAATGATCAAGGTGAGATCCATTCCAGAGATGCAAGGATGGCTCAACAACTGCAAATTAATCAACATTATACACCATATTAATAAAATGAAGGATAAAACCCAAAACATACAGAAAATGCAACTGACAAGATTCAACACTCATATATAATAAATATTCTCAATAAAGTGGGTATAAAAGAAACATACCTCAACATAATAATGGTTACCTCAAACCCACAACTAACGTCATAATCAATGGTAAAAAACTATTCCTCTAAAATCCCTCTAAAATTTGGAACAAGACTAGGATGCCCACTTTCACCACTCTTATTCAGCACAGAATTAGAAGTCCTAGCTAGAGCAATTAGGAAAGAAAAAGAAATCAAGGGCATCTAAATTGGAAAGGAAAGAGTAAAACTGTCACTGTTTGTGGATGACATGATTTTATACTCAGAAAACCCTAAAGACCACCAAAAAACTATTACAATAATAAATGAATTCAGTAGAGTTTCATGGAACAAAATCAACATAAAAAAACCTGTTGAGGAGAGACATTCAGATGGCGGAGGAGTAAGACGTGGAGATCACCTTCCTCCCCACAAATACATCAGAAATACATCTACATGTGGAACAACTCCCACAGAACAGCTACTGAATGCTGGCAGAAGACCTCAGACTTCCAAAAAGGCAAGAAACTCCCCACATACCTGAGTAGGGCAAAAGAAAAAAGAAAAAACAGAGACAAAAGAATAGGGACAGGACCTGCACCTCTGGGAGGGAGCTGTGAAGGAGGAAAAGTTTCCACGCACTAGGAAGCCCCTTCGTGGGCAAAGACAGGGAGTGGCGGGGGGCGGGGGGAACTTCAGAGCCACAGAGGAGAGTGCAGCAATAGGGGTGCTGAGGGCAAAGCAGAGAGATTCCCACACAGAGGATTGGTGCTGACCAGAACTCACCAGCCTAAGAGGCTTGTCTGCTCCCCTGCCAGAGCAGGAGGGGTCTGGGAGCTGAGGCTCCAGCTCCAGAGGTCAGATCCCAGGGAGAAGACTGGCGTTGGCTGTGTGAACACAGCCTGAAGGGGGCTAGTGCACCACAGCTAGCTGGGAGGGAGTCCAGGAAAAAGTCTGGAACTGCCTAAGAGACAAGAGACCATTGATTCTGGGTGCACAAGGAGAGGGGATTCAGAGCACTGCCTAAATGAGCTACAGAGACAGGCACGAGCCGCGGCTATCAGTATAGACACAATAGACTGGCATGAAACACTAAGGCTACTGCTGCAGAACCAAGAAGCCTGTGTGCAAGCACAGGTCACTATCCACACCTCCCCTTCTGGGAGCTTATGCAATCTGCCACTGCCAGGGTACCATGATCCAGGGACAACTGCCCCAGGAGAACACATGGCGTGTCTCAGGCTGTTGCAATGTCATGCCAGCCTCTGCCACTGCAGGCTCCCTGCATTCCATACCCCTCCATCCCCCAAGCCTGAGTGAGCCAGAGCCCCCTAATCAGCTGCTACTTTAACCCCATCCTGTCTGAGCAAAGAATAGACACCCCCAGGGTACCTACATGTAGAGGCGGGGCCAGTTCTGAAGCTGAACCCCAGGAGCTGTGCAAACAAGGAAGAGAAAGGGAATCTCTCCCAGCAGCCTCAGGAGCAGCTGATTAAATCTCCACAATCAACTTGATGTACCCTGCCTCTCCAGAATACCTGAGTAGACAACGAATCATCCCAAAATTGAGGCAGTGGACTTTGGGAACAATTGTAGACCTGGGGTTTGCTTTCTGCATCTAATTTCTTTCTGGTTTTATGTTTATCTTAGTTAACTATTTAGAGTTTATTATCATTGGTAGATTTACTTATTGATTTGGTTGCTCTCTTTTTTTTCTACCTATCTATCTATCTATCTATCTATCTATCTATCTATCTATCTATCTATCTATCTATCTCTCTATCTATCTATCTATAGGTATATATAAATATATATATATATATTTTTTTCCCTTTTTGTGAGGGTGTATGTGTATGCTTCTTCATATGATTTTGTCTGTATACATTTGCTTTTACAATTTGTCCTAGGGTTCTCTCTGTCCCTTTTTTTTTTTTGGACAGTTTTTAACACTTGCTATCATTGGTGGATTTGTTTTTTGGTTTGGTTTCTCTCTTTTTTCTTTGTTTCTTTTTTTATTACTTTTTAATTGTTTTATTATTAACAATTTTTATTTTTTTTACTTTAATAACTTTATTTTATTTTATTTTTTCTTTCCTTCTTTCTTTTTTTCTCCATTTTCTTCTGAGTCTTGTGACTGACAGGGTCTTGTTGTTCCAGCCGGGTGTCAGGCCTGTGCCTCTGAGGTGGAAGAGCCAAATTCAGGACAACATCCACCAGAGACCTCCTGGCTCCATATAATATCAAATGGTGAAAGCTCTCCCAGAGCGCTCTATCTCAACGCTAAGACCCAGCTCCACTCAACGACCAGCAAGCTACAGTGCTGGACACCCTATGCCAAACAACTAGCATGACAGGAGCACAACCCCACCCATTAGCGGAGAGGCTGCCTAAAATCAAAATAAGGTCACAGACACCCCAAAACCTGTATGGGGTCCTGCCCACCAGAAAGACAAGATCCAGCCTCACCTGCACAAGTCCCCTCCACCAGCAAGCCTACACAACACACTAAACCAAACTTACCCACTGGGGGCAGACACCAAAAACAAGGGGAACTACACAGCCTGCAAAAAGGAGACCTTAAAGACAGTAAGTTAAGGAAAATGAGAAGACAGAGAGAACACAGCAGATGAAGGAGCAATGTAAAAACCCACCACAGCAAACAAATGAAGAGGAAATACGCAGCCTACCAGAAAAGGAATTCAGAGTAATGATAGTAAAGATGATCTAAAATCTTGGAAACAGAATGGAGAAAATACAAGAAACATTTAACAAGGATCTAAAACAACTAAAAAGCAAATAAACAATGATGAACAGCAAAATAATTAAAATTTAAACTTCCCTAGAAGGAACCAATAGCAGAATAACTGAGGGAGAAGAATGGATAAGTGACCTGGAAGATAAAATAGTGGAAATAAGTACCACAGAGCAGGAAAAAGAAAAAAGAATGCACAGAATTGAGGACAGTCTCAGAGACCTCTTGGAAAACACTAAATGCACCAACATTCGAATTATAGGGGTCCCAGAATAAGAAGAGAAAAAGAAAGGGACTGAGAAAATATTTGAAGAGATTATAGTTGAAAACTTCCCTACATGGGAAAGGAAACAGTCAATCAAGTCCAGGAAACTCAGAGAGTCCCATACACGATAAATCCAAGGAGAAACATGCCAAGACACATATTAATCAAGCTATCAAAATTTAAATACAAAGAAATATATCAAAAACACCAAGGGAGAAACAATAATATACAAGGGAATCCCCATAAGGTTAAAAGCTGACCTTTCAGCAGAAACTCTGCAAGCCAGAAGGGAGTGGCAGGACATATTTAAAGTGATGAAAGGGAAAAACCTACAATGAAGATTACTCTACCCAGCTATGATCTCATTTAGATTCGATGGAGAAATTAAAACCTTTACAGACAAGCAAAAGCTAAGAGAATTCAGCACCAACAAACCAGCATTACAACAAATGCTAAAGGAACTTCTCTAGGCAGGAAACACAAGAGAAGGAAAAGACCTACAATAACAAACCCAAAATAATTAAGAAAACGGTAATAGGAACATACATATCAATAACTACCTTAAATATAAATGGATTAAATGCTCCAACCAAAAGACATAGACTGGCAGAATGGATACAAAAACAAGACCCATATATGCTGTCTACAAGAGACCTACTTCAGACCTAGGGACACATACAGACTGAAAGTGAGGGGATGGAAAACATACTCCAATCAAATGGAAATCAAAAGAAAGCTGGAGTAGCAATTCTCATATCAGACAAAATAGACTTTAAAGATTATTACAAGAGACAAAGAAGGACACTACATAATGATCAAGTGATCAATCCAAGAAGAAGATATAACATTTTCAAATATATATGCACCCAAAATATGAGAACCTCAGTACATAAGGCAAATGCTAACAGCCACAAAAGGGGAAATTGACAGTAACACAATCATAGTAGGGGACTATAATGCCTCACTTTCACCAATGGACAGAACTCCAAAATGAAAATAAATAAGGAAATGCAAGCTTTAAATGAAACATTAAACAACATGGATTTAGTTGATATTTATAGGACATTCCATCCAAAAACAACAAAATAAACTTTCTTCTCAAGTGCTCATGCAACATTCTCCAGGACAGATTATATCTTGGGTCACAAATCAAGCCTTGGTAAATTTAAGAGAACTGAAATCATATCAAGTATCTTTTCTGACCACGCTATGAGACTAGGTATCAATTACAGGAAAAAATCTGTAAAAACTACAAACACATGGAGGGTAAACAATACACTACTAAATAACCAAGAGATCACTGAAGAAATCAAAGAGGAAATCAAAAAATACCTAGAAAAAAATGACAATGAAAACATGACCCCAAACCTATGGTATGCAGCAAAAGCAGTTCCAAAAGTGAAGTTTCTAGCAATACAATCCTACCTCAAGAAACAAGAAACATCTCAAATAAACAACCTAACCTTACACCGAAAGCAATTAGAGAAAGAAGAAGAAAGAAAAAAAACCCAAAGTTAGCAGTAGGAAATATCATAAAGATCAGATCAGAAATACATGAAAAAGAAATGAAGGAAACAAAAGCAAAGATCAAAAAACTAAAAGCTGGTTCTTTGAGAAGATAAACAAAATTGATAAACCATTAGCCATTTCTCATTAAGTAAAAAAGGCAGAAGACTCAAATCAATAGGATTAGAAATGAAAAAGGACAGGTAACAACAGACACTGCATAAATACAAAGGATCATGAGAGATTACTACAAGCAACTATATGCCAATAAAATGGACAACATGGAAGAAATGGACAAATTCTTAGAAAAGCACAACCTTCCGAGACTGAAGCAGGAAGAAATCGAAAATATAAGCAGTCCACTCACAATCACTGAAATTGAGACTGTGATTAAAAATCTTCCAACAAAAAAGCCCAGGACCAGAAGGCTTCACAGGCAAATTCTATCAAACATTTAGAGAAGAGTTAGCACCTATATTCTCAAACTTTTCCAAAATTTTGAGGGAGATTTTGGAGGAAGGAACAGAGGGAGGAACACTCCCAAAACTCAATCTACAAGGGCACAATCACCCTGATATCAAAAACCAGACAAAGATATCACAAAGAAAGAAAACTACAGGCCAGTGTCACTGATGAACATAAATGCAAAAATACTCCACAAAATACTAGCAAACAGAAACCAACACCATATTAAAAGGATCATACACCGTGATCAAGTGGGGAACACACCCAAACTCAGAGGGAGGAACACTCCTAAACTCATTCTACGAGGCCACCATCACCCTGATATCAAAAACCAAAGATATGACAAAGAAAGAAAACTACAGGCCAATATCACTGATGAACATAAATGCAAAAATCCTCAACAAAATACAAGCAAAAAGAATCCAACACCATATTAAAAGGATCATACACTATGATCAAGTGGGGTTTATACCTGGAATGCAAGGATTCTTCAATATTCCCAAATCAATCAATGTGATAAACCATATTAACAAATTGAAGGAGAAAAACCAAATGATCATCTCAATAGATGTACAAAATGCTTTTGACAAAATTCCACACCGATTTATGATAAAAACCCTCCAGAAAGTAGTCATAGTGGGAACTTACCTCAACATAATAAAGGCCATACTTGACAAACCCACAGCCAACATCATTCTCAATGGTGAAAAATTGAAACCATTTCCTCTAAGATCAGGAATAAGACAAGGTTGTCAACTCTCACCACTATTATTCAACATAGTTTTGGAAGTTTTAGCCACAGCAATCAGAGAAGAAAAAGAAATAAAAGGAATACAAATCAGAAAAGAAGAAGTAAAGCTGTCACTGTTTGCAGATGACATGATAATATACATAGAGAATCCCAAACATGCTACCAGAAAACTACGAGATCCTAATCATTGATTGGTAAAGTAGCAGGATACAAAATTAATGCACGGAAATCTCTTGCATTCCTATACACTAATGATGAAAAGTCTGAAACAGAAATCAAGGAAACACTCTCATTTACCATTGCAACAAAAGAATAAAATACCTAGGGGTAAACCTACCTAAGGAGACAAAAGACCTCTATGCAGAAAGCTGTAAGACACTGATGAAGGAAATTAAAGATGATACAAACAGATGGAGAGATAGACCATGTTCTTGGTTTGGAAGAATCAACACCGTGAACATGACTATACTACCCAAAGCTATCTACAGATTCAACGCAATCTACAGATTCCAAAGCTATCTACAGATTCAATGCAATCCCTATCAAACTACCAATGACACTTTTCACAGAACTAGAACAAAAAATTTCACAATTTGTATGGACACACAAAAGACCCCAACTAGCCAAGGCAATCTTGAGAAAGAAAAACGAAGTAGGAGGAATCAGGCTCCCAGACTTCAGACTACGCTACACTAATCAAAACAGTATGGCACTGGCACAAAAACAGAAATATAGACCAGTGGAACAGGATAGAAAGCCCAGAGATAAACCCACGCACATATGGACACCTTATTTTTGATAAAGGAGGCAAGACTATACAGTGGAGAAAAGGCAGCCTCTTCAGTAAGTGGTGCTGGGAAAACTGGACAGGTACATGTAAAAGTATGAAATTAGAACATGCCCTGACACCATGCACAAAAATAAACTCAAAATGGATTAAAGACCTAAATGTAGGGCCAGACACTATCAAACTCTTAGAGGAAAACATAGGCAGAACCCTCCATGACATACAGCAAGATCCTTTTTGACCCATCTCCTTCAGAAATGGAAATAAAAACAAAAATAAACAAATGGGACCTAATGAAACTTAAAAGCATTTGCACAGCAAAGGAAACCATAAACAAGACAAAAAGACAACCCTCAGAATAGTAGAAGATATTTGCAAATGAAGCAACTGACAAAGGATTAACCTCCAAAATTTACAAGCAGCTCATGCAGCTCAATATCAACTAAACAACAACCCAATCCAAAAATAGGCAGAAGACTTAAATAGACATTTCTCCAAAGAAGATATACAGATTGCCAACAAACACATGAAAGGATGCTCAACATCATTAATCATTAGAGAAATGCAAATCAAAACTACAATGAGATATCATCTCACACCAGTCAGAATGGCAATCATCAAAAAATCTACAAACAATAAATGCTGGAGAGGGTGTGGAGAAAAGGGAACCCTCTTGCACTGTTGGTGGGAATGTAAATTGATACCGCCACTATGGAGAACAATATGGAGGTTTCTTAATAAACTAAAAATAGAACTACCATATGACCCAGCAATCCCACTACTGGGCATATACCCTGAGAAAACCATAATTCAAAAAGAGTCATGTACCACAATATTCATTGCAGCTCTATTTACAATAGCAAGGACATGGAAGCAACCTAAGTATCCATTGACATATGAATGGATAAAGAAGATGTGGCACATATATACCATGCAGTATTACTCAGCCATAGAAAGAAATGAAATTGAGTTATCTGTAGTGAGGTCGATGGACCTAGAGTCTGTCATACAGACTGAAGTAAGAAAGAGAAAAACAAATACCGTATGCTAACACATATATATGGAATCTTAAAAAAGAAATGGTTCTGAAGAACGTAGGGCAGGACAGGAATAAAGACACAGATGTAGAGAATGGACCTGAGGACACTTGAGGACTTGAGGGCAGCGGGAAAGGTAAGTTGGCATGAAGTGAGAGAGTGGCATGGACATATATACACTACCACATGTAAAATAGATAGCTAGTGGGAAGCAGCCACATAGCTCAGTGTTTTGTGACCACCTAGAGGGTTGCGATAGGGAGGGTGGGAGGGAGATGCAAGAGGGAGGAGATAAGGGGATATATGTATACGTAGAGCTGATTAACTTTGTTGTAAAGCAGAAACTGACACACCATTGTAAAGCAATTATACTCCAATAAGGATGTTTAAAAAAACCCCAAAACCTGTTGAGTTTCTATACAACAATGAGCTAGCAGAAAGAGAAATTAAGAAAACAGTCCCATTTACAATCACACATACCAAAAAAAAAAAAACAACCCAGGAATAAATTTTACCAAATTTGTGCAAGACTCCCACCGTTAAACTATAAGAGATATTTTTGAAAGAAATTGAAGAAGGCATCAAGAAATGAAAGATAGATATAAAAGGTTCATGAATTGGAAGAGTTAACATTGTTTTAATGTCCATATTACCTAAAGTAATCTACAGATCATTGCAATCCCTATCAAAATCATAAGGACATTTTTCACAAAAATACAATTAAAAAGTCTGAAATTTATATGAAACCACCAAGACCCCAAATAACCAAAAAGAACAAAGCTGGAGGTATCACACTCCCTGATTTAAACTATATTACAAAACCACCGTAATCACAACATCATGGTATTGGCAGGAAAACAGATATGTAGATCAATGGAACAGAATTGAGAGACCAAAAATAATCCCACAGATATAGGTACAATTAATTTTCAACAAAGAGCAAAGAATACACAATGTAGAGAAGACAGTCTTTTCAGTAAATGGAGCTGGGAAAACTGGACAGCCACATGCAAAATTTTTTAAAAAATTAAAAATGAAGCTAGACCACTATCTCGTACCACCCATAAAAGGCAACTCAAAGTGAATTAAAGAGTTGAATGTAAGACCTGGAACCTTAAAACTCTCGGAAGAAAATACAGGCAGTTATGCTCTTTGACACTGGTGTTGCAATACCTTTCAACATATGCTTCCTCAGGCAAGAGAAACAAAAACAAAATTAAACAAATGGGACTACATCAAACTGAAAAATCTTCTGCACAGCAAAGGAATGTATCAACAAAAGGAAACAACAACATACTGAATGGGAGAAGTTAGTCACAAATCAAATATCCGATATCCAAAATATATAAGGAATTTATACAACTCAAAAACAAAAAGACAACCCAATTAAAAATGGGCAGAGGACTTAGACATTTTTCCAAGGAAAACATACAGATGTTCAACATGAAAAGATATTCAATATCACTAATTATTGGGAAATCATTACTGAAACCACAATGAGATATCACCTGATGAACCTCTCAGAATGGCTATTATCAAAAAAAGGCAAGAAAAAACAAGTGTTGGCGAGAATGTGGATACAAGAGAACCCTCCTACACTGTTGGGGGGAGTATAAATTGGTGCAGGCACTATGGAAAACAGTATAAAAATTCCTCAAAAACTTAAGAATAGAACTAGCATATGATCCAGCTATCCCAATTCAGGGTATCTATCCAAAGAAAATGAAAACACTAATTCAAAAAGATACATGCACCCCAAATGTTCAGACCAGCATTATTCACAATAGCCAAGATATGGAAGCAACCCAAGTGTCCATTGACAGATGAATGGGTAAAGAATATGCGGTACATTTATACAATGGGATACCACTCAGCCATAAAAAAAAAAAAAAGGTGACCTTGCCATTTGCTACAACATGGATTGACCTAGAGAGAATTATGCTAAGTGAAATAAGTCAGTCAGAGACAGACAAATATCACATTGATTCGCTGACACGTAGAATGTGAGAATATTAAAAACAGATAAAAATAACAACTTAAAAATAAGTGAACAAAGCAAAGAAAAACAAATATGTAGATACAAGCAACAGAGTAGTGACTCCCAGAGGGGAAGAAGTTGTGAGGGGAGGATAAAATGGGTATAGAGGTTCAACTTTATGGTGAGAAATGGAAACAAAATTTTTGGTGGTGAGCATGCTATAGGGTATATAGTAGAAATACAATGTTGTATACATGAAATTTATGGAATGTTATAAAGCAATGTTACTGCAATTTTGAAAAAAACCCTAAAATTAAAAAACAAAATAAATGAATATTAAAAAGCTGGAATTTACATAAAATGGAATATTATTCAGGCTTAAAAAGAAAAGGAGTTCATAAATATGCTACATGTATGAAACTTGAGAACATGACAATGAAATAAGTCATACACAAAAGGACAAATGTTGTATGATTCCACTTACATAAAGTATCTAGAATAGGGGAATTCATGAAGACAGACAATAGAATAGAAAATAATACAGAGGAGGGAGGAAAGGGAAATTATTGCATAATGAATGCAGAGTTTCTGTTTGGAATGATAAAATGTTCTGGAAATAGTGGTAATGATTGTATGAAATAACATTCATATTTTATGGCAAGACAAGAAAAACTTAAAAATATAAAATTCTTCTCTGCCCTTTGGCCTCCTCTCTCCCCCACTGTGCATCATATATCTGCATTATGCATCAACCAAACTTCCGCATCAGCAGAAATACCTGCTTAACCATAAAGAGCAAGTGTGTTTTCTAGAAACCATAAATAGTAATTACAAGCTTGCCAATCTACAGAATGTTAATGTAAAAGTACAGTTTATAATTGCTTACTTCTTATTTTTGCTAGAAACTAGGCTTTAAGGTTAAGATTACATTATATATGTAACTAAAGCTACTAAACTAGTGGGGAAAACATTTCAGTATGGAAGGAAAATGGGAAGTGAGTTTTCAGAAGAAGAGGATACAAGGAATGGAAATGAATTTTGTAAAAGGAAAAAGAAGTGCTTTTGTCCTAGAGCTGGCTGTTTTTGAATGGAAAAGAGTGGGACAAGTTAATATGGGTACAGAAAGCTGTGAAACGTTTGTGAAGAAGGAACACTGAGAGAAGAGTTTTATGCATAGCCAGGATTGGCTAAGATTGTATTGAATTTAATAAGGTAAATGAATTTTGTTATTAAGAGTGCGCTGATGCAAGACATGAGTTTGGTTTTCTCTCTCCGCTGGGAAAACAGAGTTTTCTTAAAATATTGACCTGTTTCTCATAATAGATTGTGTGAGTTGCTTTGACTTTAAGTGATTCATTACAACCTTTGAGATCTCTTATTGTCCCTTTTGTTAAGTGAATGGGTATCGTTTCTTCAAACACCTGGTCAAATAGGATCATAGGTCATTGTGAATATTTGAAACTTCTTTGATATTTTTGACAAACTTCCCAAAGAGCAAATTCTACATGAAGTTCATTTGACCTCTAGCTAAACCCGGGACACCTCAAATATTTGTTTTCTCTCCATCTCAGAGAGAGGAATATTAAACTAATTAGGTTTATTTGGTATGTTATTACATGGGAACCATTGACAAATGGTGATAAAACTTCTTAGGTTATATTATTGAGTTGTACAGGTAAGTGTTATTAATATAGATAACCTAGAAATTATATGAAACTCCTGAATATCTGATATGTCCTTGCAAATGTTATCCATCATAATTCTAGTTATTATCTTAAACCGTTGTATGCCACAGCAATAGCCAATTTATGTCAATTGCATTGTAATTAGGTCTTTAACCTTGTCTTTTTAAGTCTTTCGTCATTCATAGACAGTGCTGTACTCTGACACTTTTGCAAAAAATGCTTCATCTTCAAGAGCATTCACAGAAAGGGCTTTCTGACAAGTACAGGTTTCTGATAACTTTCAGATCATACTGCTGAACTGGGTAAGAGATTAAAGAATTCAAATGGAAAACCTGTTGGCTTCTTACAACTATTAATAGCAGATAAAGATCAGTGATAAAACTGAGTAAACTGATGAGTATGGTTAATTTGGGGGATTCTGTCTGAAATATTACTGGTTTTTAATCTGTGTTTTCCAGGCATAAGGAAACCTATCCCCTTAAGATAATTATGATTTACAGCAATTTGGTAAATTATATCTTTTTAAGTAGAATTGAAATATTTACCTTTTCACTCTTTCTGATCCCTCCAGAATTTAGAAACTCTTAGGTTCCCAGGCATTTATCAAGTAAATAAGGAAGGCTGCCTCCCAAGGTATTCTGAGGACCTGGAGAAGAGAGGAATTGACTGAAACCTATCACCCAAATCTATAGATATTGCAGGCAGAATCTGTGACACCCCCTTGGGGTGACATTCCTTATCTTGATAGTTTTTTAAAAGTTCAATCTGAGATTCCTAATGAAAAGTGCCAGAACATCCAATTTAAAAGAGCTTATGTGGTCAATTAACCAGGTTTATTTTGCAAACAAATTAGGTGGAATATGGCTACATTTGGTAGAAATGATGGAAATTTTAGAGAAAAAAAGATTATGTTTCAGTGGACATTAAATTCTAGTTTTTGTTAACTGGGGTCTGTATTTACTGCCTAAGACTCACTTCCCAGAAGGCTCCTTATTGTTATGTTATTATTGTAAAGTTTACTTGAGTTTTTACTAAAAGGGCACTCTAAGTTTGTGTCTGAAGCTTACCACAGCAATCTAACTTTGGATGACAATTAGATGCCCCACGACCTGCAACCAGGAGACTACGCATACTGGAAATGACATCAGATAAAGGACTCTTTATAGCCATGTTGGAAGGAACCATATCAGGTCTCTCAGATGAACTACAACTCCCATTTCTGACACTCAACTTCAACTAACTGAGACCAGCACTACCAGACGAGGATCAGAAGAGGATGACATCTGAAGATGACCCAAGATGCCAGACCAGGCCTGTATATTAATTACTTTGATAATTACTTATACTTTTGCTTATGAATGAAACGTATTATTTCTTCCTTGGCCTCAATCATTTGCAAATGTGAAAAATAAGTCCAGTTGCTGGATTTGTGGCCAATTATCTATGTTCAACACTTCTGGATTACCCTGGTGGATTACACCTCTTCAGTGTTCAGACTGGCTAGCCCTACAGGATTTTATCTTAGAAGAAACTCTAGTGTTCACAGCCAATATCACTAAGCCAGTCAATGACACCTGTTCTGAACCTGGCCATAAATACTACTTTTCACTAGGTGTTAAATATTGGGTACCTCCTAATGGAACCCAGTGGATTTTTGGAACAAGTTTATGGCCTTGACTCTCCCCAACTTGGTTAGAAAGATGCACAGTTAGTACCCCTTGGGCCCAAGGTCACCTACAGGTAGCCTTGGAAACAGCTCCTGCCAATCTGTCTTTAATATGAGCATACTGGTTTCTATCACTTTTCCCACAGTATGACCATTTGACCATGATATTTGTTAACTCATCTTATGACATATGAAGAGTCAAATTTCCACTCTGAACAATCTTTTTCTCGGTTTAGGGTGAATACTAGGAAAATGGTTTGGTTCAGGAGGATTTGGGCTTAAATCTTTGCTAATGACATTGTTCATCCTACTGGCAATTTTAATTATAGCTTGTGGAACTTATAAGCTGATAGTTTCTTGCCTTTCACATTGTGTGTCACCTACTTGTACTAAGATAATGATATCTAAATGACTTGAAAGTATAAATCACACCTATAGTTGTCCATAAAATAATGGTCATATACAGTGCACATAAATGGAAAATTGGCTTAAGCCTTACTTTCACAACGTAGAATTGACTCTCAGTCCTTGCCAGACGTTCTGCCAGTAAAACCCAAAAAAAGGAGAAAACCAGGCTATTAGGACCCAGCATCAAGGAACATGAGAAACCCAGAGCAAGTAAGCAACCACCCTGGCATCAAGGGACCAAATATTTGATTACCTAATGCTTTCTATCAAAAGATTTATAACCAAAAGGGAGAAATTGTGAAATAAAATTCTTATTTTATGGAAAGATAATAAAAATTTAAACATAAAAAATGTTTTCCGCCCTTTGGTATCCTTTCTCCCCTCTACTGCGCATTGTGTGTCGGTATTATGCACCTCCCCAAGCAGAAATACCTGCTCAACCATAAATAGTGACATCCTTTTAGCACCAACAAGACAGTTCCTTAAAAAAATAACATTCCTTCTTAATCTTGTAATGGTCCACAATGACCCATGACCCACTACATGATACACAGAGGAGGATACATGTGACCACAAAGGTAGAGACTAGAGTGAGGTATCCACATGTTCAGGAATACCTACAGCAGCAGAAGCAGGAAGAGGCAAGAAACATATTTTCCTTTAGAGCACCCTGCTTGCTTTTAGACCCTGGCCTCCAGAATTCTGAGAGAATAAATTTCTGTTGTTTACGTACAAAGTTTATGACAATTTGTTATAGAAGCCCCTGGAAATTAATAATATATCACCCATGTGATTCATAAAGTCTCACTCACCACTCAGTTGCTAGAATATGATGACAAGAACAAGGCACAAATGAAAATGTCTCTTCCTAACTTCTCTCTCAGAAAGTATAATTGAAAGAATTAAGGGCAAGGGGAGAGTAGATGGAGGATTTTAGAAATTAGCATTTGTGACTGTTGGGATTTTCACTGTCCTTTCAAAATGAAAAAGAAATAGCTGTAAGGCTAGCAGCCTGCACCTATAATACACCAATTAGAAAGTGTGGTCTCAGAAAATACAGTGGGTTTAAACAGTTTGATCCACCTAAAGGTGTTCTTGCCCATGGAAGGGGACACTACTATTGACAATCACGAATAGTAGACATCCCTCAGGTTAAAACTCATTTTCTTTCCTATTTTCTACCTGAAAGCCTACGCCAGAATGCTTCCCTCTAATAAGCCTGTCTTGAGTAATGCCTCTTTGATTGGATTATATCCATGTTCTTCAGTAGAGAACAAGATCCTTTACTTCATTATACTTGTTTGAACTTACTTTGAGCCTTCTCCAATTCTAAGTCAAAATAGATTCTCAGTTAAGTGATGATTTAGTCAATGATGCTTTGAAAAAAATGACTTGTTAATGTTTACAGATGACAACTCTATCATAACATTCTCTCAAAACTCTAACCTCCCACCAAAAAAAAAAAAATCTCCTATATCTATAAAAGTCAGTTTTTACTTCCTTATCTTCATGCTGGAAATAGTATCAAAAGATCAGGCATTTGCCTAAAGCAGACCTGAAAATCTCTTGTAACTGTCACATCTGTATATTAAGCTGGTAAGGACTACACTATGGAATATGAACATAGAAGCTGTCTTCTATTTGTTTGTAGATTATGCCCTGGTCTGTAATAATAATTGTGTACAATAATTGTAATGTTTATAATTGTAACGATAATTTTAATAGCACTTATCACCATAAGAAACTGCACATCAACTCAAATGGAGGCATATCAAATCCAGCAGGCCCATTAATCATATGAAATGTCCAGTTTGATTTAAATCAAGTTTTTGAATGTCCAGCCCCTTTTGGTAGCAGTTCAAGAAAATTCAATGAATTATAAATAACAGATCTATAACCAAGAATATAACCCATGCTTAATAAAAGCATTAAACTGTGTGAGTCAAAAACTGACAGAACTGAAAGGAGAAATAGATGAATCCACTGTCATAAGTGTAGATTTCAACACACCCCTAACAGAAATGGACATCTCCAGCACGCTAAAAATCAGTAAGGACATAGTTGAACTCAACTACACCATCATTCAACTGGACATAACTGATATCTATATACTACCCCACCCAACAACAGCAAAATACACACTGTTCTCAAGTTTATGTGGAACATTCATCACATACACACACACACACACACACACACACACACACACACACACACAGACACACACCACATTCTGGGACATAAAACACACCTTAACAAACTTTAAAAAATAGAAATCATACAAGGTCTGCTCTCACCACAATGGAATTTAACTAGAAATCAACAACAGAAAGACAGCTGGAAAATCTCAAGATACTTGGGAGATAAAACAGCATGGATCAATAGAGAAGTCTCAAGGGAAACTAAAAATATTTTGAATTAAATGAAAATTAAAACACAACTTATCAAAATACCCTTTATGGAATATAACAAAAGCAGCACTTAGAGGAGAATTTA
Organism: Balaenoptera physalus; assembly: GCF_965194825.1. Lineage (NCBI taxonomy): Eukaryota > Metazoa > Chordata > Mammalia > Artiodactyla > Balaenopteridae > Balaenoptera > Balaenoptera physalus. The sequence goes on along the minus strand of NC_138904.1, from coordinate 15,867,937 downwards.
TAGTATTAGAAAAGAAGAACAATCTAAAATCAATCATCTATATTTGCATCTTAGAAAACTAGAAAAAGAGCATATTAAATCCAAAGAAAGCAGAAAAGTAATAGTAGAGCAGAAATCAAGGAAAATGAAAACAAGAACTCAAGACAGAAAATCAGTGAAACCAAAATCCTGGTTTTTTTTTTTTAAAAAGATCAGTAAAATTAATAAGCCTCTAACCAGGCTAACTAACAAAAGAAGAGAAAAGACAAAACTAACAAATGTCAGAAACAAAAGAGGGGACTCTTCACTAAAGATCCCAGGGGCATTAAAAGGATAGTTAAGCAGCACTTGAACAATTCTATCCCCATCAATTTGAAAACGTAGATGAAACGGACCAATTGCTGAAAAACAGAATGCTTATGCACACAACAGGAAAACAAACAACATGAATAGGCCTATATCTATTTTAAAAATTGAATCGCTAATTAATAATCTTCCAAACCCGGAAGCAGTGGGTCCAGATGAGATCACTGGTAAATTCTACCACACATTTAAGGAAGAAATTATACTAACGCTCTACAATGTCTTTCAGAGAATAGAAGCAGAAGGAATACATTTGAACTCATTTTATGTGGCCAACATTACCCTAATACCAAAACCAAAGACATCACATGAAAGATATCTACAAAAGATATCCTAATAATTCTCATAAACAAAAATCCTCAACACAAAACATTAGTAGGGCTTCCCTGGTGCCGCAGTGGTTGAGAGTCTGCCTGCCAATGCAGGGGACACGGGTTCGAGCCCTGGTCTGGGAAGATCCCACGTGCCGCGGAGCAGCTGGGCCCGTGAGCCACAATTACTGAGCCCGCGCGTCTGGAGCCTGTGCTCTGCAAGGAGAGGCCGCGATAGTGAGAGGCCTGTGCACCGCGATGAAGAGTGGTCCCCTCTTGCCACAACTAGAGAAAGCCCTCGCACAGACACGAAGACCCAACACAGCCATAAATCAATAAAAAAACAAATACTTAAAAAAAAAAAAAGTCTAAAAGAAAAAAAAAAAAGAAAAGAAAATTAGTAAATCAAATTCTACAATGTATAAGAAGAATTATACACTGCAACCAAGTGAGATTTATCTCAGGTATAGAAAGTTGCTTCAATGTTTGAAAATCAATTAATGTAATCCATCACATCAACAGGTTAAAGCAGAAAAATCACATGATCATATCAATAGATGCAGTAAAAATATTTGAAAAAAATCTAACATCCTTTCATAATAAAAAATCTCAGTAGATTAAGAATAGAGAGGTACTTCCTCAATTAGACAAGGAAGATCTAATGTCATACTTAACTGTGAGAATCTCAAAGCTTTCCCAGTAAGATCAGGAACCAAACATGAAAATCCCTTATTAGCAGTGCTTTTCAACATTGTGCTGGACTTCCTAGCTAATGCAACAACACAACAAAAGGATATAAAAGGCATACACATAAGGAAAGAAGAAATAAAATCATCTTTCCTCACAGATGACATGCTCATCCAAGTAGAAAATATGAAAGAACTGAGAAAAAAAAAAAAAAAAAAAACCTCCTAGAACTAATAAGCAAGTATAGCAAGGTTGCAGCGACAAGTTAATATACCAAAGTAAATAGCTTTTGTATATACCAGTAAGAACAAGTGGAATTTGAAATTTAAAATACAATGCCATTTACATTAGAACCCCCAAAATTAAATACTTAGGCATAAGCCTAACAAAATATGTGCAAGATCCTCGGGAGGAAAACTATAAAACTCTGATGTACAAATCAAAGAAAAACTAAGTGGAGGGATCCTCCATACTGAATAGAAAGGCTCAATATTGTCAAGATGCCTGTTCTTCCCAACTTAATCTAATGCAATTCCAATAAAAATCCCAGCAACTTATTTTGTGGATATCAGCAAACTGATTCTAACATTTAAATGGAGAGGAAACACACCCAGAACAGCTAACACAATAATATAGACGATTAAATTCAGAAGAATGACACTATCTAACTTCAATGTTAACTACAAAGCTACAGTAATCAACACAGTGTGGTATTGGTGAAAGAAAAGAGATAGAATAGGAACAGATCTATGGAACAGAGAGTCCAGAAGTAAACCCTGATCTTTGACAAAGAAGCAAAATCAATACAATGAAGAAAAATAGTGTGTTCAACAAATGGTGCTGAAACAACTGGACACCTACATGTCAAAAAAAAAAAAAAAAAAAGAATGTAGATACAGCCCTTAACACCTGCCACAAAAATTAATTCAAATTGAATCACAGATCTAAATATAAAACAAAATTATAAAATTCCTAGACAATAACACAGAAGAAAATCTAAAAGACCTTGGGTTTGGTGTTAGGAGGAGAAAAGCTCAGGGAGATGAAATGTCCTGCAAACAAGGATCTCTTATCAGCAGTAATGTATCAGCATCTGTGTTTGTTTAAAATATTGAGAGACAGAGAGAGGGAGAGATTTTTGCTTTCTTGCAGAACGTTCAGAGCAAATTTCAGCACCCAGATCTTCAACAGAAAACCTTATGGAGCTTCTTGAGGTGTGAGCGGGAGTTAAGGGAAGAATTTCCTGCCAGAACTGGAAGTTCTAATGATAACTGACATTGGATTATTATTTTAAAGGAAAAGAGAAACTGCTACACACTGAAATGACACAAGTGATCACAGTGGTATTTATGCTGAGTCCTGGAATTTCAAGTACATTAATGGGCTTCAGCAGTTTGCAGAGTAGGGACCCTGACCAGCAGCAGCACCTGGGAGCTGGTTAGAAATACACATCTCTCCCAGATCGGAGGAATCAGTAACTGCAATGGGGCCCTGGCACTCTGCATTTAACCTGGAAGTTTAATCCTCTGGGGGATTCTGATGCCCACTCACGTTTGAGAACCACTGAGTGCCTTTAAAAACCACCAGCAGAAATGATCTCTAGCCTCAAACACTTATTCTTCCCTACTGATTACCCCTCACCATGTGCAAGACACTCTCCTTACCCTCAGCTACAATCAAAGCTAAGGAGGATACATCTTGCCAGCTACCAATTCTCTGGGTCAATATGCAAATGTATCCCTTGTAAAGCCCTGTGTCTTAGTTGCCAGAACAGCAGGAAGGAAGTCAAATGAATAAAAATTGCTCATTTGGCTATTCACGGACAGCCAGTGCAAGGTTTCTCAGCCTGAGCATTATTGAGTTTGGGCACATGATAATATAATTCTTTGTCTTTGGGGGCTGCCCTGTTCATTGATCATATGTTTAGCAGCATCCCTGGCCTCTATGTACTAGATATGTCAGTAGAGCCACACAACAGACATTGCCGCAGGGGACAAAAACACCTTTGTTGAGAACACTGGGTTAAACCAAGCGAGCTGGCTCTGGAAAGTAAACTACATTGGATAGTTAAGACTATGAATTCTATAAAGGCCTAAACTATACACAGTGCCAATATCCCACAACACTTACCCACCTCCTATCTCCAGCCTATGGAAATAGAATATAGGCAGACAACCCCAGATTTCAGGCTACATTGACAGAGCCAATCCGTTTTTCTACCCAAATTTAGGCATGTCTGTAATCCAAAAGAATGACCCTCAGTTTGCTATACCTCTCAAAATGTTATAATCTTTCGATCTGCTGCTCAAGATTTTCATTTTTGTTTTCACAACATGTGATTAAAACAAAGAAAAAGTTTATTGGGTTATAAAATGCCATGGAGTCATCACAACTCTTAGTTCACAGATAACATTTGTTTTGAAAATGTGAATCTGTACAACTAAATTAACAAAATTAACAGAAAATTTAAGCATAATATAAATTTACCATTTGCTTATGTGATTTCTGAATGCATATAACGACACCCGTCTGAGCCCAGTGGCACAAAAATACACAAAACGCACACCTGTCCATGTCATACATCTATAAGCTACCTCAGCTCATGCATATGCTAAGAGCCAAACATCTCTTCACAGTAAATCACAGTAACCCAGCGCTTTGATGCCTACTTCTACAAAATTTGTCAGGTCTTCCTTAATGTAAAGAATGACATATTTATTATAATATTTATGTCTTTCTTATCCATTAAATGTGTAAAACTGTGTCATTTCTTTTAGTAGGGTTGCATCTTGTGTGTGTGTCAACCAAGTTTGAGCGTTGTGCGTCTAACCCCATTTCTTTCATTAGCCCTGAGATTTTCGTTGCTCGTTTCTGCAGAAAGCCATGACTTGGAAGACGGGTATGCCAGTTCAGAGTCTGAACCTCTTCTGGCGCCAGAACCAGGGCACTGGAAAAGCAGCCAAAGCCCCTCCCCGTTGGCTCCTCCCCTCGGGACTCAACCTTCAACCTCAGGGCAGAGACAGCAGCCCCACCTGGAAGCCTGCGTCCCACGCTCGCCGGCAACTCCTCCTCCTGGGCTCCCCTGCTGACATCTCTTCCGAGCACTGCCACCCACCCCCCTGCCCCGGTCCCCGCCAGTCCCGCAAGGGCTGAGCCCGCGTGCCCTTCATCTTGTTCCCCCCAGGGTCCCGCCGCTCACCCGCTCCGCGTCACCAGGCACTGGCGGAGCCCCAGCTTCCGGAAAATGTCCACCACCGTCTCCATGGGGGTGTGGTCCGTGACGGTGAAAGGGCTGAGGTTCAGGACGCGCCGCAGCTTCAGGGGCTGCGGGCTGTTGGCTGGCAGCTCGGGGGGCTCCTCGGTGAAGTACATGACCGAGTCGCTCACGATGCCCTCCTGCCTCTGTCTGGCGTTCTCTGGAATGGGCGAGCAGGACGGTGAGCCCCACGAGACTCCCTTGCGGGGTCCCTTCCCCCACCCCATCCCACCCCATCCCACAGCAACACACGACTTCCCTCCCCCAGCAGCCTAGAATCCCACAGAGGAGGGGCGCAGCAGGCAGACTCCACATTCTTAACTTGGGGCTTCAGCCAAACATCTGTGAAATTGGCATCTCCCTCTCTCAAGCTAATGCTGTGCGAGACCCCCCTGCTGTGAGCCGATCATTCACTGCCAAAGTCTTGCAACGCGGGCCTGACCAGGCTACTTCCTTTAGGGAAATGCACTGCTTCTGCCTGGACGTCAGGGCACCCAGCTGGCCCAGGGCCTGCCACCCTTGTTTCCTGACACACCTTCACCTCATCAGGGGCCGAGGTTTGACGTGAAAAGGAACCTCACTTAGCTGCCCAATGACCTTAATACATGGTTTGGTTTTTTTTTTTTTTTTTTACAAACTAACGTATAACTGGCTCAGATGGTATTATAAATCCTGAAAGGAACAAGAAACCAAGAGGACCATCCTAGGCTCACAGCCCAGAAACGCAGCTCAGTCTAATCATGATTTTTGGGACCCAAGAAATAACCCTAGAAAAAGTATATTTTACCCCTTTTAATCTCCTTTTTTGTGAATTTCTCAAAGAAATTAGAACTGCTGTGGTTACAATTAGCCAATTTCTGTCTACAGAGAATATCATGTGAAAGAAAGCTAAAATAAAATATGCTAACAGGAACTCATATACCTAAATGAAGTGCTAGAAACCAGGCTATTTAGATTCATACATGAAGTAGATTCATGAGTAGACGTATCTCCAAGGCAAATTTCCTTTGGTAAAAAATTTAATCTCTGTTTTAGACCATGTGAGGAATTAGGGAAAATGTACAGTGAGGCTTACCTTAAAATGGATCCTGATTTCTACAATTTTTGCTTTCTCAAAGACTACTGTTCATCTATATTGTTCATTTTTAAAAAATTCCAACTGCCTGTTCTGAAGTGATTTATTGCAATAGAGTACTCTAATGGAAAGCTGGAAGCTGGTGAATGGAAGAAGAGCCAACAGGAAAGCTCTTCACATCTTTCTACTAGGGTGAACCATCTATTCCTTGTTTGGACAAGAAATCTTTATCAGTCACCAGAATGGCTGCAACAAACTCAAGGATATAAGTTCACAGAGGGCAGAGCCTGACTACTGTCACCCCAGCTTCCCTGGAAGCTGTGCTCCCAGCTTCCGGGACAGCACCAGCACATAGTGGATGCTACCAGCAAGAAATATTTCCTGTGCAAGAGGGTAAACCAAGCCCTCACCCAGGGCGTGATCCAGTGCTACTAGAGTATAGACTCCCAGACCCCAGGGACTCATGGGAGCCTGCCTGTGTAAGAAAAGAAGAAGGAGTGTAGGAAGGAAGGAAGAAAGGAAGGAAAGAAGGGAGGGAGGGAAGGAGTGAGGGGGAGGGATGAAAGAAAAGAAGATGGCCCAACATTTACATGTGTAAAAGACCCAAAAAACAAGAGGAAAATACACCAAATATTAACAATGGCCTTCTGTGGTGTTGAGAATATGGGTAAATTTTTTTATTTTCCCATTTGCTATTGATTTCCCCAGTATTCTATGCATATTAGTTTTACTTCAAAAATGTAACAAACTTCATATTTGTTGTAAAGATCAAGTGGTTAAACTGTTTTTAAAATTGTTGTTAGTATTGGGGGTCTGCTGTTCTATTCTACCACAACTACTCTCAGTGGCTGCAGCTCCTGAAAAATGATGTACCCTTTACGAGCGCCTGTTACGGTCATTCAACCTGACATTCCACTTGTTAGCAGCAGTACGATCATAATGCCAGGTGCAAGGAGGGTAATGAGGAAAGTGTTGATAAAGTGAATTCCACAAACTATGATAGGCCAAGAAATTTTAAAAGACTGGAAATAATCACATATCCAGTAAGTGATTACAATGGCCTTAGAGCAATGGTTCTCAACTGGGAGTAATTCTGCCTGCACCCTCAGGGGACATTTCTCAGTATCTGGAAACATTATTGACTGTCGCTACTGACAGGAGGCTGTTACTGATATGTGGTGGTAGAGACCAGGGATGCTGATCACACAATGAACAGGGCAGCCCCCTCACAACAGAGAATTATTTGACTTTAAATGCCAAAGAAGCCATGGTTGAAAAACCCTATTTTAGAGTAATTATGTTTTTAAGGAGGTAATACTAATCCTGTGAATTTTAATTGCTTCCATAAAACAGATGTAATTAATAAGGAAGTTTTAACAGTGAAAAACCAGAAGAAGCCACAGTCGTGGTCAGTACAAAAACAGTATGATAAAATGGTAAATAATACTTAGAATAAAAAGCAGATTATTTTGTGACAAGTTATAGTTCAGTAAGGCATAGAGAAGTCCCTCTGCATATGTTTTAATATCCCCAGCAGAAACAAGCAGGGAATCTGACAATTCTCCATGGCTTATTATGTAATTAACCTCTCAGACAGAAACATCTTTAGCCCTAAATAATTATCCAACAGATCTGACATTTATGTTGTTGTTCAGTCATGATACAGAGCTCTTTCAACTTGCCAGAAGATACCCTAGTATCTTACACCAGTAAGAAAACAAAGAGTTTCTTTAACTCTTCTCCCATAACTCTGCTTTTCCATTCCCACTGGGTCTTCTTTGAGTCCTTATTTTGATAAAATCTTTGATGAAGATAATTTTAAAATATTACAAAGCTGTTTATAAACTTTTTTTAACATTGGCAAGAAGTTTCAGAAATTCAAAGGGAGAGCCTTAGAAATAGTTAACAAAGAACAGGGATAAGCAAAGGGTTGTCTGCACAGTGTATATTCCCAGTGGAGCATTTCACCATTATACCTCGACAAGCCCCAGTGGCAAAATTCATAAATACTCTTGAAGATGACATATAGAGTAAAATCAAGTGCACACATAAGCCATGTCAAGGTAGGCTACAGCCTACCTTGAAATGATGGGATAGCGAGCAGGATCTCATTTGCTGGTCCCTGCCCCTTCTCCACCTGGAGAAAACACTCTAAGAGTCACTGCTCCTCCCTGCCTGGGCCTCCAAAGACTCACACCCAGGCCTCTGTCTGTGGAATCCTCCTACCTCCCGCTCCCCCTCCAAGGCGCTCATCCCTGGGCCAACGGGAGCCCCGGGCTTCTCCGAGCCGCCCGTGTCGGGAACATCCCAGCTGGGCCTCATCCCCTCTCCGCTCTCCCAACTCAGCAGCCTGCCCCTCAGCCCAGCTGATCCAGTCAGCGCACGAGGAGGAAAAGCATCCCACGGAACTGACTGGACCCACGCGGGCCTCTAACTGATGGCGCCGGACATAGAGTCGCGAAGTGAAGGGCTTGAGCGGCGCCGAGGGAGGCGCCTGAGGCCGAGAGCTCAGCATCTGGGTCGGTCAGCCTGCCTGCAAGTCCGTCTCCGCGACCGGCCTGCCCGGCCAGCCCGCGCTCTCCCACCTCGTCCTGCTCAGCTTCGCCCAGGAAGTCCCTAAAGGGCGGAGCGCGTGTCTCCTGGCGGGAGGGGCCCAGGGGGCTGCTTGCAAACGTGGTGCTCGGTGTCCAGCCAAGAATGCCTCCGACGGGACACTGTCCCTCACGGTGTGACCTGGGGGCAGCAGCAGCAGCAGCACTAAGAGGGAGCTCGGGAGAAATGCAGAGTCTCGGGTCCCACCCCAGACCGACTGCATTCTGGCCAGACGCCCACGTGAAACGAATAAGCATTAAAGCGTGAGAGACCCTGGCCTGAAGCCCTCCGACCCTCGTCCACTCTCTCGAACCTCTTTGAGAATGTCGGGGCACAGGGGTGCCGTTCGTCTCCGTGAAGCGTGAGCCTCCCTGCTTTACTCACTTAGGGCGAGAATCAGCTCCCTCCTCTGGGCGAACCCGATGAGGCGCTCCGAGTCACTGGGGACGACCACGGGGAAGCCATCGTAGTCGGTCTCCTTGATGAGCGTCTCCACGTCCTCAACGGTCATGCTGTCCTGGGTGAGCACGGACAGCGGCGGCTCCCCCCGCCGTGGCCGCATGACGTGGGTGGCCAGCGTGCGGTGGGTGACCTCGTCCTTCACGTCCAGGAATGGGTACCCATTTAAGTGGATGTGGGCCTCGTAGATGCCTTCCTTCCCAAAGGCATCAGCCACCCACTTGCTGGTCACGGCCGCCGCCATCAGGGGCACGATGTACTCAAGACCACCCGTCAATTCAAACATGATGACCACCAACGACACCGTCATCCTGGTAACTCCACCTGCAACCAAAGGGAGGAATGAAATTGCAGGACTCGACCCCACACCCGCGAGAGGACATGAACTGTGCAAACTGACAAGCCGGCTCTACCCTCCCGGCACCTGTTCCGCGGAGACAGTCCTACACGGCGCCCAGGCTCAGACCTCTAGGATAGAGGCCAGTCTTGGTAAACACAGCCTCGCATCAGGAGCCGTAAGTCACATCTCACTGAGGGGCTCTTCTCCCGTGAGGGACAGCAAGTTGTCTATTCACCCAGGACCCGCCTTGCTTTTTGGTGAGTGGAGCCTATGTGGGCTCTGCAGGTTTCTGACTCAGCAAGCATTGCTCTCTACCAGAACCCCTCGAGCTGGAAAATTGTAGAGACTTTTAGGGGCTACAGACAGGAGACAGACCCACCCTTGCGTCCCTTGGTATTCAAGGGAAGAATCCATATCGACTCCCCATCTGCCCGTGAGCTTAAACCAGGGTTTCTGGACCTCAGCACGAGGAACATTTGAGGCCGGACCATTCTCCGTTGGGCGTGGGGGAGGAGTGTCCTGTGCACTGCAGGATGTTTAGCAGCACCCCTGCCCCACCCACTACTGTAGACGGTACAGCTGCAAGATGGTGGAGACCCCATCAGCCTGAGTCCCCGGATGACTGAGCGGAGAAAAGCCCTCTGCTACTCACATTACACACACACACACACACACACACACACACACACACACTCGGTACCTAGGCAGGCAGCGGCTCCCACCATGGCGTAGAGCCCTGGGGTGACGCAGTCTGCTCCGGGCCTGCACCAATTCCTGAAGATGATCCAGTCGTGGTGATGGTAAGCCAGTTGCTCCATGCCAATTCCCACCATCCTGCCTGCCATGGCCCCCACAGCCATGCTGGGGATGAAGAGACCGGACGGGATCTGCGGGGAGCGCAGGGGAAAGCAGCATGAGGGAAGGGGGCCCCTGTTCCCGCTGCCCCACCACCAGGAAAGTCAGGCCCCCTCGACAAGCTTGCATTTTGCTTTGGTCTTCAAAGGAGGGGCAACGCTTCAAAACATGGGTCAGCTGGGAAACCATGGGACCAGTGATTTCACCTGCTTGGTCGTATCTACTGTGACTTGGAGAGAATGCAATTTTACACTTTCATTTCCTCGCCTTCAAAAGCTGGCCTGGTTTGCCTGCTGTGGATTAAAGAATCTCAGAGAGAGATGGGGGGCAGGTCTGTCTTCCTAACAAAGTCCATTTTCCGAAAAGTATTCTGAATATTTTCAAGCCAGGCTAGATGCAGCAAAGAAATAAGACCATGGAAACTGAAAGGTCTAGGTAATAGCGTGTTTTATATTTTGCTGTGTGAAAAACATGTTCATTTCTCTAGTGATCAGACATTTGCTACAGAGCAGACTTGACTCTGTTCGTGGAGACTGCATGTGACCGCCGATCCTGACCGGGAGCTGCATTTATGTCACCCCTACCCCACCCCTGCCCCCCAGCTGTCATCAAGCTGAGGATGCAAGTGGATCTTTACCCAAATTCGAGTTAAGTTTGGATCCTCGGGTGTGATTTCTACAGTGTGAGACATTCCTGAGGAAATTGTTCCTTTCTGAGCACCCCTTATCCCCCTCATCTTTTAATCCCCTGTAACTTCAAAGCAGACTTCTCCCAGCAGGCACCAGAAGAAAATAAATCCCTTTGCATCAGAGACAGCCACCTATTTAATACCGTTTATCCTTCCTTGTTCTTAAGGCAAAAATTCAGGTTTGTGTTTGACCACTGCACCCAAGTACACAGATCCTCAGACTTTTTTTTAATATTTATTTTTTTGGCTGTGTCAGGTCTTAGTTGCGGTATGTGGGACCTTTCGTTGCTGCGTGCAGGCTTCTCTCTAGTTGTGGCATGGGGACTCCTGATCGCGTGGGCTCTGTAGTCTGCAGCAGGCGGGTTTAGTTGCCCCTCGGTATGTGGGATCTTAGTTACCACTAGGGATTGAACCTGTGTCGCCTGCACTGCAAGGTGGATTCTCAACCACTGGACCACCAGGGAAGTCCCTAGACTTTTTTTTTTTTTTTTTTTTTTAATTCGTAAGAATACCACAAAAAGCAACAGTCATGGAACACAAGGGGGTTCTGGAGGGTTGCCAGCGTTCTGCTCCTGGTCCTGGGTGCTGGTCACACAAGTGTGTATGTTTTGTGAGAATTCCCCAAGCTGTACACGTCTCCATATGAATGATATACTCCAAGCCTTAGCTTCTTCACTGGTAAAATGGGGTTATAAATCTCTATTCCATAGGCTTGCTGTTTATCAAAAGCGTTGTTTCTTGTTGATTAAAAGGATGTCAAGTGCCCTGCTCATGAGAACGTTCAGTAAAGGTCACCTCCCCTTTTCCCCCCGTCACAATCTTATTCTGGGGACTCGGGTGCTATCCCCAGAAGGACAGAGGTTGCCTCCCTCCCCTGACACCTTCCCTCCCCTTCACCTACCTTCATGCCAAAGGTAAATATGGTAATGACGATTTTGAAGATCAGCGCCAGCGCCAGCTGCCACATGGCCGTGCAAACGCCGACCCCGGCCGGCCGGTGGGGGATGTCGTCCACGGGCCGCGTCATGTTGGGGTCATTGATGTAGTCACAGAGCTGGGAGGACTCGAGGGCCCCGCAGTCATTGAAGAGCTCGGATATGAGCTCGCTCGTGCTGCGGCGCGTGTAGGGGTTGGGGTAGGCGACGATGGCAGTGATGGCGGTCACCGCGATGACCTCCAGCACCGGGTACTTCCCCAGCTTGGTGGTTTTGCGCCTCCTGCACCAGGCGATGTTGCAGCGGATGAAGAGGGTTCCCCACAGGCCCCCAAAGACCCCAAGCAGGATGAAGGGGAAGAGCCCGGCCATGTACCAGGGCGTGTGATACTCCACGTAGAAGAGGACGAGGCGGCTGTTCCCAAAGGGATTGATGGGTCGCAGCGTGAAGGCTGCCACCAGGGCCGCAAAGAAGGACCGCCACAAGGTCTTTAAGGGAAAGTAGTAGCTGACCTGCGACCAAGCAACAGGTGGAAAATCAGAGACCGGCGGCAGAAAGAGCCGCCCAGAGCCCCAGACCCACCTGCTGGCACAGGCCATAAAGTCACACTCAAGACCAAAGACGGGCGGTACTCACTTCCTCAACCTACGTGTGAGGATGGCCCAAATGCACTAACAAAGATAGTTAAAGGACTCTATGTCTACAATTGGAACGGACACTAGTCAAGGTGTGTTTGCGCTATTTTTTAAGACAAATGAGAACACTTCATCATCATTCTGTTTATAGCACAGAGACCCTCCTAAAAGAAAAGAAACCTCTGATTTGATTCTCCAGGCAACAGATCATGGGTTGAAACCCCTGGCCCAGCAGATGTATCTGGAGGGCACATGAGTTAAGAATGGTTTGTACGTTTTTAAATGGTTGGGGGAAGAGAGAATTATTTTGTGACACGTGAAATATTCAAAAGAACAAGACTTAGTGACAAGTGGTAATTACATAAATTTCAAACTTCAGCATCCATAGGGAAGGTCTCGTTGGAAGGCAGCCACGCCGTGCACGTGCGTGTTGTCTGCGGCGCCCTCCACGCTACAAGGGCAGAGCCCAGTGGTTGCGACCGAGCCCTGAGACCCGCAAAGCCTAAAATATTTGCTACCTGGCCCTTTACGGACAACGTGGGCCGACTGCTGGACTGGATCCATTTGGGTTGCAAAACATAAAAATGCTTCATTATGTTGTTTATGAAAACGAGAGGGGAGACTGCAAATCTCCCCCCAGAAATCACACTGGCAACTTTTAAAACAGGACTTGAAAACACGTATTTCATGGCGAACACTGCGGCTCCTTAATGAGCCGCAGGACTCTCTCAGCCCTCAGAGGGCTAGAGAGGGAAGCCTCCTGCCGCCCCGACCCCCGATGTGTTCCTCAGCGCTCAGAACCACGGGGCCCTCCGGTGCCCACGCTCACCTCTTCCAGACTGAAAAGCACACCCCCGATCGGAGCACCAAAGGCGACAGAGACCCCGGCAGCGGCCGCAGCTGACAGCACCTGCAAAGCAAAGAGCTCCCCGTCAGCCCGAGGCCTTTCCGGCAAATCAGCGGGTACTGGAGAGGCTGGAGAGGGCGGGAGGGCGCTTCATTCTGCACCTGCTCACCTCGCGCCTCTTGCCCTCGTTCTTGCTGTACTTGGAGAAGAGGCTGCTGAAGAAGTTGCCACAGCAGCATGCCACGTGCACCAGCGGCCCTTCCTTGCCAAGGCTCAGGCCCGAGGACACCACCAGCACCAGGGTGACAGTCTTGATCAGCAGGGTCCACTTGCCCAAGTAGCCCCTGACGATGAAGCCGCTCAGGATGGTCTTTATCTGAAACACAGGATGGAGAGCGATGGGGAGTGAGCCGCTTCAGCGCCACGGCTAGGAAAGTAACCTCTCCCTCCTCTGAGGAGCAGCTTTCAAACCGAGATTCGCTAAATCATATGGAAGACAGGCTGCTTTAGCTGTTAATTTAGCTATAATTTTATATTGAGAATTTGTATTAACGCCTAATTTTATATATTAATGGAACCCTGAAACAATTTCAATGCATAGTAAATCTTAATAATTCCAAGAGTAATGAGAGATCATAAAGAGGACTGAATAAGTAATTATCAGTCTCATTTTATTTATGGCATTTTATCATGTGCATTTTGCCCTCTGTTGTGTTGAAAAGACACGTGTATCTATTGATTTTAACTGTAAATTTTTCACTACTGAAAGATGGCCAAGATAAAGGAACATCTGGCCGGCTATGTGACAACGCAAATAGAACAAAATATCAATTTAACTTTAGATCCGGGTCGGCAAACTATGGCCCGTGGGCCAAATCCAGCCCACAGCCTGTTTTGTATGACCTACGAGCTAGGAGTGCTTTTAATGTTTTTAAATGTAATATGTAAACAAGACTACTAGCCTTTTAGTGAGACTAGTTCCTCAATTTTGCCTCTTGACTCACAAAGCCCAAAATATTGACTCTCTGCCCTTTATCGGAAAAGTCTGCCAACCCCTGACGCAGGCCAGGGGCATATGGGTGTTTACTGTCCAATTCTTTCAACTTTCCTGTATGTTTGAAAATATTCTTAATACAATATTGGAAAAAGAAGATGCTCAACATTCTAATAACGCACCCCTGGGGGATGTAAGGGTATCTGAATCCATGGCAACCCCTTCCCTTCCGTTGAATCTTGCCCTCTTGTCCTGAAAAGTACTTTGACTACAGGTAGAGCTGACTCGTGCACCACTTTCAGACCTGCGACGTTTTGTACACGCCAAATAATGGCTTTCTCCCTAAAGGTGCACGTGAATTTGCATAACGCTTTTAGAATTCAACGGGGTGTCAATCTCAGTGATTAACTTCATCTACTGGAGTCCTCTTCCCCCAAAACAGGGTTCTTCTGGATATGGAAGCATCTCCAATGGGTAAGTAACATTTTACCTTCAACCTCTCCCGCGACTGGCTGAAATGGAGTGAATGTTTACTGCCCAGCTAGCAATTTACAAGCCTGTAATCAGAGATTTATTAGACACTGAGTGAGTCAGCTAATGAAATTCATGGTCAGTATCCGTTTTCCCATTGTATAATACATAATGGGACAGCCTCAGCTCCTGTCACCGTCAGGATGTTTACATAACGTCAAAGAGCCTCCCAGTGGGCGCCAAGAGATCAGTTTCTCACGTAGCTATTACAATCCTTCTCCACCGGCACTCCGTGGCACCACCTGGAGAATCAGGCACCAGTGAGGACGAGGTATCCCCCCGCCCCGAGATCTGATGCAACTGGTCTGAGGTGTATCCTGGGCATAGGAGGTTTACAGCCTCCCCAGGTGATTCTAAAATGCAGTCCAGGTAGAGAAGCACTGCTCTCGTCCTGAGAAGAGCAGTACAGCTGTTCCTAATTCCTCTGTATTTAAGGGCGGTCCTGAAACGCTCTCTGGCATCATGTCACCTGTGATGATTTGGAGAGGGTTGTGAAGTGAACTAATCCTAGCAGTTTTACAGGGGGGTGACTGGACCATTTTCATCTCAGGAGTTCTTGATAGAGATCTGTTTCTTAATTCAAGGAGAAAGACCAACAGTGAGCAAGCGTGTGGGCATCCGTTCGAAAGCACTCACTAAGCTCCTTCCTAAAGGCAGACAAACTAGCAGTGGTTAAACTGGTCTTTAACTAGTGCTAGTGGGCCTATTTGAGCCTGTGCTCTGGGGATCTCAGATCCCTTTATTTAAGGGACGTTTTATTATGCCTGCCACAATCCTGCCCTTTTGTGTTGCCTAGAATAAAATTATCTACAATTTTTTGTCAGTTAGTTAATATGGATTTGGACCCCAGGGTACAGCTGAATAGTGTAATACCATTTAGAAAATTACAAGCATCTAAATTACCTGAGCCTTTGCCAGCCATGACATGTGGTGAATTGAACAATGTCAGAGGTATTTTGTAATTCTCTAAAATGACTTTATAAAATTGTCATGATCAAATTAGGGACTAAAGAAGGCAAATTCATAGATGCCAAAATCCAATCACTTGCTTTAATTTGGATCAACAGAGACTGAATCAAGCAGGGCTTTAAGGCGATGTATTGCAGCACATTTGTGACTTCATGGTGGTAACTTTAAAACCTCTCTGGCAAATAAATATTTGTGAAAGAGTTCACATTGTATAGAACTGAAACAGCAACTCAAAGTAAGTTCTAGGAGAATATGATTTCTTTTTTTTCTTTAATTTATTTTATTATTTATTTATTTATTTTTGGCTGTGTTGGGTCTTTGTTGCTGTGTGCGGGCTTTCTCTAGTTGTGGCGAGCGGGGGCTACTCTTCGTTGCAGTGCATGGCCTTCTCATTGCGGTGGCTTCTCTTGTTGCGGAGCACGGGCTCTAGGCGTGCGGGCTTCAGTAGTTGTGGCACGCGGGCTCAGGAGCTGTGGCTCGTGGGCTCTAGAGCGCGGGCTCAGTAGTTGTGGTGCAGGGGCTTAGTTGCTCTGCGGCATGTGGGATCTTCCCAGACCAGGGCTCGAACCCATGTCTCCTGCACTGGCAGGTAGATTCTTAACCACAGCGCCACCAGGGAACGCCCTAGGAGGACATGATTTCTTATACGGTCCACAGTGGTTCTATGAATGAAGCAGACAGTAGTAGAATCATCATTGCCCAGTTCGCTCTAAGTTCTGAAGCCCAAGAACTAGTGTGCACTTTTAAGTGTGCATTGTAGAGCATACAAAAGCATTTTTTACACAGAAAAAAAATGGTCTCTAAATTTGTATTTTTTTTTTTAATGTTTCAAAGGACTTTTTGACACTGGCTGGGACCTGGAACCCTCTGCTGCACTGCTGCAATGCTTGCACCTGGACAAACATCTATCAACAAAATACAAAGAAACTATAAGGGACTAAAAGTAACTGCATGCATGCCCAGTTGGGGCAAATTCTGGACAACAAGATACAAAGAGACCAAAGAGCCCCACTGCCACTTCTGAAGAGCGGGAGCAAAAGCAGGTCACTGCGCGTGCACCCTGCACTCAACACCACCAAAGGGGTGAGCAGACCACCTAAGCAACTCCTCTGGCCCGACCCCTGGACACACCCCTACCCTCACCACATATAAGGAACCAGCTCGCCTTGCCCCCCAGCAAGTAGGCCAGCAAAGGAACCTGTTACTTGTTCTCCCTCCCGGCCTGCTGCAGCTCAGGCCCCAATAAAGCTTTGCCTGAATTTCTTGCCTGGCCTCTGATCAATTTCTATTGATTAAGGAGGTCAAGAACCCTGGTCAGTAACATTGTCATCCAAAGTAATCTAAATGTTTCAGAAGCAAACATTACAAAGGATGAGTGATTTTTAAACTGTGCAGAAGTGCACTGCCTTCAAAGTTTGTTGCGACACTGCACGCCAGGAACAGCTTAAGGCAGATCACCTCCTATGATGGGAAGTGTATTTTCTAAAGATCTCATTTAGTATCTTTCCTGAAGTGTAGAACAGCCCTGTATCTCAAACTGGGTAGAGCTGTTTGCATGGTTAGTTGGGTTTTAACTGGAAGGACATTCTTTATATCCAGGAACTACTTATTTGCACTTACTTTTCACTCTGCCCCTCTCCTCCAAGAACTGGGGTAGGTATTGCACCCTTAGTTTAGGAAGTTCAAGCTCTACTATAATAACAGGGAAATTTTTCTACTACTGAGTCATAATAACCAAAGCTTAATTATAAGCTCTCCATTGGGCTCCTGATACTTGAAAAGATTATTGTGAACTCTTTTATAAATAGAGACATGAATCTGTTACATATTATATACGGCTGAAAGCATATTCATGTACCCACTACCATGTACCCACTACCAAGTTCAGGACAGAAGAGCAGGTACCTTTGAAAGCCCTGTGTTTGCTTCCCCAGTGGAACCTTCCTCCTCCCCCCTCCAATCATTCCCTTGCCTTTCTTAATAGCTTTAGCACATATGTGTATCACTAAACAGTATGCTTGTTTCATTTTGGCTGTTTTAGGGACTCTACAGAAATAGATTCTTACTTTATTTAGATATTCTTCTGCAACTTACTTTTTTCACTTGATACCGCTTTTTTGAGTTTTATCCACATCAATGTGTTCCTTGCGCTTTGTCACACGGGAAACAATGCTCAACTCAGTAGTTTATTCCTTTTGAGTTCAGCTGTCACAAATAAAGATGCCCGCTTTGGACGAAGACCAGGTCCAGCCAGCCACTCCCAGATAGAGTTCCCTGTCTGTCTACGAGCTGAGCTACGCATCTCTGGTTCTTGGAAGGGGAAGATGGTATTGCCGCCACATCTTTTATGGCTGCTTTAAATTTCCCACCAGTTCCCCACTGGCCATCTCCTTATTTTGATAGGCGGCTTGAGTCCAAAAGCGCCTGCTGTTGGGCATTGCGATCAGAAACCAAGATGCCAACAGTAATCTGTTCTTTTTAGTGTCCCGGGTGCCTTCGGTCTCTGATGTCCAATAAAACGCAGTCAGTTCTGCCTGAACACTTGTTTGGAAAAGGCAAATTTGTTCCAGTGTGATTCATGCCTCAGGGCAGAACTTGAGCATAATGCCAATTTCACATCTGTTTCTGCACAATTTCATCTGGGAGAAACACAAGGCAGAAAACTGCAGCTGCAAATCAAGCCGTGCAGGGATACACAAAATGCACACAGGCACACGTCTCAGAGGACTTCCAGCTCACGCATGCACTAGGGGAGTATTCATACATTTCTTAACCATTTAACGTGCGTCTAACTCTGCTACTGCTTTTATGAGGTTCCCATCTTTTTTATGTGTCACCAGTTGAAGTTTCTGAGTGCTGTGCCCCTAGCCCCATCTTCCCCACAAGCTCTGTGGTCTTGATGATGCAGTTTTGTGATTTTTAGGAATGCATATGGTGCCTTAGAGCAGCACTGGCTGTACCAAGGAAACAGGATGGTATTGCAGCTTATTTGTCAGGCTCCTGCAGCAACATGTTCATATAAACCATCCAAAGTTCAGCATGAAATAGTCTTTTTTTTTTTAATTTTATTTTTTCCTGGATCAAGACAAAGTTGAGCTTTCCTTTCGATGATCCTTTAATTACCCTATGTGGTGAGAAATCACACCCTATGTGGTGAGGAATACATTTCACCCAGTGAAAAATGGACTCTTTTGAGACTAAAAATAACATCTCACCCTTGCTAACAGTAATTCTTTGAATCAAAGTATAAGTCTTAGAAATGGCTGGGAAGCTAGACGGCCATATTTCCCTCCAAAGTAAGAGAGAAGAAATCAAACATGGTGCCCAGCCAATTCTGCCTGCCCACCTCCATCAACTCAAGTAGAGAATTTATTTTTTGGAAGTAATGGAGAGCACTGAGAACGTGTGAGATTTCAAGATCCTGGTCTACTTCTGAGATTTGAAGGAATTAATTTTCAACTCCACTGAGAAAGAGGTTTAGCAAATGGCAAAGTGCATTCCAAATGTCTTCAGCTGCATTAAGTCAATCAGGCAAGAGAGTGGGAGAGGGAGGAGGAGAATAAAGGGATTACGTCTATCTTCCAAGAAGAGTTCTAGCTTGAATGGTCCTCACATTACCCCTAATGTGCATCTTGGCAACTAACTCCCCCTCACCTGGGCTTCTGATCTGGCGATGACCCATAGTCATTGTGGTAACCACTGAATTTGGGTAGAAATTAACCCTTTACCCCAACTAAGGTTTGTATGTGGATCTGAAGTTTGGAGTGCCATGAAGGCAAGCGCCTGGTCTGTGCTTCACTGCTGCATCCCCTGGGCCTGGGATATTCCCATCACGGAAAGCCCACAAACATCCTCTGTAATGTGTTCCTAAGATGCATTGGAAGATGATAACTTAATCCACAATGAGACAGCACTTCACACCTGCTAGGAGGGCTATAATCCAAACCAGATAACAACTGGGGTCGGTGAGGATGTGCGGAAACTGGAACCCACATACACTGCTGCTGGAATCTCAAGTGGTGCAGCCACTCTGGAAGAGAGTCTGGCAGCTCCTCAAAAGGTTAAATATAGAGTTGCCATGTGACCCAGCAATTCCCCTCCTAGGTACCTACCCAAAAGAAATGAAAACATATGTCCACACAAAAACCTGTAGACAAACGTTCAAAGCAAAATCATTCATAATAGCACAAAAGTGGAAGCAACCCATGTTCCTTAGCTGATGAATGGAGAAATGAAATGTGCTCTATCCAGACAATGGAATGTTATTTGGCCATGAAAAGAAGTACCAATGTATGCTACGACACAAATGAACTTGAAAGACATTACGCTAAGTGAATGAAGCCAGACACAAAAGTCCACAGATTGTATGATTCCAGTTACATGAAATGTCCAGAACAGGGAAATCTGCAGAGAGAAGAAAGTAGATTCGTGGTTGCCTAGGGCTGGCAGACCTGGGGGCAAATGGGGAGTGACTGCTGATGGGTACAAGGATTCTTTGGGGGTGATAAAAAAAGTTCTAAAATTAGATTGGGGTGATGGTGGCACAGCTCTGTGAATATCCTAAAAGCCATCGCATTGTACCCGTTAATGGGTACACCCCACGGAATATGAATTATGTCTCACTAAAGCTGTTATTAAAAAATAGTAACATCTTTTCTTCTCAATCAGAAGGGATAAAAATCAACCCTATTTCTTCAGCATGATCAAGAAATCACTCTCAGTAAGAGAAATAAAGCCAAACAAAAGGCTTTAAAGAAAATACATACATCGTGCACATGAAATAGTGGGAAAGGATTTTCCAAGTGAAGTTTGAACCCTAGAGCTAGAAAAAGCCAAGCGGCAAGTGGCACTCGTAGTAGCCACGACGACGGTCAGGACAGACGCTGCAAGGCGAGAGCTCGGACGTCCCCCCGCACCAGCCACGGGGCTCCCAGCCAGGACCCGCCCCTGCACCCACCTCCGACTGTTTCACCAGCAGCTCCGACCACTTCTGCCACAGGGGACACTTGTCCCTGTCCTCAAACGTGGTCTCATTGGAAGTCCAGCAGCACTGCTCGTGGCTGTACCAGGAGGCCGACAGGCAGATGCCCTCCTTCAGGTCTGTCATCCAGTCGACGGCAAGATCGATGACCCCGGCCAGGATGCCTGGAAGAAGCAGCGAGAGCCACTCAGAGGGACGGCCGGCGTGGGCCAGGGCAGCACGTGCGCCCGGAGGGCCAGGCGGAGATGCCCGTGCCCCGGGCTGCCACGCACCCAGGAAGCCTCTTTCTTCAGTCTTGAGGTCACCTGAGCGAGTGGCAGGGCACCAGGTGTGGCAAAGGTGGTGCCCAGCCCAGTGAGACACAAAGGCCAACGATACGCTGTCCTCGGGGGGCTTTGATCGGGCGGGAGGGAGAGACCCGCAGCGCTGAGCCCACCGCAAGCCCCTGGGGCCGAGCGGCTTTCAGAACCCAGCCCTTCCGAATCTTAGAAACAGGGTACCTACACCCTATACATCATGTAACCCCCTCAGCGGCTTCTGGGGCAGGATGCTGGGATCACACACATGAGTATCCTCCAGGAAACCTGACAGTTCAGACAGAACGGAGACAAAACGATTTACAACAGCCTCGTCACCGAAATAAAGTTTTGCCACCAAATGGAGTCCAGCTTGAAAAATCTCACTTGTTAGAACTTTCTGGATTTTTAAAAAATTGTGGATAAAGGACAGAGGAGCTACATAAGTAAATAACTACTTTAAAGGCCGATAGAAGTGGGATAAAATCGAGTATGCAGTGGGTCAGAGAAGGCCATTTTAGGTCTCCTTCTAGAATAACACATTCCAGTCTTTTACAAAGGCAGGGAATACTTTTGGGCTACCAAACTTTTCACACTTTTACTGGATCCTCATTACAACATCAATTCCCCACCAGCATCAACACCAAAGGCAGCCATACGCCAGCCTCAGGCGACCTGGCCTTGCCACTCTCCTGGTTCCATCAGCAGTCGCCCACTGTTCTAGCCAGAACACCTGAATCCTCAGCAGTGCGCAGGCTCTGACCGCCGTTCCCACGTTTCTCTCCAGACTCCTCTCTCTCCATCACGAATCCCACACCCTGCCCACACAGTGTTCCTTGGCACACCAGGCCCTCCTCTCTGCACCGCCTCAGATAGCACTGTCCTCCCCCAACCCGGCAAGCTCCTATTTATCTTCCAGGTGCTGGCATTTATATCACCTCCTTCAGGAAGCCTTGCCTGATTTCCTAAGTCTGGGCTAAGTATACTTCCCAGGCATTCTCCCATCACCATACTTACCACATCCTGATATGATCAGTATTTATATATATGTGTATACACACACACACATCCCACACATGCACACACACACACACTCCAACTAGTCTATAAGGGTGGGGGGAGTCTCTTGTCTAGTTTGTGTGCCACGGTGGGGCTCAAACCAGGTGTCTAGACCCTGTGTCCCCTTTAAGTGGGCAAGGGCCATTGTTGTATTCATGTCAGGTACATAGCTGGAACTATATATCCATGTTGAATGAATGAGAGCAACAAACGAATGAAAATCATAAAACTCAGGTCCATCCATTCACTCAAGGGCTATTTATTGAGCACCTACTTACTACGTGCCACGTACTGTTCCACACCCTGGGGTAGAGCAGTGAACACAGCAAACTCAGGTCCCTGCCTTCATGGAATCTCACCTTGGGCGAGAAGACACTAGACTGAATAAGTAAGTAAATGAGGGGCTCCAACAGAAGGTGGTAGGTGCTAGAGAGGAGAATACAGCACGTTCCAGTGGCAGCCATTTCCTACAATGGTGCAGGAGAACGGTCGGACAGGTCCTCAAAAAGTTAAGCAAGGAGTCACCACCTGACCAAACACTTCCATTCCTAGGCATCTGCCCGCGAGAAATGAAAACATATACCCAACACAAGACATGTACGCAAATGTTCACAACAGCATATTCACAAAAGCCAAACAGTGGAAACAACCCATATGCCCATCAATTGCTGAACGGAGAAACAAAATGTGGTCCACCTACAATGGCAACAAAAAGGAATGAAGTACTGACACACGCGACAGCATGGATGAACCACGGAAACGTTATGCTGTAAAAGAAGCCAGTCACAAAGGACCATATGTTGTATGATTCCATTTTATGAAATGTCCAGAATAGGCAAATCTACAGAGACAGAAAGTAGATTAGCGGTTGCCCAGGACTGAGAGGAGGCTAGGGGCACTGGGGCTGATAGCTAAAGGGTAGGGAGGTTCTTTGGGAGCTGATGAAAATGTTCTAAAATTGACCTTGGTGATGGTTGCAAAACTCTGTGAATACACTAGAAACCACCAAGTTGTACACTTTAACTAGGTGAACTGTTTGGTATGTGAGTTATATCTCAATAAAGCTGTTACATACATACACACATACATACATATAGTGGGCGCGGGCGACGAGGCTCAGAGAGGGAGAGACGTACTTCTAGAAAAGGTGGTCAGAGAACACCTCAAGCAGATGACATGTGAACAAAAACTGCCTTGTGTGGAGCAACAGCGACACCCAGTGGTGCCTCCTGGTTAATGCCCTGCAGAGGAGCCGCAGCTTTTTGGGCCTCTCCGTCTTGGGCGTCAGAATATAATGTCTGGGCTGCCACTAAGGAGGTGACAGGACAGACAGTGGGACCCCTGGGGCTCGCCACTGGGGAACGGGAAGGCGAATGGGGCACTGTTCTGGCTTTTCCTTCATCCAGATCAAAAGAACACTTTAGCCACCTTCACTGCCAAGATCACCCCTTTCTTGCCTCCCTCCTATATTCACCTGCTGATGTGACCATGGGATCGCCCTTCTCCAGTGGTCCTCACCCCTGGCCGCACATTAGAATCACAGGGGAAAGGGGGCTTTACTCAGTGCTAGGGTGTCATCTCCAGGGGTACTATTTAATTGAAGCCTGGGCAGCAGCATTTTTTTTTTAATTCCCCAGGTGATTCTTCCTGAAAGAACTGATGGAAATCGGATTAACAGTGAAGCCCGATGGTCGGTATCTGACTTGTTAAAGACAGCCCGACAGGGCTCTGAGATCAGTTGATAAATCTACGCTGTGTGACTCCAGCAGGATGCCAAGACATCTACTCTGATTCCTTCATTTCCCGTACTCATCCCTTCTTCCCAGGAGCCAAGAATAACACAGGGTACAGTTTTATAAATCTATTCTAAAGAAAGACATCAAAATTAGCAGCAGACTACCCTCCCCGCCCCCCGCCACCTACCTTTAAAGGTCTTCATAGAGCCAAACGAATGGGTGGCAAAACGCCGTATGTCCATGAACTCGAATTCCCTCCCAGCACTGCTGCCAATATACACCGGGCGCGCCGCTGGGAGGGGAAGGACAGGGCGGGGGGGATGGGCGGGCAGCTGCGGTGACCGGAAGGAGAGGACTGCCCCTTCAGCTCTCTCCTGGGCCCTTCAGGACAGGCAAGGCAGAGGGAGTCCCTCCCTGGCAACCAAGCCCCTCCTACCATTGTAGATGTAACGAGTGACAGGGCGGCCAGAAATCCAAGTCCTCTAATCACAAAATCTTACTCTATGCCCCGCAGGTGCTCTGCAAGTATGTACTATATTCAACCTGTATAGCACAGCCATTCTCTAATCAGTCCTATCACCACAACTAGCGTGTTACTACAGGCAGGGGGGTTTTCTTAAGGGAATCTCTTTAGCATGATCAAATTTTTTTTCTTCTTAGACATTAACCTTCACAGCCTCCTAAAAGGAAGTAAGTTTCAGGAAACAATTTCCACGGAGGGCTGGTGCACTTGCTATTAAAAGGGGAGGTGTCCCCTCCAGATACTCCTTCGTTCACTCTGGAAACAGCTACTGCTCACAAACACGGTGTTGGGATTATACAAATGAAGGACACGGAGTCCCTGAGGGCCAGAACAACCCACGGGCTGGAGGTACCTCCCCCGGGCCGACCTCAGACCCTGTGGTGTCTCGCGTTACTGTGAGCGTCTCTCGATGTTTACAGTTCATCTCAGGGCCTGCCGGTGTTAGTAAAGGCCAGTCTCATAGGATGTTTTATTTTTAGAGATCAACATGTTCCCGTCCTTTCTCGCCTTCTACGTGGCCAAGTACTACAGAATGTGAAATGTGTGCTTTCAGTAAAATCCAGCATGGCAGTAAACCTCTGTACAGTGTGGAAAGGGCCAACCCGCTCTCTCGGTACCGCTCTCCAATGACCGCACCTGGGCCCGTCCGTGCCTTGGGGCCTTCTTGCTTTACTGATGATAGATTTATGTTAAGTGCATCGTCGTGTATTGTGCTCTTAGGTATTTGAAGGAACAACCCCCTCGCATGAAGGACAAGAGAAACGCCCCACGTACCCGCCAGCAGGCCGATGAGCAGCATTACCGCCCATCCCGACCAGGCGTCCAGCAAGCTCTTGATGAATTCCCATATGGACTCCTTGCTCTTGCTCGTTATCTAGAAACAGAAAGGCATCGGAGTTGACGTGGATACACCTTCCAATTCATGCTTCCTTCTCTGAAACTGTTTCCTCAGGACACACGGTGATTGAGAAAACGAATATAATGAAGCAACTAGACTGCCACTTACGTGATTCTTTCAGTTACCTAGCACAATGGTTAAATGGGCTTTCTAGTTCACAGACCTATAAAGATGCCATAATAGTCTCCAAAGAATCCAAAAAAATTCACTTAATTAAAAAAACCTCACTAAGTGTGATTTGATCTTTGACTATTTCAAAGCCATTCTGAAGGAAGACATCACTTCAGTGTCACCGTTTTGAATACAAATCATTATTTTAGCTTAAATCATAAGGTCTGTTCACAAAAGACCCTCTTCGACAAAGACTTCATTTCCTTCTTTCATTTTCCAGGCTACATGTTAACAACAAGAATGAACTTACTTTCTCTTTCTTTCTTCCTTCCTTCCTTCCTCCCTCCCCCACTCCCTCCCTCCCTCCCTCCCTCCCTCCCTCCCTTTATGGCTGCGTTGGGTCTTCATTGCTGTGCGAGGGCTTTCTCTAGTTGTGGTGAGCAGGGGCTACTCTTCGTTGCGGTGCGTGGGCTTCTCATTGCAGTGGCTTCTCTTGTTGCGGAGCACGGGCTCTAGGTATGCAGGCTTCAGTAGTTGTGGCTCGTGGGCTCAGTAGTTGTGGCTTGCGGGCTCTAGAGCGGAGGCTCAGTAGCTGTGGCACACGGGCTTAGTTGCTCTGCGGCATGTGGGATCTTCCCGGACCAGGGCTCAAACCCGTGTCCCCTGCATTGGCAGGTGGATTCTTAACCACTGCGCCACCAGGGAAGTCCCAAGAACCTTTTTTTTAATTTAAGTATAATTGATTTACAATGTTAATTTCAGGTGTACAGCAAAGTGATTCAGTTATACCTATATATATATATTCTTTTTCAGATTCTTTTCCATTATACGTATTACAAAATATTAAATATAGTTCCCTGTGCTATACAGTAGGACCTTGTTGTTTATCTATTTTATATATAATAGTGTATATATGTTAATCCCGAACTCCTAATTTATCCCTTCCCCACCCCGTTTCCTCTTTGGTAACCATAAGTTGGTTTTCTATGTCTGTGAGTCTATTTCTGTTTTGTAAATAAGTTCACTTGTACCATTTTTTTAGATTCCACGTATAAGCAATATTATATGATGTTTGTCTTTCTCTGACTTAACTTCACTCAGTATGATAATCTCTAGGTCCATCCATGTTGCTGCAAATGGCATTATTTCATTCTTTTTTATGGCTGAGTAATATTCCATTGTATATATGTACCACACCCTCTTTATCCATTCCTCTGTCAGTGGACATTTAGGTTGCTTCCATGTCTTGGCTATTGTGAATAGTGCCGTTAGCTTTGTGCAGTGGCAGTATCACAGCCAATGAGGTTTATCCAAGGCGTGATTACTGCTAATTGTAAATAGCGCTGCAATGAACATTGGGGTGCATGTATCTTTTTGAGTTAGAGTTTTCTCTGAATACATGCCCAGGAGTGGGATTGCTGGATCACATGATAACTCTACTTTCCATTTTTTAAGGAACCTCTATACTGTTCTCCATAGTGGCTGTATCAATTTACATTCCCACCAGCAGTGTAGGAGGGTTCCCTTTTCTCCACACCCTCTCCAGCACTGTTGTTTGTACATGTTTTGATGATAGCCATTCTGACCGGTGTGCGGTGATACCTCATTGTAGTTTTGATTAACAGCAAGAAGGCTGAATGAGCCAGTCTGGATCACGCTTTCCAGGCAGATGGTTACATCTAAACACGTTGTAAGAGGACCCCTTTGCCTCCCTGTGTTAACAGAATCCTACATTCCTGAGATCATCATTCCCCTCATGACCCTTTAGAGCAAGGGCTGGCAAACATTTCCTGTAAAGGGACAGAAAGTAACTATTTTCGGTTGGGCAGGTCAGATGGTCTCCGTGGCAACTACCGGACTCTGCTGCTGTAGCACAAAAGGAGCCATATGGAGCATGCGCATGCGCGGGCGGGGCTGCGAGCCAAGGAACCGGTGCAGAGCCGGACACGCGCTGCGCTGGATTTGCCCGAGGGCCACAGTCCACGACCCCTGCTCTGGACGGAAGGGTGCCCCAGCTCCCCCGTTCCTCCAGGTCGGAGCCAAGCGGCTGCGTCAGCTTCTCGACGCTACCTCGCTCCCTACACATCTCTCTGCCTCCTTCCCTGTCAACCTGCGTGAAATGATGCGACACAGTCACACTCTCGACGGCACTGCCCCCTCAGCGCACCCTCGGAAGCTGCTCTCCCTCGGTCGCCGACAGCCCCCTCGCGGCTGCTTCGTCTCCGACTTGACCCCGCCGTGGAGGGGGCCCCGTCCTCGCCACTCTCTCCCCCTTTCACTTGTGGCCACTCTGCTGGCTGCCCTCCTTCACCTCTACCTGCTTCTTCTAAGCATCAGTCACTGACCCCCAGCCCGCCCCCCGGAACCCGCTAAATCTTGGCACTGCTCCGGGGCCCAACTGCTCCTGACCCCTCTCTCTCCAGACCCAGGCCACCTGGGCCGCTTCTAAAGCTTCAGCGCCCACTCGCACGCCAAGGACCCCCCATGCTCCACCAACAGCCCTGACCCTGCCCTTGAACTGCACAGGGTTCTCTCGCCTGCCGACCACCTCCAGCCACAGGCTGGACAAACGGCTCAGACTTACAGCGCCTGAAACCGAACTCAGTGGCCTCCCCCTGAAATCTGCCGCGTCCCTTTTCTCCCCTCTCGTCATCCAAGGCATCACCCTCTTCTGACCACAGCCAGGGCGTCATCCTGGCCCCACTACCCGCCTCCATCCTGGCAACGGCTCCTGTGAAGGATCTGGACCCCAAGCCTCTCTCCGTCGGCACTTTACTGCCCTCTGACAGATCTTCGTCCTCTTTCTCCTGAGCTCATTTCCAAGCTTCCTGTTTCTCCCCTGGCAGTGCATCTCTCTTGTATCCTGTGGCCATGAAAAAGAAATCCAGGGCTTTCCCGGTGGCGCAGTGGTTGAGAATCCACCTGCCATTGCAAGGGACACGGGTTCAAGCCCTGGTCCAGGAAGATCCCACATGCCACAGAGCAACTAAGCCCGTGAGCCACAACTACTGAGCCTGCACTCTAGAGCCCGTGAGCCACAACTACTGAGTCCGCGTGCCTAGAGCCCGTGCTCTGCAACAAGAGGAGCCACCGCAACGAGAAGCCCATGCACCACAACAAAGAGTAGGCCCCGTTCACCACAACTAGAGAAAGCCCACGCGCAGCAATGCAGACCCAATGCAGCCAAAAATAAATAAATAAACAAACAAATAAATAAATAAATAGGAAATCTAGGGACTTCCCTGGTGGTCCAGTGGTGGAGAGTCCACCTTCCAATGCAGGGGACGCGGGTTCGATCCCTGGTCAGGGAACTAAGATCCCACATGCCACAGGGCAACTAAGCCCACGCACCACAACTACTGAGCTCACATGCCTCAGCTAGAGAGCCCGCATGCTGCAAACTACAGAGCCCACGCACCCTGGAGCCTGTGAGCCACAACTAAAGAGAGAAAACCTGCCCACCACAACTAGAGAGAAGCCTGCGCGCCGCAAAGAAAAGATCCCGCATGCCTCAGCGAAGATCCTGTGTGCCGCAGCTAAGACCCGAAGCAGCCAAAAATAAATTAATTAAATAAATAAATAATAAAATAAATCTTAAAAAAAAAAGGAAATCCAAACTCCTCTTCATGTTCTACTCAGTCGTTCCCAGTGCGGCCCCATCGCCCACGTGGCCGGACTCATCTCTAGTCCTCCCCTTCCGTGAATCTGCCACCAAACCTTAGAGCTCCTTGAACTGCCTAAATGTGCCACAGTCTTTCATGCCTCTGTGACCTAAAAAAGAGCCACTCCTGATAAGAATCCTTTCCCCTTCCTCTGCCTGGCAAATTCTTAGTCATACTTCAAGACCCCACTGAAATCTCACCCTCTCTAAAAACTCCCTCCCTAACCATACCTCCTAAATGATCCCACAGCACTTGATACATAACTTTACTGCAGCCCATAAAAATATATATTGATTGCCTACTAGAGGCCAGGCACTGTAATATGTGCTTTCATACACACACAGCCCCATTTAATCTTCTGGTATAATTAACTCCATCCTTACAGATGAGAAGGTGGGGTCCAGAAATGGCACCCCAAAAGTCAGCCAGCCTAAAGGTGTCAAAGTCAGGATGCACCCGATCTGTCTGGTTCCAGAGTCCCCTCCTTGCCCTCCACACACCTCTGTATGACACCGCCTTCCACCCAAAGCACCTGGTATTATAATTACCTATCCACATCTCTGCCTCTCCCACTAGCTCTTCTCTTCTCTAGAACCTAGCTCAGCACATGACACATGAACCCAAGCTCTAGCTCAGTGACTGTCCAATGAAAGCATGGCCTCCAAAGGGATTCCTCTCAAAGTATCCTTATGAACAGCATGTACCTTTCTGTGTCTGTCGGTGTCCCGTGACTTCTCCCTCAGCCAGTCAATGGTGTGGAAGTCCCCATATGTCCCCACACCAGGGAATGGCCCGTCAAGGAAATCCATCAGGTTTCCAGAGCCACTCATCGCTGCTGCATTGACCATGCTACTTACACCTGGGAGAGAAAACCTGTCGTTAAAAACGTAAGCAGAACATCTGCACAGACCTGGCAGAACAATCCACGTGTGCTCTTTTCTTGTACAGGAAAGACATTTCAGCATAGGCACCTCTGCTGTGATGAAAGATACATATAGTCTGTCTTAGCACAGGCTGCTATAACAAAAATACCATAGATTGGGTGGCTTATCAACAACACATATTTATTTCTCACGGTTCCGGAGGCTGCGAAGTCCAAGATCAAGGCACTTAGAGATTCAGTGTCTGGTGAGAGCCCACTTCCTGGTCCACAGATGGCCATCTACTCACTGTGTCCTCGTCTGGTGGAGCACTCTGGGGTCTCTTTCACAAGGGCACTAATCCCATCCATGGGGGCTCAGCTTTCATGACCTCATCGCCTCCCAAAGGCCCCTCCTCCTCCTACCATCACATTGGGGATTAGGTGTCGACATATGAATTTTGGGGAGACACAAACGTTAATTTCTCTTTTTTAACTTTTTATTTTATATTGGAGTATAGTTGATTAACAATGTTGGATAGTTTCAGGTGTACAGCAAAATGATCCAGTTATACATACACATATATCTTTTTCCAATTCTTTTCCCATTTAGGTTGTTACAGGATATTGAGCAGAGTTCCCTGTGCTATAGAGTAGGTCCTTGTTGGTTACCTATTTTAAATATAGCAGGGTGTACATGTCAATCCCCAACTCCCTAACTATCCCTTCCGTCCACCCTTCCCCTCAGTAACCATAAGTTCGTTCTCTAAGTCTGTGAGTCTGTTTCTGACAAATGTTACTTTCTTATTATTTGTGGTAGTTATGTGCTATAAAGTCACCATGGCCACCGAATTAGTGAGTACTAAATCACCGTCCCCAAGAGAAATACAGGGTTAGGTTCCTTTGAGCCTCCGGTCACATTTTCATCAACCAATCGATATACAACCTTGTTTTGTGTGTTTCTGTTTAAAGACACCTTATCAAATATATGTCGTTGGTTCATCCACACTGAACTCACAGCCAACAGCACTGTCACTCACGCTGCAGGAAGCTTGTCTAACACATGTATTTTCTCCATAAGGCCCAGCACGGCCTTCCTGTGCTTAGAAACACTACAGGCACTCCTGCCCTGCATTTCAAGGCCACTGGAAACAGCAAAATTACCAATAAAAAAAAAGCACAAAAATGCGAAAAATATGGCACTAAAGAGACTGTGAAAAGAACACTTGTTTCTGGTCTGGGAACTGAAACAAGACAGCAGAGCACCGATTTCTCCAACCTCAGCTAGGATCGTGCATTTCTGGCAACTCAAACCTTTTGAGTCTCTGCAGTGCACTGTGCGAATGACCGGGCAAGTGCCCCACGTATTGCTCTGGATGTTACAAATACGTTTTAGTGAGCAGGCAAATTCACAAACACGGAACCGCTCATAATGAGGGTCAACTATATCCATTTCTGGAAAACCTCACATTCTGCAAAAGCGGGGCATCAACATGAGAGGCCTGGGGGAAACAGGGTTGAGGCATACCACTCAAAACCAAATCATTGTAGTCAAACCAGTAACCGGTTCTTCTGGGAGATAAAGCGGACCACTGAGTCAGACAACCTCTGTGGTTGTCACTGCGGATATTCAAGATGTACAGCAACAGCAGAGTGAAAATGCTAAGACTTAAACTCACTGGTGGGAGGCAAGGTGACCCACAGAGGGAGTGGTCCTCTGCACCGGGGGTGGGGGGGATGCCATGGGGATAACAAGGAGGCAGGACAACCTGCCACGTGAGCCATGCTATGGTCTGAACGTGTGTGTCCCCCCACCCAAATTCATACATTGAAATCCTAACCCCCAAAGGATGGTATTAGAAGGTGGGGTCTTTGGGAGGTGATTGGGTCATAAGGGCAGTACCTTCAAGAATGGGACTAGTGCCCTTATAAAAGAGGCCCCAGGGAGCTCCCTTGCCCCTTCCACCGTGTAAGGACACAACGGGAAATCTGTGACTGGAAAAAGAACCATCACCTGACCACGCTGGCACCCCGATCTCAGGCTGCCAGCCTCCAGAGCTCTGAGGAATAAATGTCTGTTGTTTATAAGCCAACCAGTCTGTGGTATTTTGTTATAGCAGCCCGAACAGACTAAGACAAACCAAGAGCCATGCCAGGCTGGCAGCACACTGCCCCGGGCAAGCAGCCCTGAGTGCGGGCCCTCACTTCTAATCTTCCTTAAAATACTGTCAAAAGGGTGCCTGCTGCCAG
This sequence comes from Balaenoptera physalus, assembly GCF_965194825.1. NCBI lineage: Eukaryota > Metazoa > Chordata > Mammalia > Artiodactyla > Balaenopteridae > Balaenoptera > Balaenoptera physalus. The sequence goes on along the minus strand of NC_138904.1, from coordinate 15,836,046 downwards.
GGCAGTAGCAAAGTGGAGGATTTCTTCCTTTCCTGCCTAAGATAACAATTCCACTCACATTATTCTGCCTCCACTTGTCTGGAAAACAATCTCAAATAAACCAAGACATCTTCCATGTTAAACCACCATCAGAACCTGATTTACAGATCACATCGGAAATAATCTGACATGGAGGAAATGCTTTGCAGTAGGACCAATGCTCACCACCAGTTAGCAAGAAAAATAATACACTCTTACAAAGACAAGAGATTGGAATGAGCACTAAATCAAAATTTCTTTGGCAAAGAGCATGGAAATCTGAATTACAGGACGGGAAACACAAAAGCGCCAGAATAAGATGGTTAAAGAAGTGAAAGGTAGTTATTAAAATATTTGAGCATAGACTTCTCTCAATTCCTTTATGTATTTTTATATCTGGAGGACTCAACCACGACCTGATAAAACTGCATTTTGATCAAATTGAAAAGTTGCTACAGGAAAAGTGGAGCAATCTCCTTACAAGCAATAAAATGGCCATAGTTATTGATTTATTAACTGTCTGTGCAACTTTGCTACTTTAAAACTTTAAAAGTTTGAAGTCTGAGCCAGGCCAAGCTGAAAACTATACCCACTGATGAATGCTCAGGGAAGAATCATATTGCATAAGTCAGTATCAGCCAATAATAAAAGGGAAGGAATAAAATTAGAAAGCAAAGATTTCATTTTCATTTCTAGAAAAACAAGATGGTAATAGCCTTGTATTATAGGCGGCAAAAACGATCTCTGATGGGAAAAAGAAGATGGCAGGCTGCTGACCCACAATGGGTAGCCCGCGTAAGAAAAACCAAGCCAGCAGCTCGAAGAATTGCAGAGACTTGAACAGTCTATTAAAAAGTTCATGTTAGGGGCTTCCCTGGTGGCGCAGTGGTTGAGAATCTGCCTGCCAATGCAGGGGACACGGGTTCGAGCCCTGGTCTGGGAAGATCCCACATGCCGCGGAGCAACTGGGCCCGTGAGCCACAACTACTGAGCCTGAGCGTCTGGAGCCTCTGCTCCGCAACAAGAGAGGCCGCGATAGTGAGAGGCCCGCGCACCGCGATGAAGAGTGGCCCCCGCTCGCCGCAACTGGAGAAAGCCCTCGCACAGAAACGAAGACCCAACACAGCCAAACATAAACATAATAAATAAATAATAAATAAAAATTTAAAAAAAAAAAAAAAAAAAAAAAAAAAAGTTCATGTTAGAGAGAAGAAGATGGCGGAAGAGTAAGACGCGGAGAACACCTTCCTCCCCACAGATACATCAGAAATACATCTACATGTGGAACTGCTCCTACAGAACATCCACTGAATGCTGGCAAAAGACGTCACACCTCCCAAAAGGCAAGAAACTCCCCACGTACCTGGGTAGGGCAAAAGAAAAAAGAAAAAACAGAGACAAAAGAATACGGACAAGACCTGCACCCGTGGGAGGGAGCTGTGAAGGAGGAAAGGTTTCCAAACGCTAGGAAGCCCCTTCGCGGGCGGAGACTGCGGGTGGCGGAGGGGGGGATGCTTCGGAGCCACGGAGGAGAGCGCAGCCACAGGGGTGCGGAGGGCAAAGCGGAGAGATTCCTGCACGGAGGCTCGGCGCCGAGCAGCACTCACCAGCCCAAGAGGCTTGTCTGCTCCCACTCCGGGGTGGGCGGGGCTGGGAGCTGAGGCTCGGGCTTCGGTTGGATCACAGGGAGAGGACTGGGGTTGGCGGCGTGAACACAGCCTGAAGGGGTTAGCGCACCACAGCTGGCTGGGAGGGAGACCGGGCCAAAGTCTGCAGCTGCCCAACAGGCAAGAGACTTTTTCGTGCCTCTTTGTTTCCTTGTGCCTGAGGAGAGGGGATTCAGAGCACTGCCTAAACGAGCTCCAAAGACGGGCACCAGCCGCGGCTATCAGCGCGGACCCTAGAGACAGGCATGAGACGCTAAGGCTGCTGCTGCCACCAACAAGAAGCCTGTGTGTGAGCACAGGTCACTCTCCACACCGCCCCTCCCGGGAGCCTGTGCAGCCCGCCATTGCCAGGGTCCCGTGATCCAGGGACAACTTCCCCAGGAGAACGCACTGTGCACCTCAAGCTGCTGCAACGTCACACCAGCCTCGGCCACCGCAGGCTCTCCCCGCATCTGTAACCCTCCCTCCCCCCGGCCTGAGTGAGCCAGAGCCCCTGAAGCAGCTGCTCCTTTAACCCCGTCCTGTGTGAGCAACGAACAGTCGCCCTCAGGAGACCTACACGCAGAGGCGCGTCCAAATCCAAAGCTGAACCCAGGGAGCTGTGCAAACAAAGAAGAGAAAGAGAAATTTCTCCCAGCAGCCTCAGAAGCAGTGGATTAAAGCTCCACAAACACCTTGATATACCTGCATCTGTGGAATACCTGAATAGACAACGGATCATCCCAAATTGAGGAGGTGGACTTTGGGAGGAAGATATATTATTTTTTCCCCTTTTCCTTTTTTTGTGAGTGTGTATGTGTATGCTTCTGTGTGAGATTTTGTCTGTACAGCTTTGCCTTCACCATTTGTCCTAGGGTTCTGTCCATCCGGTTTTTGTTTGTTTTTTACTTAAATTTTTTTTCTTTTTTTCTTAATTATTTTTTATTTTAATAACTTTACCTTATTTTATCTTTATTTTACTTTATCCTCTTTTTTTCTTTCTATTTTTTCTCCCTTTTATTCTGAGCCGTGTAGATGAAAGGCTCTTGTTGCTCCATCCAGGCATCAGGGCTGTGCCTCTGAGGTGGGAAAGCCAACTTCAGGACACTGGTCCACAAGAGACCTCCCAGCTCCACGTTAATACCAAATGGCGAAAATCTGCCAGAGATCTCCATCTCAACACCAAGACCCAGCTTCACTCAACGACCAGCAAGCTACAGTGCTGGACACCCTATGCAAAACAACTAGCAAGACAGGAACACAGCCCCATCCATTTAGCAGAGAGGCTGCCTAAAATCATAATAAGGTCACAGACACCCCAAAACACACCACCAGACGTGGACCTGCCCACCAGAAAGACAAGATCCAACCTCATCCATGAGAACACAGGCACTAGTCCCCTCCACCAGGAGGCCTACACAACCCACTGAACAAACCTTAGCCACTGGGGACACATATCAAAAACAGCAGGAACTACAAACCTGCAGCCTGAGAAAAGGAGACCCCAAACACAGTAAGATAAGCAAAATGAGAAGACAGAAAAACACACAGCAGATGAAGGAGCAAGGTAAAAACACACCAGGCCTAACAAATGAAGAGGAAATAGGTAGTCTACCTGAAAAAGAATTCAGAATAATGATAATAAGGATGATCCAAAATCTTGGAAACAGAATATACAAAATGCAAGAAACATTTAACAAGGACATAGAAGAACTAAAGAGGAACCAAGCAACGATAAACAACACAATAAATGAAATTAAAAATACTCTAGACGGGATCAATAGCAGAATAACTGAGGCAGAAAAACGGATAAGTGACCTGGAAGATAAAATGGTGGAAATAACTACTGCAGAGCAGAATAAAGAAAAAAGAATGAAAAGAACTGAGGACAGTCTCAGAGACCTCTGGGACAACATTAAACGCACCAACATTCGAATTATAGGGGTCCCAGAAGAAGAAGACAAAAAGAAAGGGACTGAGAAAATATTTGAAGAGATTATAGTTGAAAACTTCCCTAATATGGGAAAGGAAATAGTTAATCAAGTCCTGGAAGCACAGAGAGTCCCATACAGGATAAATCCAAGGAGAAACATGTCAAGACACATATTAATCAAACTATCAAAAATTAAATATAAAGAAAACATATTAAAAGCACCAAGGGAAAAACAACAAATAACACACAAGGGAATCCCCATAAGGTTAACAGCTGATTTTTCAGCAGAAACTCTACAAGCCAGAAGGGAGTGGCAGGATATACTTAAAGTGATGAAAGAGAAAAACCTACAACCAAGATTACTCTAGCCAGCAAGGATCTCATTCAGATTTGATGGAGAAATTAAAACCTTTACAGACAAACAAAAGCTGAGAGAGTTCAGCACCACCAAACGAGCTTTACAACAAATGCTAAAGGAACTTCTCTAGGCAAGAAACACAAGAGAAGGAAAACACCGACAATAACAAACCCAAAACATTTAAGAAAATGGGAATAGGAACATACATATCGATAATTACCTTAAATGAAAATGGATTAAATGCTCCAACCAAAAGACACAGACTGGTTGAATGGATACAAAAACAAGACCCGTATATATGTTGTCTACAAGAGACCCACTTTAGACCTAGGGACACATACAGACCGAAAGTGAGGGGATGGAAAAAGATATTCCATGCAAATGGACATCAAAAGAAAGCTGAAGTAGCAATTCTCATATCAGACAAAATAGACTTTAAAATAAAGACTATTACAAGAGACAAAGACGGACACTATATGATGATCAAGGGATCAATTCAAGAAGAAGATATAACAATTGTAAATATTTATGCACCCAATATAGGAGCACCTTAATACATAAGGTAAATACTAACAGCCATAAAAGGGGAAATTGACAGTAACACAATCCGAGTAGGGGACTTTAACACCCCCCTTTCACCAATGGAAAGATCATTCAAAATGAAAATAAATAAGGAAACACAAGCTTTAGATGATACATTAAACAAGATGGACTTAGTTGATATTTATAGGACATTCCACCCAAAAACAACAAATTACACATTTTTCTCAAGTGCTCATGGAACATTCTCCTGGATAGATCATATCTTGGGTCACAAATCAAGTCTTGGTAAATTTAAGAAATTTGAAATCGTATCAAGTATCTTTTCCGACCACAACGCTATGAGACTAGATATCAATTACAGGTAAAGATCTGTGAAAAATACAAACACATGGAGGCTACACAATACACTACTTAATAACGAAGTGATCACTGAAGAAATCAAAGGGGAAATCAAAAAATACCTAAAAAAAAATGACAATGGAGACACGACGACCCAAATCTATCAGATGCAGCAAAAGCAGTTCTAAGAGGGAAGTTGAGAGCAATACAAGCCTACCTCAAGAAACAGGAAACATCTCGAATAAACACCCTAACCTTGCACCTAAAGCAGTTAGAGAAAGTAGAACAAAAAAACCCCAAAGGCAGCAGAAGGAAATAAATCATAAGGATCAGATTAGAAATAAATGAAAAAGAAATGGAGGAAACAATAGCAAAGATCAACAAAACTAAAAGCTGGTTCTTTGAGAAGATAAACAAAATTGATAAACCATCAGCCAGACTCATCAAGAAAAAGAGGGGGAAGACTCAAATCAATTGAATTAGAAATGAAAAAGGAGAAGTAACAACGGACATGGCAGAAATACAAACAATCATGAGAGATTACTACAAGCAACTCTATGCCAATAAAATGGACAACTTGGAAGAAATGGATAAATTCTTAGAAATGCACCACCTGCTGAGACTGAACCAGGAAGAAATAGAAAATAAGAACAGACCAATCACAAGCACTGAAATTGAAACTGTGATTAAATATCTTCCAACAAACAAAAGCCCAGGACCAGATGGCTTCACAAGTGAATTCTATCAAACATTTAGAGAAGAGCTAACACCTATCCTTCTCAAACTCTTCCAAAATATTGCAGCGGGAGGAACACTCTCCAACTCATTCTAAGAGGCCACCATCACCCTGATACCAAAACCAGACAAAGATGTCACAAAGAAAGAAAACTACAGGCCAATATCACTGATGAACATAGATACAAAAATCCTCAACAAAATACTAGCAAACAGAATCCAACAGCACATTGAAAGGATCATACACCATGATCAAGTGGGGTTTATTCCAGGAAAGCAAGGATTCTTCAATATACGCAAGTCAATCAGCGTGATACACCATATTAACAAATTGAACGAGAAATACCATATGATCATCTCAATAGATGCAGAGAAAGCTTTCGACAAAATTCAACACCCATTTATGATAAAAGCCCTGCAGAAAGTAGGCATAGAGGGAACTTTCCTCAACATAATAAAGGCTATATATGACAAACCCACAGCCAACATCGTTCTCAATGGTGAAAAACTGAAACCATTTCCACTAAGATTAGGAACAAGACAAGGTTGCCCACTCTCACCACTATTATTCAACATAGTTTTGGAAGTGTTAGCCACAGCAATCAGAGAAGAAAAAGAAATAGAAGGAATCCAAATCGGAAAAGAAGAAGTAAAGCTGTCACTGTTTGCAGATGACATGATACTATACATAGAGAATCCTAAAGATGCTACCAGAAAACTACTAGAGCTAATCAATGAATTTGGTAAAGTAGCAGGATATAAAATTAATGCACAGACATCTCTTATATTTTTATACACTAATGATGAAAAATCTGAAAGTGAAATTAACAAAACACTCCCATTTACCATTGCAACAAAAACAATAAAATATCTAGGAATAAACTCACCCAAGGAGACAAAAAACCTGTATGCAGAAAATTATAAGACACTGATGAAAGAAATTAAAGATGATACAAATAGATGGAGAGATATACCATGTTCTTGGATTGGAAGAATCAACATTGTGAAAATGACTCTACTACCCAAAGCAATGTACAGATTTAATGCAATCCCTATCAAACTACCACTGGCATTTTTCACAGAAGTAGAAAAAAATTTTCACAATTTGTATGGAAACGGAAAAGACCCCGAATTGACAAAGCAATCTTGAGAACAAAAAATGGAGCTGGAGCAATCAGGCTCCCTGACTTCAGACTATACTGCAAAGTTACTGTAATCAAGACAGTATGGTACTGGCACAAAAACAGAAACATAGATCAACGGAACAGGATAGAAAGCCCAGAGATAAACCCACGCACATATGGTCACCATATATTTGATAAAGGAGGCAAGCATATACAGAGGAGAAAAGACAGCCTCTTCAATAAGTGGTGCTCAGAAAACTGGACAGGTACATGTAAAAGTATGAAATTAGAACACTCCCTAACACCATACACAAAAATAAATTTAAAATGGATTAAAGACCTAAATGTAAGGCCAGACCGTATCAAACTCATCGAGGAAAACATAGGCAGAACACTCTATGACATAAATCACAGCAAGATCCTTTTTGACCCACCTCCTAGAGAAATGAAAATAAAAACAAAAATAAACAAATGGGACCTAATGAAACTTAAAAGCTTTTGCACAGCAAAGGAAACCATAAACAAGACCAAAAGACAGCCCTCAGAATGGGAGAAAATATTTGCAAATGAAGCAACTGACAAAGGATTAATCTCCAAAATTTACAAGCAGCTCATGCAGCTCAGTAACAAAAAACCAAACAACCCAATCCAAAAATGGGCAGAAGACCTAAACAGACATTTCTCCAAAGAAGATATACAGATTGCCAACAGACACATGAAAGAATGCTCAACATCATTAATCATTAGAGAAATGCAAATCAAAACTACAATGAGATATCATCTCACACCAGTCAGAATGGCCATCATCAAAAAATCTAGAAACAATAAATGCTGGAGAGGGTGTGGAGAAAAGGGAACACTCTTGCACTGTTGGTGGGAATGTAAATTGACACAGCCACTATGGAGAACAGTATGGAGGTTCCTTAAAAAACTAAAAATAGAACTACCATACGACCCAGCAATCCCACTACTGGGCATATACCCTGAGAAAACGATAATTCAAAAAGAGTCTTGTACCAAAATGTTCATTGCAGCTCTATTTACAATAGCCAGGACATGGAAGTACCTAAATGTCCATCATCAGATGAATGGATAAAGAAGATGTGGCACATATATACAATGGAATATTACTCAGACATAAAAAGAAACTAAATGGAGTTACTTGTAGTGAGTTGGATGGAGTTAGAGTCTGTCATACAGAGTGAAGTAAGTCAGAAAGAGAAAAACAAATACAGTATGCTAACACATATATATGGAATCTAAGGGAAAAAAAAAAAAAAGAGGTCATGAAGAACCTAGTCGCAAGACCAGAATAAAGACACAGACCTACTAGAGAATGGACTTGAGAATATGGGGAGGGGGAAGGGTAAGATGTGACAAAGTGAGAGAGTGGCATGGACATACACTACCAAACGTAAAATAGATAGCTATTGGGAAGCAACCGCATAGCACAGGGATCAGCTCTGTGCTTTGTAACCACCTAGAGGGGTGGGATAGGGAGCATGGGAGGGAGGGAGATACAAGAGGGAAGAGATATGGGAACATATGTATATGTATAACTGATTCACTTTTTTATAAAGCAGAAACTAACACCCCATTGTAAAGCAATTATACTCCAATAAAGATGTTAAAAAAAAAAAGTTCACGTTACCTGAAATTTAACCATATCTCTAGTCAAGCAACAACTCCAGGCAATAATGATTGAAATAAAAAGTCACTCTGGAGACAAATGTATCTTTAAACTTTGATGGGGCATGTCATCGTCCTGACAATCCTGACAATCAGATGCCTAATTGGTAAAGGAAAATAAACATGATATAATCCATAGATCTAACTGGAAGCTCTCCCTGGGCGCCCAGAAGGAGGTGGTGAATTCGCTTCTGAAGCTCGGATTAAGAAAGAGAGAAAGAGGGCATCCAGGTCAGAAATAATGGAAAGAGGGAATTCCTTGGTGGTCCAGTGGTTACGACCCTGCACTTTCACTGCTGAGGGCACAGGTTCAATCCCAGGTCAGGGAAGTAAGATCCCACAAGCCATGCACCATGGCCAAAAAAAATTTTTAAAGAAAAGAAAAATGATTCTATCTGGGATCCATTAGGAGATATAGATGGATAAGAAATGAGAATCCAGCCAAACACAGGAATAAAAAGGAATGAACTCCAAGGACTTGACGAGAAATAAACTTAACCTGTGTAAGTTCAATATGGCACCCAAAGTGATGCAAATACTGCTGACCCTTGAACAACACAGGTTTGAACTGGGTGGGTCCACTTATACATGCATTTTTTTCAATAAATATCATACCTGTATATTCGTTTTACAGATCTTTACCTATGTGAGGGGAAAAGTTTGTGTTCGATTAGAGAGCACAATATGTGGAATCACAAGAACCAGGGTTTGAGTCCTGATTCTATCCGGACTGTTTCAGCTTCTTGCCCTTGGGTGAGTCATTTATCAATTCCTTTGTTTTTGAGGCAGTGAGAGCAGGATGTGGATTTTCGACTGCGCTGGGGGTCAGTGTCCCTAACCCCCACGTTGTTCAAGGGTCAACTGTAGTCATCTGTACCTTAGAGGAGAGCCCATGGTTTTATTTCTTCTCTCCAATAAGAGCACTTCTGCTGGCAGATGACACCGCTGCTTATGATTTCAGGAAGGACAGCATCCTAGATCATGCATCTGAGATTCCTACCTGGTCTGGATCATTGAGGTCAGAGCACAGCAAACTGCAGCTTGTGGGCCAAATCCGGCCTGCTGCCTGGCTTTGTAAACAAGTTCTAGCAGAACACAGCCATGCCCGCTCATTTACGTATTGTCTACGGCTGCTTTCACATCACAACGGCACAGTTGAGTAGTTACGACACAGGCCAAATGGCCCCAAAAGGCTCAAATGTTTACTATTTGCCCATTTACAGAAAACGTTTGCTGACTCCCAATCTACACAGCGGACTGAACACAGAAACAGCTCAGATTCTCTACCTGTCCCTGCATCTACAGCATTTTCAGTGGGACCTGGCAGCTCCTCTTCATTGAGAGGTAGAGTCTATTTCTCCGGCTCTTGAATCAGGGCTGGCCTTGGGACATGCAGTGGAAGTGACAGCATGCATGTACTGAGTCTAGACCCCAAAGGCGACGTGGCCTCTGCTTTCTTCCTTGGCCTTCTGCCATGAGCAGAAGCCTAGGCTAGATGCTGGAAGATGAGCAACCACATGGAGTCAAGGTGGGTCATCTCAACTGAGGCCATCCTAGATCATTCAGGCTCGCCAAGCACAGATTCATGAGTGAGCCCAGCCAAGAGCAGCTGGGTTTGACCCAATCAAACCACCCGGCTGACCTGCAGACCGTGAGAAAAATGAATGGTTATTGTTTTAAGCCACCGGGTTTTTTGGAAAGGGTTGTCATGTAGATGTAGCAGCATCATAACAATGTCTAACAGGTATGATTTACGAGGGCTCCGAGGGAGAGGAGAAATGAAGATGGCTAAGTTAGCTGCAAGGGAGGAGGACTGGGCCAGCAACAGACGACATAACTGGCAACAGAGACAGGATGGAATCGAACTTCACGCTGGAGGGGTCCACCCTGAAAAAAAGAGCCTCTCTCTTACACAACCATATTTACCTACAAAGGGACTTTGGAAGACACAGGGACACCTAGGTCTTTTACCCAATCCTTAAAGGCAAGAAAGGATCTATAGAGTATGAAGGTAGTTGTGGGCTTTTCATATTCAACAAAAGCTATCCTAGCTTGTTGAATGTTTTTAATCACGAAAGGGTGTTAAATTTTGTCAAATGTTTTTTCTGCATCTGTTAAGATGTAATTTTTATTCTTCATCCTGTTAATGTAGTGTATCACATGGGTTGATTTTCAGATGTTGAACCATCATGGCACCTAGTGATAAATCCCATTTGGTCATGGTGTATGGTCCTTTTAATATGCTGTTGAATTCAGTTTGTAGTGTTTTGTTGTGGATTTTTGCATCTATACTCATCAGTGAAACTGGCCTCCAATTTTCTTTTCTTGTAGTGTCTTTTTCTGGCCTTGTTATCAAGGTAATGCTGGCCTCATAAAAGAGCTTGGAAGTGTTCCCTCTTCTTCAATTTCTTTTGGCAGAGTCTGAAAAGAAACTGAATTAATCTTTAAAAATTTGATAGAATTCACCAATGAAACCATCTGGTCCTGGGTTTTTCTATGTTGGGAGGTTTTTGATCACAAAGTCCACCTCTTTACAGTTACAGGTCTGTTCACATTTTCTATTCTTCATTATTCAGTCTTGGTAGGTTGTAAATTTCTAGGCATTTATCAATTTTTTCTAGATTATCCAGTTTCCTGGCATATAACTGCTTATAGTAGTCTCTTATAATCCTTTTTATTTTTGTGGCATCAGTTGCAATGTCTCCTCTTTCATTGCTGATTTTATCTGAGTCTTCTCTCTTTTTTTCTTAGTCTAGCTAGAGCTTTGTCCATTTTGTTGACCTTTAACAAAAAGATGGTGCTATTTAACAAAAAATTGATGTTAACACCAACTCTTAGTCTCATTGATTTTTCAAATGCTTTTCTATTCTGTATTTCATTTATTTCCCCTAATCACTATTATGTCTTTCCTTCTGCTAACTTTGGGCTTAGTTTGTTCTTTTTTGGTCACTGAGGTGTAAAAGTCAGGTTTTTATTTAGAATCTTCTTTTTTAAATGTAGGTGTTTATCACTATAAACTTTCCTCAAATACTGCTTTTGCAGTTTTGGTATGTTGTGTTTTTGTTTTCATTTGTCTCAAGATATTTTCTAATTTCCCTTTTGATTTCTTCTATGACCGACCCACTGGTTGTTCAAGAGTATGTTGTTTCATTTCCGTATGTTTGTGAACTTTCCTATTTCCTTCTGCTGATTTATAGTTTCATTTCATTGTGATCAGAGGGCATACTTGGTATAATTTTCAATCCTCTTTAATTTGTTAAGACTCATTCTGTGACATAACATGTGATCTATCCTGGAGAATGTCGTGTGTGCTTGAGAAGAATGTGTATTCTGCTGCTGTTGGGTGAACATTTGACAAATGTCTGTTAGGTCAACTTGGTCTATATATTGTTCAAGTCCTCTGTTTCTTCTGGCCATCCTGCTCTCTTTTGGTTGTCATTTGCATGGAATATCTTTTTCTACCCTTTCACTTTCAGTTTCTATTTGTCCGTAAGTCTAAAGTGAGTCTCTTACAGCCTGCATAGAGTTGGATCTTGGTTTTTTTTTAATCCATTCAGCCACTTGAAGTCTTTTGATTAGGGAGTTTAATCCATTTACACTTAAAATAATTATTGATATGGAAGATCTTACTACTGCCATTTTGTTCATTGTTTTCTGTCTGTCTTGTAGCTCTTTTGTACCTCTTTTCCTTTCTTGCTGTCTTCCTTTGTGTTTCATTTGATTTTTTTTTGGTAGGAATATGCTTTGATTCTTTTCATTTCCTTTGTGTATCTTCTGTAAGTATTTTCTTGTGGTTACCATGGGGCTTCTAGAAAACATAGTGATAAAAATTTATTTTAAGCTGATTAACAACTTACTTCAATCACATACAGAAACTCCACACTTTTACCTCTCCCCCCATACACATTTTATATTATTGATGTCATGAGTTACACATTTTTATATTGTGCATCTGTTGACATATTTTATAGATATAGTTCTTTTTTATACTTTCTTTTTTTATCTTCTATACCAGAATTCAGTGATTTACACACCTCCACTGCAGCATAACAGTATTCTGCATTTGTCCATATGATTACCAGCGAGCTTTAGACTTTCAAACGTTTTTGTGTTGCTGTTTAGCATCCTTTCATTCCACCTCAAAGGACTCCCTTTAGCATTTCCTATAAGGCAAGTCTAGTGGTGATGAACTCCCTCAGCTTTTGTTTATCTGGGAGTCTTTATCTATCCTTGATTTTTTAATGACAGTTTTGCCAGATATAGTATTCTTGGTTAGCTGGGGTTTCTTTTTCTTTTTTTTCCAGCACTTTGAATATATCATCTCACTCCCTTATGGCCTGCAAGAGTTCTGCTGAGAAATCCACTGGCAGTCTTATGGGGGAGGCTTTGTATGAGATGAGTGGATTTCTCTTGTTGCTTTGACAATTCTGTCTTTGACTTCTGATAGTTTGATTACAATGTGACTCACTGTGGACTTCTTTGGTTCATCTTTTATAGAATCTGTTTGGTTTCTTGAATCTGGATGTCCATTTTCCTTCCCAGATTTGGTAAGTTTTCTGTCATTATTTCTATAAATAAGCTTTCTACCCTTTTCTTTCTCTTCTTCTTCTTCTGAGATTCCCACATGCATGTACTTGTTCACCTGATGGAGTCCCATAAGTCCCTTAGGCCTTCTTCTTCTTCTTCTTTTTTTTTTTTGTCCTCTGACTGGAAAATTTTCAACTACCTGCTTTTGAGGTCACTGATTCTTTCTTCTGTTTGATCAAGTCTGTTGCTGAACACCTCGAGTGAGGTTTTCTGTTGCGCTATTATATTCTTCAGCTCCAAAATTCCTGTTGCTTCTTTGTATTTTCTATCTCTTTGTTAAAATGCTCGTTTTATTCATGGATTGTTTTCCTGAGCTTGTTGAGCATCTTTACGACAGTTTACTTTGAATTCTGTATCAGGTAAATCATATACCTGTGTTTCTTTGGGATTGGTTTCTGGATATTTATTTTGTTTCTTCGGTTGAGTCGTGTTTGTCTATTTCGTCATGTTCTTTCAACTCTTGTATTGGTATCTACACATATGAAAAAACAGCCACCTCTCCCAGTCTTTACAAACTAGTTTTGTACAGGGAAGGACCTTCACGAATCAGCCCAACTAGAGAATCTGGAGGCCTCTCAAACCTTTTCTGCTGATGCATTTTCTCTGGACTTGTGCATGTAAAGTCCTAATTAAAGGAATTTACCAGTTTATTTTTTCACAAGATCATAATCTCTTGCTCTCTCTGGTGTCTGTCCTTGGCGCTGCAAGTTCTCTGGTTCTATAGCAGCAAGCCACCTCACTCTCCTGGGTTCTCAGTGGCAACCAGGAAGCTCCCTGTCAGTACCTCACATCAGACCAAACAGAAATCAGCTCCTCAGGCAGCCCTGCAAAAATCCAGAGAGCTGGATGCAAACTCCACCTCTCTTCCTGTCTCTTGCTCCAAGTGAGGAATGAAGTTAAACAGAAACCAGTCCCTCAGGCTGCCCTCAGAAAAGCCAGGACACTGGAGGCACTCTTCACTCCTCTCCCTCATGACTGAGAAGTCTCAAGTTGAGGGTCTTCTCCCAGTCATGCAAATCCATGCCAGCTGCCACAAGCCACCCACCACCTGCATTGTTCTCAGCTACCCTCAGGCCTCCGACCTATGCTGCTTCCATCAGTGCTATAAGTGGGGAGGAAGGCGAGCCCTGAGGTAGGGCTCTGAAAGGTTGAGATGCTGGAGACACGTTCTACTCTTTCTCCAGGAGGAGAAATTGCAGGCAGTCTCTCTCAGTGCTGAGCTGTGCCATCTTGGAGGAGGGGCCGACACAGGTAAAGTGAAATCACTCCTCTTACTTGTTTCAAAGCAACTGCTTTTGGCTTTGTGCTCTCCTGGGGTCCTGCAACTTCCTAACTGGAATCTGGAATTCTCATAAAGGTCTCTATATCATTGTTATTGGTGTTCCTGTGAGGGAACAATGGCCGTGACTTTCTAACTTACTATTTTGCTGATGTCACTCTGACCCAAAGCATTATCAGAACTCCTAATTACACTGTGGCTGGAACATCTTCCCACTCCACCATGACCCTCTGCAGTGACAAACAATGACTGACTGATATTTGCACTCCCATCACTGTGTCTGGCACGTGGTCAATGTTCACTAAAGTGTTTTGAGTTCATTTAAGTGTGTGGTTATCTCTGAACCATTGGGGTAACAAAGGCAAGGCCCCATTACAGAATTTTTGGTAGGTTCCATCCTACCAAAAATGTCTAAGTCCCAATTATATCATAAATAGGATAAACAGACTCAAAAATAAATGTGTGAGCAGATGAGACAGGCTAGAAAAAAAAAAGAGTACAAAGAGAATTAGCTTGTCAGTTTGACTCCTGCACAGTCTCATGAGTCCAGACCAGCCTCCTCTGCATTGACATCCTCAGGATGATTTGGGGGACATCTGACCCTCAGAAAAGGATGGCAGGAGCCACCAAGAACACCCCCAAGCAGTCCCTGGCTCTGTGCCATGGCTTTGAGGAGCACTTCAGGTACAGAGAACTGAGAGCACCTTTCCTGAAAAATCTAGTCCATGCCTCATTTTGAGTTAATAAATCAGCATTCAAGTTTACAACAAAGATCCTTTCAACAGTTTTTGGTTTGTCCATCCCCTTAAATCTGATTGGTTCTGCTTCCCAGGAAAAACCAGACTTCTGTGCTAAGGTCCAGGCCATGTGCAGGAGTAATGGTCTCAATTTATGCCTGTCATGGAGTTCTACCCAAGCCTTAAACTCTGTGCCTCAATTTCCTCATCTGTAAAATGTGTACAGTAATAGTTCATAACCCTCCTGGGATCATCAAGTATCTTTTCCGACCACAATGCTATGAGATTAGAAATCAATTACAGGAAAAAGAACTGTAAAAAACACAAACACATAGAGGCTAAATACCATGCTACTAAATAACCAAGAGATCACTGAAGAAATCAAAAAAGATATAAAAAATACACAGAAACAAATGACAATGAAAACACGATAACTCAAAACCTATGGAATGCAGCAAAAGCAGTCCTAAGAGGGAAGTTTATAGCTGAATCAATCTCACATCAAGAAACAAAAAAAATCTCAAATAAACAATCTAACCTTAAACCTAAAGCAACTAGAGAAAGAAAAAAACCCCAAAGTTAGACAAGAAAAGAAATCATAAAGATCAGAGAAGAAATACATGAAATAGAAAAGAAGAAAATAATAGCAAAGATCAATAAAACTAAAAGTTGGTTCTTTGAGAAGATAAACAAAATTGATAAACCTTTAGTCAGACTCCAAGAAAAAAAGGCAGAGGATTTAAATCAATAAAATTATAAATGAAAAAGGAGAAATTACAACTGACACTGCAGAAATACAAAGGATCATAAAATGGACAACCTGGAAGAAACGGATAAATTCTTAGAAAGATACAACTTTCCAAGACTGAACCAGGAAGAATTAGAAAATATAAACAGACCAATCACAAGTAATGAAATTGACACTGTAATTAAAAATCGTCCAGCAAATAAAAGTCCAGGACCAGACAGTTTCACAGGCAAATTCTATCAAACATTTAGAGAAAAGCCAACACCTGTCCTTCTCAAACTCTTCCAAAAAATTGCAGAGGGAGGAACACTCCCAAACTCGTTCTATTAGGCCACCATCACCCTGATACCAAGACCAAAGATATCACAAAAAAAGAAAATTACAGACCAGTATCATTGATGACCATAGACACAAAAAACCTCAACAAAATTCTAGCAAACAGAATCCAACAACACATTAAAGGATCATACACCATGATCAAGTGGGATTTATCCCAGGGATGCAAGGAATCTTCAGCATATGCAAATCAATCAATGTGATACACCATATTAACAAATGAAAGAATAAAAACCATACGATCATCTCAACAGATATAGAAAAAGCTTTTGACAAAATCCAACACCTGTTTATGATAAAAACTCTCCAGATAGTGGGCAGAGAGGGAACCTACCTCAACATAATAAAGGCCATATATGACAAACCCACAGCAAACATCATTCTCAATGGTGAAAAACTGAAAGCATTTCCTCTAAGATCAGGAAGAAGACAAGGATGTCCACTCTTGCCAATATTATTCAACATAGTTTTGGAAGTCCTAGCCAAAGCAATCAGACAAGAAAAAGAAATACAAGGAATACAAATTGGAAAAGAAGTAAAACTGTCACTGTTTGCAGATGACATGATACTATTTAAAAAAATCCTAAAGATGCCACCAGAAAACTACTAGAGCTAATCAATGAATTTGGTACAGTTGCAGGATACAAAATTAATGCAAAGAAATCTCTTGCATTCCTATACACTAACAAGGAAAGATCAGAAATAGAAATTAAGGAAACAATCCCATTTTCCATCACAACAAAAAGAATAAAATACCTAGGAATAAATGTACCTAAGGAGGCAAAAGACCTGTACTCAGAAAACTATAAAACACTGATGAAAGAAATCAAAGATGACACAAACAGATGGAAAGATATACCATGTTCTTGGATTGGAAGACTCAATATTGTGAAAATGACTATACTACTCAAAGCAATCTACAGATTCAATGCAATCTCCATCAAATTACAGATGGCATTTTTCAGAGAAATAGAACAAAAAATTTTACAATTTGTATGGAAACACAAAAGACCCCAAATAGCCAAAGCAATCTTGAGAAAGAAAAACGGAGCTGGAGGGATCAGGCTCCCTGACTTCAGACTATACTACAAAGCTGCAGTAATCAAGACAGTATGGTACTGGCACAAACACAGAAATACAGATCAATGGTACAGGATAGAAAGCCCAGAGATAAACCCACGCACCTATGGTCAACAGATCTATGACAAAGGAGGCAAGAATATGCAATGGAGAAAAGGCAGTCTCTTCAATAAGTGGTGCTGGGAAAACTGGACAGCTACAAGTAAAAGAATGAAATTAGAACACTCCTTAACACCAAACAGAAAAATAAACTCAAAATAGATTAAAGACCGAAATGGAAGACCAGGCACTATAAAACTCTTAGAGGAAAACATAGGAAAAACACTCTTTGATATAAATCACAGCAAGACCTTTTTTGACCCACCTCTTAGAGTAATGAAAATAAAAACAAAAATTTTTAAATGGGATATAATTAAACTTAAAAGCTTTTGCACAGCAAAGGAAACCATAAACAACACAAAAAGACAATCCTCAGAATGGGAGAAAATATTTGCAAATGAAGCAACCGACAATGGATTAATCTCCAAAATATACAAACAGCTCATGCAGCTCAATATCAAAAATCCAAACACCCCAATTCAAAAATGGGCAGAAGACCTAAATAGACATTTCACCAAAGAAGACATACAGATGGCCAAGAGGTACGTGAAAAGATGCTCAACATCACTAATTATTAGAGAAATGTAATTCAAAACTACAATGAGGTATCACCTCACACTGGTCAGAATGGCCATCATCAAAAAAAATCTATAAACAATAAA
Source organism: Balaenoptera physalus (assembly GCF_965194825.1). Taxonomy (NCBI): domain Eukaryota; kingdom Metazoa; phylum Chordata; class Mammalia; order Artiodactyla; family Balaenopteridae; genus Balaenoptera; species Balaenoptera physalus. The sequence goes on along the minus strand of NC_138904.1, from coordinate 15,818,133 downwards.
TGCTGTAGAGGGTGTGGAGAAAGGGAACCCTCTTGCACTGTTGGTGGGAATGTAATTTGATACAGCCACTATGGAGAACAGTATGGAGGTCCCTTAAAAAACTAAAAATAGAACTACCATATGACCCACCAATCCCACTACTGGGCATATACCCAGAGAAAACCTTAATTCAAAAAGACACATGCACCCCAATGTTCATTGCAGCACTGTTTACAATAGCCAGGACATGGAAGCAACCTAAGTGTCCATCAGCAGATGAATGGATAAAGAAGATGTGGCACATATGTACAATGGAATATTACTCAGCCATAAAAAGAAAAGAAATTGAGTTATTTGTAGTGAGGTGGATGGACCTAGACTCTGTCATACAGAGTGAAGTAAGTCAGAGAGAGAAAAACAAATATTGTATGCTAACACATATATATGGAATCTAAAAAAAGAAAATGGTTCTGATGAACATAGGGGCAGGACAGGAATAAAGACACAGGTGTAGAGAATGGACTTGAGGACACAGGGAGGGAGAAAGGTAAGCTGGGACGAAGTGAGAGAGTGGCATGGACATATATGCACTACCAAATGTAAAACAGATAGCTAGTGGGAAGCAGCCACATAGCACAGGGAGATCAGCTCGGTGCTTTGTGACCACCTAGAGGGGTGGGATAGGGAGGGTGGGAGGGAGATGCAAGAGGGAGAAGATATGGGGATATATGTATACGTATAGCTGATTCACTTTGTTATACAGAAGAAAGTAACACACCATTGTAAAGCAATTATACTCTAATAAAGATGTTAAAAAAAAAAAAACAGATGAATGCATGAACAAGATGTGGCACATATATACAATGGAGTATTACTCAGCCATAACAAAGAATGGAACTGGGTCATTTGTAGAGACATGGATGGACCTAGAGCCTGTCATACAGAGTGAAGTAAGTCAGAAAGAGAAAAACAAATATTGTATATTAATGCATACATGTGGAATCTAGAAAAATGGTACCGATGAACCTATTTGCAGGGCAGGAGGAGATGCAGACATAGAGAATGGACATGTGGACACGGGGGGCGGAAGGGGAGGGTGGGACGAATTGGGAGATTAGGACTGACACAAATACACTCCACGTATAAAATAGATAGCTAGTGGGAACATGCTGTGTAGCGCAGGGAGCTCAGCTCAGTGCTCTGTGATGACCTAGATGGGCGAGACGGGGGGGCGGGGAGGTCCAAGAGGGAGGAGATATATGTATACATATAGCTGATTCACTTTGTTGTACAGCAGAAACTAACACAACATTGTAAAGCAACTATACTCCAATTAAAAAATAATAATAATAAAGTTTAAAAAAAACAACCCATAAGTGTTTCATGAAAACACGTTTTCCTTACCACCCTGCATGTACCCTCATTCCCAAAGTTTATCTAATCAGTCCTTTGATGTCTGTAGCTCACAGAAGGGACCTGATGGATTCCAGCTCTGCTCAGGGAGATTAAGCAAGTCAAACTGAACTTTTGGGGGACCTGCTGCGATTTCTGTTTACCAAGAACTCGTGAGGCCATTAAAACATGAATCTACGCCTGGCATTTTAAATATCTTCTCCTGAAAACTCCTCAAAGTGTTTACATTTATTAGAGACTATTTTCTTTCAAACGAAATACATCTACTCTAAGTGAAAAGACCACTAACCAAGAAATTTGCGTGACTCCCATCTGGCTGTGTGACCTCCGCTGACCCCTGCTGACCCTCACCGCCCTCCTCTCAAAAACTACAGTCCTGGGCTGGACTGTTTCTCAGGTGCTTTCCACCCAGAGCAGATGACACAGAGACTGAAGCTTAGTTCCAGCCCCTTCCACACACTCGGGGACAAGCAAACAATCTTTAATTCATCAAAACTTTTTGTCCCTGCACAGATACTGGTTAAGCCTAGGGAACTTTCCAGAAATTTCAGAGCTGTCTTCACTGCCAGCCGTCTCTATCAGTCATTACAGAGCAGAAAATCACTTGAAAAAACAACATACTCTTCACTGCTGGCAAAATTGAGATCATCTGAGTGATAATCTCACACCCTCAAAAGCTATAGTGATATCTATGAGCATTACTGCCCTTAACAGCTAGAAATGGGAACCCAAAAGTGTAACTCAGAAAAGATCATTAAAAACATAGAAAAAGCAAGCCCCCGGTAAGCCGGGGGATCTTGTAACCAGCAAGAAGCCAAGAGTCCACGCTCCTCTCCTTGATGGAAACGCATGTGCACCTGTAGCTGCTAGGAAGATGCTTGTTCCCTCCAATCCAGCCAGAGGGAAACAGAGACCAGGGAAGTCAGGGCTGGCCTGGGCATAATCACAGGGCAAGGCCAGAAAGCGAATTATCTACAATCTTCCAACTTGCCCTGCTTTTCGGGCAACTGCTATTTTAGTAAACAGAAGTAGCAAATCTAACGTCTTCATTTTACCTACATTCTGTAAACTGCTCTGCGTTACTCATCTGGCCTGGATCTGGGGGCAGGTCTGGATTAGCTGGTGAAAAAGTCAGTCCTTCTCCCCGTCAACCTTCAAGTCACCCGTGCTTGGAAGGGCAGCACGAAAGAGCGGGCGAGGTGGCTGTCATCTTGGGACCTTTTCCTTCTGGCTCACAGAGGTGCACTATCTAATTCCAGAACATTTTCATCCTCTAAAAGTAACCCCATGCCCACAGCAGTCCCTCTCCTGGCCCAGCCCCTCGTAACCACTCATCTACTTTCCTTCTCTACAGATTTGCCTCTTCTGTACACGTCACAGGAATGGAATCATATCACATGCGGCCTTTTGTGTCTGGCTTCTTTCTCTTATTATAATGTTTTCAAGGTTTGTCCATGTTGGAGCATCAGTGCTTCACTCCTTTTTATGGCTGAAAAATACTCCGTTGTGTGGATATACCACGTTGTGTTTGTCCGTTCATCAGCTGACGGACATCTGGGCTGTTTCCACTTTGGGGCTATTGTGACTAATGCTGCTATGATCATTCCAGTCTTCACGTAGACATGTATTTTCAGTTCTCTTGGGTAGACACCTAGGAGTAGAATTACTGGGTCATATGGTAAGTCTACGTTTAACCTTTTGAGGAGCTGCCAGACTGAAATCACTTCTCAAGTAAGCTTTTTATTGAAAGAAACATCTATCCATAAAAAGGCAAAAGTCCTAAGTGGACACCTCCACAAATTTTCACAAAGTGGGCTCACGCATATCACCAGCACCCAGATCAAGAACAGAACGTGACCAGCCCCCAGAAGCTCCCTCATGGCCCCTTCCAGGCCCTACCCCACCCGGAAAGGGAATCACTATCCTCCCACCACAGATTAATTTTGCCCATTTTTGAACTTTATATAAATGGGATCTTTTGTTTCCAGCTTCTTCTGTTCTATGTGGTGTTGTAAGATCTAGCCATGGTGTTGAGTGTGTCTAATTATCGTTCGTTCATTCTCTATGCTCTACAACAGTGAACTTTTTCTATTAAGGGCCAGAGAGTAAATATCTGTAGCTTTGTGGGCCACGTGGCCTCTGTCGGGACTACTCAACTCTGCCACTGTCACGTAAAAGCAGCCAGAGACAGTACACAAATTAATGGCTGGGGCTATGTGGCAATGAAACTCGATTTATCGACAATGAAGTCTGAATTTCATATAATCTTCACCTGTCACAAAGTATTATTCTTCCTTCAGTTTCTTTCCATCATTAAAAAATATAAAAAACGTTCTTAGCTCATTTTGGCTCAGGCAGTGAGCTGGATTTGGCCGACGGGATGATGTCCTTTGCCTCTTCCTGTTCTATAGTATTCAGTCGTGGAAACAGACCCCCATGAGTTTATCCCTTCTACTGTGGATGGACATTTGGCTGGTTTCACACTTGGAGCCATGACACTACGAGCTAATCCCCAGATGACCTGGGCAGACGGAACGGAAAGTCATCACTCAGATTAAAATATTAAAAGTCTCGGAATTCTCTGGCAGTCCAGTGGTTAGGACTCTGCGCTTTCACTGCCGAGGGCCCGGGTTCGATCCCTGGTCAGGGAACTAAGATCTCGCAAGCTGCACAGTGCAGCCAAAAAAAAAAAAAAATCGGAAGTCTCCAATCAGCAAGGAAGGCTCGTCACCCCAAGGGTGAGTTCCAGCAGGTTCCTCTGGCAGCGTGGGCGTGGTGGAAACTGCCACCAAAACCCCCTCCTGGCCCCGTGAGCCCTTCCAGCAAGGTGGCCTCGCCGTCCTTCTCCTCCCTGTGCCCTCGCAGTAACTTAACTGCCATTCAGGGCTTGGCAAGTGTTTCCTACAAAGGGCCAGATGGGAAATGTTTTCAGCTCAAGGGCCATGCAGTCTCGGTCGCAATTCATCCAGTCGGCCCTTCGGTCGTTGAAGCACAGAACAGCCCAGACAGAGCGGAAAGAAGACGTGTGCCTGTGTGCCCTGGCGTGTGACCTACAGAAACAGGCCGCGCTCGGGGGCTGCCGGGCGCTACTTGACACAAGCAGTCACGGGGCATCTGCCACCTGCCAGGCCCTTGTCCACGGTGCCAGAGCCACCGGCAGGCCTTCAAGCCTCACCTACCAACACAAGCAGCAGCGCAAGCGTCACCACCCGCTGGGAACGTACACAGATGAAGAGGCACGGCCGCCCTGCACAGGATTCTGGAAGGGAAGGATGGGACCCCGGAAATGCAACCACAGGACCTCCCGAGCGGCGTTTCAACCTGGACGCTTTGGAGGTATAAAAGGTAGTTCTTAACACACACACATGCACATCAAGGTTTCTATGATATCCTACCATCGGAAAAGTTTCTCCAACAAATTAGCTATCCTAATGCTTCAAGACACCAGATGCCCCTGGCTTGTGAATACAAATATGGTCATAGCATCACTTTGACAAAGTGGTCAAGGCCATCAGGGCTAGAGGTCACACATACTCACAAGACACCGTGAAAGGAGTGGGACACAAGGAGGAGAGGATTCGAGAACACAGAGTTCAGAGCCAGGCCTGAGATGACAACTAAAAAAAAAAAAAAATACGGAAAAAAGCTTCATGTCTTACAGATTTTCCAGAAGCTCCAACAACCAATCACAAGTCAGTTTTCTTGCAACCTGCATGGATTACAGCAGGCACTAAACTCAGGGCTGACGTCTGCTGGCCGCCAGCTCCTCGGTGCTGGCCGCTCCTCTGAAGGCCACCAGCCTGGGCTCCCTGGGGCTCAGAGGGGTGTCATTGCACCACTGGGCCACCAGAGGGTGCTGTGTGAGCAGCCCTGCTGCCTGGGGCAGCTGAGCCCACCAGGCGGGGCCTGCCTCCTCTCCATCTGCTCCAACCAGTACCCTGCCCTGCCTCACCCGCCATCCTTCCCTCAGCCTCCTTTAGCCCCAACTCCTGCCTCAGGTCACAGGAACTCCTGTCTCCACAGCCCATGGCTTGGGCTCTGTGCCCTGAGCAACTCAAGGGCAATTCCCGCTCCAGCCCGTGGCCACTCCTCTGTCACCTTCAGTGGCTTCTCGGCTTCTACACACCCTCTGACTCCAGTGCTTCCCGAAGTCGGCTTGCAATGGGTGGGTCTCACACAGCCTGCTGACCGAAGTCGAGACGCGTCAGAATCCACAGTGTGATTCCATCTACGTGGCATCCTATAAATTATACGTTAGGTGGTGACACGGAGGCTTCGTGTTCGATCCATTAAGCCATACAGTTAGGTGTTAGGCACTTTGGGGCGTGTTTGCTATACTTTGCAATTTGAAGAAGTGTTTGAAAATGCGGGCTGCCCATCAGGAAATGCAGCTTCTTAGGCACGATTCTCACTTGTGGCTTTTGCCCAGCGCATCTGTTCCATCTTCCGGCGATAGTAGCGTCATTTTTCTTTGGAGCACAAGCCCTCCCCCACTCTCCACGGTCCTGGAGGTTTGGGCAGAAGGGGACTACGGTGGGAAGGAAAGCTCCAGTTCGATGGGCAGGGGCTTCGGGGCTGTCTAAAAACGCTCGCTTTCTTTTGAGATGCAGAAGCGTTTGGAGAAGAGGAGGATGCCCTGAAAGAGCCCTCTGCCAGGCCCGTGGAGGGAGGCCTGGAGGGGCAGAAACTGAAGGGGGCATGGGGGGTTAGGACACCTGGCCCTGCAGGCCAATGTGGGTGCCTCGCCAGCCCCGCCGAGCCTGGGCTGCGCACCTGTGAAAGGGCTGAGCGCCCTCCGAGGTGGCCTGGAGACGGGCAGAGAAACGCCGGCACCTGGCATTTGCTAGATGAGCCGGTCACTGACTAGATGGCAGTGCAGCCGAGCACTTAGCTCCGCACAGGGGTGCAAGAGCAGGCCATTCTCGCCCCCCAGAACCGTCCCTCCCCTCCATTGGGTACCAAAGCTTCCCCGCCCCACCGTGGGCACGTGACCCAGGCGGGCCAGTGACAGTCTCCAACCGCCAGGCGCAGCGACTGGCTGTGGGGCGAGCAGGGGACCCATGCAGTGCCACATGCGGACGACAGCGAAAAGGAGGACCCTCCGTCCAGGCGAGTGGCTACCCTGGGAGCCGCCACCTCTGCGGCGGGTCTACCGCGGGGGGATGAGACCGGGCGACACGGACCAAAGAGGGACGGGCCAGGGGCTCCCAACAGGCAATTCTGCCCCCAGGGGTCACTGGGCACATTCTGTCTCCTCGGACAGGGGTGCAGCTGGCATCTAGTGGGTGGAGGCCAGGGTTGCTGCTCAGCACCCGACAGAGACCAGGACGGCGCCAAGTGCCGCCAGCGCTGAGGTGGAGAAATTCTGCCTTCATCCAAAACTGGGCCAAACGAGCCTTTTGGGCACTTCCCTGCAGGGGGTTACATTTGGGGGCCCCAGAGTCAACTGGTGACCTTTGAACCATGTGGATTCACAGGTCATTTCTCCCCAGAGTGGCCTTCCACTGCAGTCAAGCTGTGCTTGAAGCAGTGGCACCCACCAGGGCCAACTGTGTCCCTAGGCAGCCACTTGGCGGTGCCTGGAGAGAGTCCCGGCTGTCACGACTGAGGGGGAGGCCGGGGGGCGCTCCCGGCATCAAGTGGGTACGGCCAGGGATGCCGATAACCATCCCAAGTGCGCAGGACGGCCGCACAGCAAAGAGCGGCCCGTGCCAACGTCAAGAGCGACACCGAGAAACTGAGCAAGCAAGGGCCTTCCCGTTCCTGCGGCCGGTTCCCTGGCTCCCGCCAACGCCACCAGTTCTCCGCGCCCTGACAGCGGGAGCAGCGCCTCTCCCGCCTTCCCGCACATCTGGCACACTGCGCAGCTGGCTAAAATGCGGATTCTGACCCAGCACGGCCACGGTAGGGCCTGAGACTCTGCATTTCTCACAAGCTGTTGCTGCCGGTCTGCGGACCACACTTTGAATACAGAAAAGGGACCGGGCTGAAGTCAGAAACCCAGGGAGGAGGGAGGCGTGAATTGGGAGACGGGCACTGACATATACACACCCTACTAGATATAAAGCAGACAGCTAGTAAGGACCTACTGTACAGCACAGGGAACTCTACTCAGTGCTCTCTAATGGCCTATATGGGAAAAGAATCTGAAAAGAAGAAACCCGGGGAGCCAGGCGGGACTGGGGGCCAGAGACAGAATCACGGCCCAAGCAGATTAAGAAGCCGTGGTCAGGGGCTTCCCTGGGGGCGCAGTGGTTGAGAATCTGCCTCCAATGCAGGGGACACAGGTTCGAGCCCTGCTCCAGGAAGATCCCACATGCCGCAGAGCAACTAAGCCCGTGTGCCACAACCACTGGGCCTGCGCTCTGGAGCCCACGAGCCACAGCTACTGAGCCTGCGTGCCACAACTACTGAAGCCCGCGCACCTAGAGCCTGTGCTCTGCAACAAGAGAAGCCACCGCAATGAGAAGCCCACGCACCGCAACGAAGAGTAGCCCCCGCTCATGGCAACTAGAGAAAACGCACGCAGCAGCAAAGACCCAACACAGCCAAATTAATTAATTAAAATTTTTAAAAAAGAAGCTGTGGTCAGAGGCAGGCAGGAGGGCAGGTGACTTGAGGGCTGAGAAAGGAGAGTTTTGAGGAGGCGCGGTGAGCAGGTCCCAGGCCAGTCCCAGCCCTGGCTGCACAGCCCAATCACCTGGGGCCTTTCACAAAGGCCCCCAACCCCAGGTCCAGCCCGGAGTAGTTAAATCCGGGTCTGGGGGCCCAGGCATCAGCATTTCTAAAGCTCCCCAGGTGCTTTCAAAGTGCAGCCTCTCAGGTGAGACCCTGAATCAGGCTGGGATGAGCCCATGAATCCCCTGGGGTCTTATTAAAATGCAGATTGTGATCTTGGAGGGGGGGTGGTGGGGAAGAGGGCAGTCTTGGAGCTCCTGCCTTTGAAGAGTGTCACGCCTCAACTCGAGGGCTGCATTACCACAATCATCGTCATGACCGTCATGACCGTGTGATCCAGTGTAAACCCTTTCCCCCCAGCCCCTCCTCCTAGGGCGGCCAGGCCAGCTCCCCATCCACTCAGTTCTCTGACGGGGGAGGAAATCAGGAGCTTAAAATGAATGAAAGGACGCCGGCCTGCCTTTATTCATGCCCTGGATCTCTGTGCACACACCACCATGACACGCTTCAAAAATGCAATCCAATACAAATCCACAGCTAGCTTCAAATTACACAACAGACATGGGTCTCCCAATGTGCTCGTGTGGATAAAGAAAAAACATTTTTTTGCCATGCATGTTTGAGGCTATAGCAAACATTTGTTAAACATACCAGTATCTTCTGCCTCCACAATGCTCGCTCACACACTCACACTCACACACACACACACACACACACACACACACACTAAGGGACTTATGGGACTCCATCAAGTGAACAAATATATGCATATATTCTCTTCTTCAGAAGAAGAGAAAGAAACAGGCAGACACAGGGAGGAGATGCCCATCCATGGCTCTCCCGGTGCCTCCTACCCGGCATCCCTGACACACCCCAAGGAAGTTAGAGGGAAGCCTTGACCTTGGTCTTTTCACCCACAGTTGTAATACTGCTGCATGACTACATGCATGTGAACTGCCCTGGACACATGGCTCTGTCGTCCCCACCCAATTTCTAGAATAACTATTGTACCTGATGCTCCCAGTGCCCCACCCATATCCCTCAAAACCTTCCAGTGAGCTCCAGCTGATTCCCAACTGTATCTCTGCGCCTGAGGTCACTGCCTCAGGCCCCGTGGAAGGTGGCTCTGCTGGTGTGGCACACCTGAAGAGCATTATTGGGAGCAGGTATTAACCGATGACCCTCAGGAACTGGTGCATAAACACTCCCACTCCCTCGCCCCCTGAACGGGATCATTTCAAGGCATGTGTTTCGTACCTGTGCAGAAAAGACTTAGCACTGCAGGCCAGAGACTGCTCTCTTCAGAAAGGCCTGCTGGCAAGGCTGGCCCTCGGCTGGCACCTGGGAACTTGGATTCCAGGAGGGTTGACACCATCCCCAGCACTGATAAGAATGGCTCGTGGTACCTAAACTGGTTTTCCAAGTACTGTGACTGATGCCGAACCTCTGCTCTCCTTCCGGGAGTCTGGAATTTTGATACGAGCTGGACAGAGTGCCTACAGGACCAGCCCGCAGTAGAAATCTGGGCACTGAGACCAACAAGCTTCCTGGGTAGAGAGCGCGTCCCCCGTGCTGCCTCAGCTCACTGTGGGCAAAGTGAAGCACATCCTGTGGGACTCCACGGGAAGAGGACTCTGGGAGCCGGAGCCTGGTTTCCTCCAGACTTTGCCCCGTCGCCTTTTCCCTTTGCTGATTTTGCTTTATAGCTTTCCATTATAGGAGGTCACAGCAGTGAAGACAACTATACACTGGGTCCCCTAAGTCCTCCTAGTGAACCCACAGGTGACTCGGGGAGCTCGTGACACAGCAAGCGTCATTTTCTAGAGTTTCCAAAGCATGGAGTTAAGCTCTGGCTGCCCACAGGGTGAGCTGCATTAACAGCCCAGGCTCTAACGGGTGCCTTCTTCTCCCGGTCGCCCCTCCCAGCGTCCCTGCAGCACCCAAGAAACGCCCTGCACCAGAATCCTCGTCTCAGGGTCCGCTTCTCAGAGAACCCAAATGAAGGCGGCATCGCGGGCCACTTTCTCTTTCTTCAGCCAGGGATGCCTTTGCCTGCATAAATCCCTGAGTGATGTTTATGGCCCTGTACAAATGGGCAAAATCTTCATGACCTAGGGCTAGGCAGAGATTTTAGGGATGACACCAAAGCACGACCCTTACAAGAAACTGTACTAATGGGCAAAGTAAATCCTGCCATCCGTGTAAGAACGCAGGAAAACTCCCTGACACACTTTATTGAATGCAACAGGTGACCTGGCAAATCGGGAGGGCTGGGTCCCGGTCCTGGTGGCGGCCCCAGACATTGAGCTTCAGCAGCTCTGGGGCAAGGCCCAAGAATGTGCATTTCTCACAAGCTTCCAGGAAGGTTGATGTTGTTGGCCCACAGACCGGGCTTTAACAACCAGGGGCCCTTATAAACCCTTCATTCCCCTCCTATTCCCCACTCCATTTCCTTCCCTGCATCCTTCCCGTTGTGTTTTAATTACTACTGTTTTGAATATCAATCTTACTTATAAACTGGAATCATTGTTTCAAAGCTTGCTGCCTCTGAGCTCCTGAGGGCAGAGGCCTGCGTTACTCACCCCCATCTACTGTCTGCACCTTTGAGGCAGTGTTCGCTGAGCCTGCTGTACAGTTACAACATCCGTTAACCCTAAAAAGCTTCACCCACCGCACACACGATCTCTCCTCTACAAGGAGCGTTATTAAAACTACATCCATCTAGACCTAGAGATGATCACACTCAGTGAAGTAAGTCAGACAAAGACAAACAACATATGATATCACCTGTATGTGGAATCTTAAAAAATGATACACGTGAACTTACTTACAAAACAAAAATAGACCCACAGACACAGAACACAAACTTACGGTTACCAAAGGAGAAAGGGGGAGGGAGGGATAAATTAAGAGCTTGGGATTAAAATATGAAATCAATAACCCACAAGGACCTACTGTATAGCACAGGGAACACTACTCAATATCTTGTAATAACCTGTAATGGAAGAGAATGCAAAAAAAAGAATATATATATTTACGTATAAACGTATAACTGAATCACTTTGCTGTACACCTGAAACTAACACAACATTGTAAATCAACTACATTTAAATAAACATTTTTTTAAAAAACAAACAAAACTGCATCCATTTAGAGATAGAAAACTCTGTGAAGCAGTCAGCTTAACGCTTGGGACATCACTGCACAGGCACACTCAAAAATACATACAAGAAAGATAGCTTACCTGTGAGTATACACAGGACAAAAAGAATACAAAAACCATACTCAAGTCACTAGATGTGAAAATGAGAGGTTGGGACACGTCTCTTTGACTGCATCGCCTTTCACATGCACCACGGTCCGCAGTTTTATCCTCTGTAGCAACGCAAGTCTGAAGGGCATGCCTTGCTTTCCCCTCCTAGGTTCGGGGGGTTTCTTTAACTGCTCGATTCATCCTGATTTTTCCCTTATTACTTCTCACCCAGGAAAAAAGCTGGGCTGACAAATATAGACAGATCTCTTCCTCGGTGCAGCCGGCCAACATCCTGACTGACGCCCAACCACAGGCATCTGACCCAGAATCTTGGGAGCCCAAAGAAGTGGACTTTGGACCCATCACAGCGGGAAGGGGGGAGCACCAAGACTTGGCAGTCCCTGTTAGCAGCCGGATGAGCCAAACCCTACTTCACATTTCTTATCCAAGTGCAGGAGGTGAGAGGGAAATTGGTTTAAAACTCCCTTTAAGTTCTCTCAAGAAATTTCTCTGAAATACGTTTTCATTTGTGGCCCAGAACTTTTGCTCTAGGAAATCCCGTTCTACAGGCTTTAAACTACGAGACTACAACCCCACAGATACAAGAAGCTCAGCGAATCAATACACCCCAAGCACCCAAATAAATAACAGAATAAAACCACACTGAGGGGTGGCATAATCACATTGCTAAACCCAGTGAAAAGGAGGATATCGTAAAAGCAGCAAGAAAAGAAAAACAGCAGCAAGAGAAAAAAAAGACACCTATATACAGAGAAAACTATGCGACTAGACACAACCACAAGGATGAACAACCTACCACTACGTACACTGACAAGGATGAAATTCGCAAACCCAATGTCAAGGGAAGGCCAGACACAGGAACACACGAGTCCATTAAAACAAAGTTCCAAACAAGCAAACCGAATGTGCGGAGTTAATCAGGACAGCAGTTACCCTTGGGCTGAGGAGTGACCAGAAGGGACATGGGGGTGGCTTCTGGTGGTTGGTCACGTTTTATCTTTTTCTTTTTTTTTAATATTTATTTATTTATTTAGTTAGTTAGTTAGTTAGTTAGTTGTGCTGGGTCTTAGTTGCAGCTCGCCAGCTCCTTAGTTGCAGCACGTGGGCTCCTTAGTTGTGGCGTGCGAACTCTTAGTTGCAGCAGGCATGTGGGATCTAGTTCCCTGACCAGGGATCGAACCCGGGCCCCCTGCATTGGGAGCACAGAGTCTTAACCACTGTGCCACCAGGGAAGTCCCACTTCCTGTTTCTTGATCTGGGCACTGGTTACCCAGGTGTCATCACTTTGTGAAAATTCATCAAGCTGTACACTTACACTTTACACACTTTTCTGCACATATATTTCAATAGAAGATTTATTACTCAAGGCAACCCAAAAGACCCATCAACTAGAATTAAATCTCATCACCTCACTGTACAAAAGTTAGATTTTTTAGTTGGCATGCTGCAACACTTCTCTCAAGCGCCTATGAACTACTTTCTTTCTCTTTTAAAATACCTACCTAGAAAAACTGATCTCCCACTGAAATAATTCAGGTCCAAACTCTGAACCCTCTGACCGAGCAAAGGCACTGGGGTTGGCAAACCCACCATGACATGGGCTCCAAGCTACACTACAGGCTGGAGCACGTTTCACTGGTGCAGGGAGAAAAGGCGAGATGCTCCCAAAGAAAGTGACATCCCAGATTTGCAATGCTGGGTGCTTGAAGTGACAGCAGACATCCAAAGCCCACTGGCCTTTGGGGGCTAGTGGAGACTGAAGTCTCCAGGCTATGAAGATCAACAGGGAAGTAGACATTTTCCTGAAATATACGCAGCTGTCCATTTACTTAAAATCAATGCACTGAAGCTCATCATCAATATGCCCTAACTTACAATCAATAACCTAAACCGTGCATGGAGAGCCTCTCCTCCCCACGTGTATTATCTAGAATGCTACATAACAAACTACCTCAGAACTCAGCAGCTTAAAATAAGAAACATATAATCTTACACAGTCTCTACAGGTTGGGGATTCAGCAGCAGCTTGGCTGCGTCTTTCTGGCTCGAGGTCTCTCAGGAGGTTGTCGCCCAGGGCCGCAGGCATCTGAAGGCAAGTCAGTGCTGGCTGTTGGCGCGAGGGCCCGGTTCCACTGCACCCTGTGCCTCCACGGGACTGCTTGAGCGTCCTCGGGACGTGGCAGTCAGCTTCCTCTAGAACAAGTGCTCCACAGGAGCGAGGTGGAAGCAGCAGTCTCTATGACCTAGCCTTGCGAGTCACACGCTGCCCCTTCCAGCGTGCCCCGCCGGGGGCACAGTCAGCCCTGAGGGACTCAGTGTGGGAGAGGCTGCACTTGGCCATAACACAGGAGGCAGTCACCGGGCCCGTCCTGGAGGGCGGTTCCCCCACTAGTCGAAGCTTCTCCCCTCCCCTCTCCATCTCACCTGAAACCCCACCAACTTCAAATTCATTTGAGATGATGGAGTCTCGCTTTCAAGATGCAGACACCTTTAGGCGGGTGACGGGCCACGCTTCATCCACCCCCTCTAGCCAACCCTCCAGCCACCGCACGGCGCTCCCCGGGGGGGTTAGACCCAGCGGCGCGGACACTGAGAGGAGCCCCCTGGTGGCCACGTGGCGAGAGGCCGAGGGCCACGGCACCCTCCGGCGTCCCCAAGAGAAGAAAACTCAAGCCGCAGGATGCACAGAAAGAGACGTGAGAATTAAAGTTTGTCAGCTTCAAAATGTTGCCTGGAGCGGGCACAGAGGGGGAGGGTCACTTCTACCTCCCCCTCCTGCTTCCCCCTTGGCCCCTGCCCAGCACCCAGCCCTCCCCGCACCCCTTCTGCCCCCCAAGGCTGGCGAGCTGGTGCAGGGCACGGCCGCCTTCCGTGGCACGGCTCCTGTGGCCCCAGGGCTGCACGGCTATTTGTCCCCTTTCGGAACACAGCCTGCGTGTTGGGAAGGAGCTGAGGCCAACTGCACATGACCTCCGGTGACACAATGGACTCAGTGTTCTCACATCCCGCCCCCCTCCCCAGAGGGCAGGGAGACGGCCATGAGGTCTCCGCGTTCCCGGCACCCGGGGCCAAGGATGGAGAACTTCCGCACAGTAATAATAACAATAACGACTCTGGATAGGGATCCCGTCCTAAGCGCGTCACACGTATCAGTCACCAGGGCTCCTGACACTCTGTGAAGTAAATGCCGTCACCCTCAGGCCCATGTTACAGATCAGCAAGCTGAGGCAGAGGGGAGGTTAGGTCTCAAGCCCAAGTCCCACAGACAGTGAGCGGGGAGCCAGATTCCCACCAGGGCCCGAGGACCCTTCCTCTTGGGTCATGAGAGGACTGAACAGGCCTCGTTCCTCTCGGGACCCAAGAGCTACCTGCTTCCACGGAGAGGGCACTGCTCGCCAAGCTTCTCCTAAACTGCGCGGAAAGCGCTCAAGTAAAGGCTGCCGGGTTACCGTCCAACCTCCCGGGCGGGCGATGGCTCATGTGCCCTGGCAAACACCGCTGGATTAGTTCACCAGCGTCGCCCTGACAAGCCCCACAGGCCGGGTGGCTCGAACGGCAGAAACATCTTGTCTCCCAGTGCCGGAGGCCAGAAGCCTGAGATCCAGGTGACAGCGGGGTTGGTTCCTTGGGGGCTGTGAGGGCAGGATCCGTCCCAGGCCTCTCTCCCTGGCTGGCGGACGGCCGTCTTCTCCCCACGCCCCTTCACACCCTCTTCGCCCTGCATCTGTCTGTGCAGACAACCCCTCTTCTTATAAAGGCCCCAGTCACACTGGACCGCGGCCACCCTCAGGGCCTCGTTCTAAGTGGATTACCTCTACAAAGCTCTCATCTCCCAGTAAGGTCGCATCCTGAGGCACTACGGGTTAGGACTTCACCACGTGCGCTCTGACAGACACAATATCAGCCCATGACAGCGGCTGAAGGCGATGCTGGTGAGAAACGCCGCCGTGTCCCTCCCTCTCCTGGGACCTCTGCAGACCACCTTCCTCGGCAACCAGCTACTTCCTGCTCATGTGGGCTACTCCCCCTCGGGGATGGAAACAACGTCACAGACGCTCGCAAGCAGCATGTCCGTGAAGGTTAAATGCACCGAGTCCTCCAAGGCAGCCTCGAGGTGTCCTTCGCAGTGTCCTCCGAGCAAGGCCACAGCGGGAACACGGCCACGGGGTGGCTTAACCGTATTCCAGCGCCGTTACCAAGGTGAGGGCTGAAATGTCAGTCGACGCCTATGTTTTGGGCAAAAGGGGGGCTGGTGGGAGGCCTGACGGAGCTAAGAGGAAAATAATGTGTCTGGGACCGTTGCGGTGGCCCCTCTCGTCCGAACCCAACCAGCACCTCCAAGGGCTCCGGTGGATGGAAACAATAAATTTTACACTGACCATCGCAACCCAGAAGGGAGGCTAAGATCCCGGCAGGAGGTAAGCTCCGGCCACCCCCAGAGACGCGGTAAAAAGTGCGGGGCGAGCCCAGGGGCAGCAACAGCAGCCACGAGAAATGAGTCAGCAGGTCCCCGGGCACCAGGGCAAGGACCAGACCTCCCGAGGGGATTAACAGAACTCGGCGTGTCTGTGTCACGCTCCCTCCGGCCAAACCCCACCCCCACCCCCGGGTCAGCGCTGCCGCTGGTGGGAGCAGGCCCGGCAGCGTCCTCGGGGGGTCGAGGGCCCGGCCTAGCCCGCAGGGCTCTCCCCGCACGGGACCCGAGGAGGGGGACAGTCACCTCCAACGGGGAAGGCTCTGGTCTCAAACCTCCATCAGTCCAACCGACGGCCAGCTGCCTGCTCTCAGGACCGGCTCAAGGACCTGCACGGGAGGACTCGGCGACAGTGGACCGTGGGCGACCCAGGCTGGCCAGCACGGGGGTGGCGTAGCCCTCCAGGCAGAGAACAGCCCGTCCACAGCGAAAGAGGCAGGCGGTGGGCTCGAGGGCCCGCGAGAAAGCTCGAGCGACTTCATCCACACCAGGAGGCCGGAAGGGGAGCCTTTCCAGTGTCATCTGTGGAATGCAAGAGCTGTCGCCTGTGCTGTCCCTGCGAACCGTCGCCCGTCACTGGTGACACTGTCCTGAGAGGCGCTGCAGGCGGCCTCCACCTCGCGGCGCTGTCGCCACACTCACAGTGCTACCTGACCGCACGCGCTCCTCTGACGACCAAGGCCCGCCTGGCTCCAAGCACGACACGGCTGCTAAACTGGTTAAGGGCACGGTCCTCTAAGCTGCAGCTCACCTGGCCACCCAGGTCACCGCTCACGTGGCCACCGTCCCGACCTCCTCGCCGGCCACCCTGCTTTCTCTCTCACCCACCTCTGACTTCTCTCCTTACCGCAGCCAGAGCCATCCGTTCGAACACACGTCCCGAAGTGTCACTCTCCCACCCAAGAGCACCCAGTGGCTTGCCATCACACCTAGAGTCACCAGGGTTGGTGCCACTCCTGCCGAGTCCCCACAGGGTCCGCCCAGCCACCCTTCCAAGCACCTCTCCCACCACGCTTCTCTGGGCGGTTCGTCTCTGGGCACGCCCACCTCCTTGCTGCCTCGCCTCAGGGCCTTTGCACTGGCTGTTCCCTCAGCCGGAGCTCTCGGCCCCCTCGATGTTCACGTGGCTCCCCCTCAGTCCCTGGTCACGTGTGGGCCCCCAGAGGGGCCTCCGTGACCGCCCTGTCTAACCAGGGTTCTGAATCCACCACTGCCCACCCTCCGCCTCCCGCTATATTTCATGCGACAGCACAACCTATCAAATACAGTTATCTTCTCTTTCCTCGACTTCAATGTCACTTCCACCGAGGCACGAACCTTGGCCATTTGGTTCCACGGTAAACCCCAGTGCCTAGACTGGTAGCTCTCAAGCAGGGGCAATTTTGCCCACCAGGGAACACTTGTCAATGTCTGGAGTTCAGCCGTCACAAGTGGGGGACGGGGCAGTGGGTGCAACCCACATCGAGCAGGTGGAGGCCGGGGACGCCGCTAAACATCCTACCGCGCACAGGACAGCCCCCCACAGAGAATCATCCAGCCCGAGAGCCCACAGTGTCCAGGGCGAGAAACCCTGGCCTAGACACACGGCAGGGACCCAACAGATACTGGCTGAACAAAGAAGTAAATGAGGGAGTGAATGAATGAATGAATATCGAGGCTCACATCTCATGGAAACACCTTTGCAGTTCTCAGGACATCGGTGGTCTTTTCTAAGGGTACTAACATTTCACTTAATATTTCACCCAACGAATATTTAATGAGCACTTACTCTGCCACGTGCTATGTGCTGGGTTTACAGTGGTGAACAAAGCACACACAGTTCCTTCCCTCACAGAGCCTATAGTGCAAAAAAGAACACTCTGTACAAGGCATCTGGGGACCTGGGTGGTTCCCCAACTCTGTTGCTACTGGTCACGTGACCTTGGGCAAGTCACCTGACTTCTCGGGACATCTCTTGGTCATATGTAAAATATAAGGGTGGCTTTGATTTTTGAAGCTAGCTAGCTTCCAACATCTAAATTTTATGCATTTAATTAATCCCAGAGGTCTTTTCCTGTTTGGCATTTTTACATTGGCATAATACCATAAACATTGATTACAAAAGCTTGAGGAATCCACACACCCATCAAGAGGGGACTGGTTAAGTAAACTTCCACACCGTCCACACTCTGGAACATGCTGTGAGCAAGCTGATGTATGTACAACAGCTTCCAAACAGCAGGAGTAAGAGAAACGAGGTCTATCAAGTATATTACTCTCCCAAGTACTTTCACAAGAAAATGGAATGAATGAATGAATCAGTGCTACATGACACAACACAGATGAATCTCACAATCACGCCCAGTGCAGAAGCCAGACATAAGAGCGTACAGATCATAGGACTCCAGGTATATGAAGTTCAAGAACAGGCGAAAGTAAACTGTGCTGACAGAAATCAGCATGGTGGTACCCTCCAGCCAGAGGATTTGACTAAAGGAGGGCAAGATGAGGCCCTCTGGGAGTACCAAGAATGTTCTCTTCAGTTGGTCAAAACCAACTGAATTAAGATCCATGCATTTCATTCCATGTAAATTACATCCTAGTGAAGAAAAAAGAAAAAGGAAAGTGCTATATACCTTCTATAGATGGATGTATTTGCATAGACATTTTCTGTAACAGTATATAAGACAGTTATCAGTGGTTGCCTTTGGAAGTGGGATGGGGGACCGGGAATGGGAAAGAGACTTTGTCCTCTTTCCATAGCCTTTATCCTGTGTGAAATCCTCCCAAAAAGCATCTATTACTATTTCGATGGAAAACAAGTCATTCAAAAAATACTTATCACTCTCTAGAAAGGAAACCAGCCCTGCCCTTAGAAAGGACAACTTATCTCTGGCCAGCCCCTGACAATACAGTCAAGCAAGGGTTTGATAATAAGGCCTTTCCCGCAGCCCACACGCCAGAATTTGCAGAGGGCTCATACACCCACCCTCCTCACCACTAACTAATCCCCCTGGGTCTGGTTTGGGAGGGTGCAGGGCTGGAGGGCTGCTGGGTAAGCTGGGAACCTCCGGGCCAGCAGGTCTCCCCTGGGGCCTCAGGTTCGTGCGGTCAAGGGCACCTGGAGCTCAGGTTAAAAATGCTCCCCGTGGGCTTCACCCTCAGATCTCAATCAGAACCCCTCACATGTCCAAGAGTCTATATTTCTTTTCTACCTTCTTTTTAACTTTCTATTGTGCACATTTTCAAATACACAGCACATTATGGAGAAGAGTCCAATGAATAACACCAATCAGATTCAACCAGTGTTCCTATTTGACTGTATTTGCCTCTTCTCGCTCTCTCTCCATTCAACTGAACCATTTAAAAGTAAATTATTGTGGTTCTCAAAGTGTGGTCTGGGGACACTCTGAGGTCCCCAAGCCCTTTTAAGGGGGTCTATGCTGTCAAAAACATCCTTATAATAATTGTAAATTTTTATTTGCCTTTTTCCATTCTCATTCTCTCATGAGTGTCCAGTGGAATTTTCCAGAGGCTACATGACATGTGATACTGCAACAGACTGAATGCAGAAGCAGGTTTGAGAATTCATCTGTCTTCTATTCAGCCATACATTAAAAAGATCTCCAAAAATGTTTTAAAAAACCCAAAAAACTTTAAAAGTAACTTATTGCTCTCATGACACTTCACCCCTAACTACTTCAGCAAGCATCACTGAAAAATAAGACTCCTGTACATATACACGTGTTAGTTACCTACTGCTGTGTAACAAATTACCCTGAAACATGGCAGCAGGAAACAAGCATGTCTAATCTCACTGCTTCTGTGTCAGGAATGACGAGTGGCTGAGCTGGGTGCCCACCACACCACAAGATTATGGCATCTAATCAAACGTACAATCGTTTCCTCACATGATCGAGAAGGCAGGCACATAAAAATAACCCAGGTGTCCCCATAGCCTATTACCGATGTTTGTTCAGGCCAGGATCCAATCAAGGGCACAAGTTATATTTGGTTATTGTCATGGACTGAATGTATCCCCCCCGCAGAATTCATATATTTAAATCCTAATCCCCAATGTGATGGTATTAGGAGGTGGGGCCTTTAGGAGGTGATTAAGTTATGAAGATGGAGCCCTCACCATGCGACTAGTGCCCTTATAAGAAGAGGCCAGAGAGCTAGCTTGCTCTCTTCCCACCACGTGAGGACACAAGGAGAAGGCAGTCGTCTGCAATCCAGAAGAGAGCCCTCACCAGAACCCAACCATGCCGGCACCCTGATCTCAAACTTCCAGCCTCCAGAGCTGTGAGAAATAAACGTCTCTTGCTGGTAAGCCACCCACCCTGCGGTGCTGTCACAGCGGCAGAGCTGCCTAGGACAGTGATCCCATCTCTTAACTCTCATTTGATGGAGAATCCTCCTCCATTTTCTTTTTTTTCTTTTTTAACTTATTTATTTTATTTATTTATTTTTGGCTGCATTAGGTCTTCCTTGCTGCGCGGGGCCTTTCTCTAGTTGCGGCGAGCGGGGGCTACTCTTTGTTGCGGTGCGCAGGCTTCTCACTGCAGTGGCTTCTCTTGTTGCGGAGCACGGGCTCTAGGCGTGCGGGCTTCAGTAGTTGTGGCACACGGGCTTCAGTAGCTGTGGCTCGTGGGCCCTAGAGCACAGGCTCAGTAGCTGTGGCACACGGGCTTAGTGGCTCTGCGGCACGTGGGATCTTCCCGGACCAGGGCTCGAACCCGTGTCCCCTGCATTGGCAGGCGGATTCTTAACCACTGTGCCACCAGGGAAGCCTTCCTCTTTTTTCATTTTCTTTCACATCACTGACTGGGTGCAGAGACAGAGCCCAATGAACCACCTAGGGTGCCAAGCCATTCTGGGGACAAGCTACCTGGCCGGCTGTGGGCGCCACCTGTAAAGAAAATGGCTGGAAGTGGACAAAGGAGGCTGCCTGTGCCCTGGTCTCTGCACACTGGCTCTTTCTCACTAAAGACCAACCCTCCCCCAGGAGAGCAATTTTAATGGGGCCAGGAAGAGGCACAGAAAGCGAGCTGAGGGCAAGGGTATTGGGGGAGGGGCACACCACAGTCCCAGGCCCGTGGGGCGACAAGGATAATTTTTCTGATCATTATAAGCTCCCTCCCCCAAACCCACTACACATGGCCCACGCCTTGCAATGCCACTGCCATCACCGCTTCCTGTCTCCCGGGAGTTTCCAGCTTGCTGACCCTCTTACATCCATCTGATCCCCCCAAAAACCAAAGAAGCAGGACCAGCACGTACAGTAGCCCCATTTACATTTTCGGCAACGGCTCCAAGAGGTGAAGTGATGCAGCAAAGCCGCTCTCTGAAGTGTCAGAGCCAGACCTTTAGCGGCCAGTCCTGCACTGGAGCGTAAAGCGCATGACCGTGGCGGCCACAACGGGCACCAGCACCCCCGTATCTCACTCCCTCCTTTCGACGCCTCCACACAGGTCCTTCTACTCCCACTTCTGCAGATAAGGATGGGGAGTCTGGGCTACCCCAGTTCCAAACACGCTGATCTAGCGCTTGTGTCTTTCCCTCTTTCCCTGACACTCCGGCAAGCTAGCTTCCCAGCTACGACTGGCACACAAAACAGGCCTCCCCTCTTTGACTGAAGCTACTTCTGGAAACCCAGAGCATAAAAAAGTCTTCGCATTGACAACATCAGGAAAGGGAATCGGATCTCTGACCAAGGGCTCAGCATGAAACAAATCATAGGAAAATGAATTCTAGAATACCAGAGCCAGAAGAACATTTCAAGACCATCCAAATCAGTGGTTCTCAACCAGGGGCAATGGAGCGCATGAGGGAACAAGTGGCAGGGTCTGGAGACATTTTTCATTGTCACAACTTGGGGTGAGGGGGCTACTGGCATCTAGTGGGCGGAGGCCAGGGATGCAGCTAAACAAACATCCTCCAGAGCACAGGACGGTGCCCACAACACCATCCAGCCCCAAACGTCAATAGTGCCAAGGCTGAGAAACCCTGGTATAAATTCCTTGGTGACTCTGGGGACAAGAAAATTGAGTCCCAAAGACACAAAGTGACTTGTCCCAGGTTCCACAGTCCCAAAGCCAGAAGTGGAATCACGTCTCTACTACATCTGTCTATCATCTGCTTTGTCTGTCTAGGGGTGGGCTGGGGGAGAAGGGAAGGTAAGGGCCTGAGGATCTTCGCTCTAATAGCCAACCTGAACCAAATGAAGAAAACTGCAGTAAATTAATTACTGAATTACTGCAGCAACGCATCAGGGTGTCCAAACGCTGAAAGAAATGCCTTATTTAATTACCAACGAAAATAGCATTGTTTTACAGGTCCTCCCACAGTTGCTGCATGGGTCAAATGATTCATGGTGTGAGTTCCAATACAATTCAGTGATACCACGGCTTCCAGAGGGGTCACGTTTTACAGGAAAGAACGCCACATTCTCCTCCTAAGGTACCCACACATGTCCTGGCCTCGGGTCGTATGTGAACCAGAGAAAGGAATGTAAACACAGGCCTGAACTCTCAAAAGAGTCCATTAAAATCCCACCCCCTGTTCTGCTAAAATTGAAGTCAGCTGACACCCCTCCATCTGCCACTGCGTCATCAAGCCCCTTCTTTCAGCCAGCAAATTATTTAGCAATGGAATCAAAAAGAACACTGGAAATTCATGGCTTTTGGTGTTCATTTCCAGCTCCACCCCCTTCTAAAGACCTTTTTGTTCTGAACAGATGTAGCTGGTTTGCACTCTCCAACACACGCACATTGGAAGCTTTATTTTATTTAACTGGCTACTGTTATTTTTTAATCTATTTAAAACACCTGGAGAAAACAAGCACATTTCTGACATACCCCTTTAAATGCTGGAACCTTGCAAAATAATGCCAAACAATTTAGACCGCACATCTAGCTCTTCAAATGCTAACCAGGAAGTTTCCATTCCATTTCAAGCAAAGCAGCAGCTTGCCTTTGAAAGAAATCAGGCTGACTACTGAGGACAAACCCCCGTAAGGAGAATCAGTCAACGCGTCATTATTTAAGAAGCACAATGACCGTCGGTAAACAGTTACCTTTGACAAGCCCCTCTCTCTCCTTACAATGCGTGTACTGTGATCATTCCTGATGTTTTTCCCCTCCTGTGAAAGAGGCCCGGGTCTTTCAGTCTGGCCCCTGCCCACTTTCCCAGGGTGCGCCTGCCAAGACCCAAGTCACGCGTGAGCCTGCAGCAGCCGCCCTCCGCGCCCCCCTGCTGCCTGCTGCCTGCAGCAGCCGCAGCAGCCAGAAACCCCACTTTCGCTTCCTGGGGCGCCGACGGGCTGCAGGGGCTCCTCCTGCAGAGTCCCTTACCTGCAGTGCCGCATGGCGCAGGCCGGTCGCCCACCTGCACCGCATCCTAGAGCATCGTTTCTTCGGCGCAACGGCTGCGAACGCGCTGACGTCACCGGGAGGCGGGCCCACGCCGCCACGTGACGCCCTCGGGGCGAGGAGGGGAGGGGCGGGGGGGAAGACCCTGGAAGTCCCTGGAGGTGAGGAGCGAGTGCCCGGGAAGCCTCGCTCTGGCCTCCTTTCAGGGCGGTGTGTTTGGTGTGGGCAGCTGGCCTAGCCTTCCACGAACTGTGGGAAACAAACAGCACACAGAAGGGGAGACCCAAATGACTCCAGGCTCCACGCGGGTAATAGGATTTCAATAAGGGGATTAGTAATGAAAGGAAATAATTTAGCTTTTTATTTTTAAAAAGTCTTTATCAAATGCGATGGAGAACTAAATAAATAAATCTATTTTGTGCAAATCAAAATGACAGTTAAAATACAGAGTGCATATACATATTTTGCCTAGAGGGTCCATGTTTCAAACCGTATATCAAATACATTAATTTGAAGCATATTCATTGTGGAATGTAATACTAATTGCACTGACGAATAATGCTTTTAATTACTCTCAGTACCTGCATTCCATTATCAACGTGTTTTTGCCGAAGAAAACAACAGTGACACCACATAGTTATACTTCTTACTTGAACATTTGACTGTTTAAAGTAAAGCGCTATTGCATGAGCATGGTTGTACTTGTGTCTGTTTTCTTAAATCTTCTGGCAAAGAATTTGATCTCTCAAACATGAAAGTTAATTCGCAATAACTCATTACTATACGTTTTCTAATTTTTATCACGTTCTGCGGAAGTGAGTCATCTATTACAGAAAATATGTACAATGTCAAT
This sequence comes from Balaenoptera physalus, assembly GCF_965194825.1. Classification (NCBI taxonomy): domain Eukaryota; kingdom Metazoa; phylum Chordata; class Mammalia; order Artiodactyla; family Balaenopteridae; genus Balaenoptera; species Balaenoptera physalus. The sequence continues at coordinate 15,794,110 of NC_138904.1, read as the reverse complement.
ATTTCTCATTCACAACTGAAACAGCCTTGCCTAGAGGGACTTAGAAGATTCCAACCGTGAACATTTCGTAAATTTGAAATGGTATATTTCAGGCTTAAACTGTGAAGATATCAACTTTCTTGCCAAACCACATAAACGTTTTTGAAATGTGAAAGAGCAAAAGCAGGAACTGTTTTTATTTGTATTCCAGTTTCATATAGATTAGTTTCCTTTCGTTTGAGTTTAAATTGCAATTTTAACATTCCCTTCGCTGGCGCCCCTGAAAGAGATGTGAAATGGGTTGTTTCCCAAGCAGGCCAGGGTTACGTACTTGCTGTTTATTCCGGCAGCTTTCATGTCCTTCTATATTTAACCCCGGGCCCTTTTACCACCATCCCCTCCTGATTAACCAAATTTCTGTTCAGAAGGTCAGCCGCTAATTTGGGGCTAAATAATGGCCCTTGTCTCGCCCAGCGATCGATTATTTTCAACTCGATTTTAAAAATCAACAAAGTGGCCGTACGGTATTCCAGGTCCTTCCTCTCATTTGTTTTTCTGAGTGATAAGCAACTTACCTTTTGCTTTCAGATTCCTGAGATATAAAATTTAAATGCTACCGAAATCCCCTGCTCCAGTGGGTTGAGGGTCCGCTAGAGACAGAAGCTGACAAGCTCATTTTCCTGCCAGAGGCAGAAGTCGATTTCAGCCTTCGGCGCGCGGGGCGGGCCCCCACTACCCCCCAGCCAAGAGCCAGGCTGCGAGCGTCACGTGCTCCGCCCAGCCACTCAGCCCTGCCCGGCAGGCTGGGTCACCTCGGATCTGGAGGCCGGCCCTTCCAAGCCTCGCACAGTCGGTTCCTTCGGGTGCACAGAGGACCCAGCGTCCCCGACACGGGACGCGCTGCCCGCTGGGGTTGGGCTGCCGGGACTACGGTGGTGGGAGTTCCAAGAATCGACGGGAGCTGGGACGCGGGGCTGTCTATAAAATGCCCTCCGAGGTCCGAAGTGACTTGCTCTGTGTTCCGGCTTGGCGGAAATGACTCAAGCAGAGGCACCTTCCTCGTCGTGGGGCGATTTTTTTTGCCAGTAGGTTAGTTTCACCTTCTCTTCTCCAGGTGATTGTTCAAGTGTGAAGAACATTACAGCAAACAGGCAATTCAGGAAAAGCCTAAAACTGGGGCGCACCGTTTTCAGCAGAATGAGATCACTTCCGACATCCTCCACCTCCACCCATGACATTGTCCTTTTGGCAAGGACTTAAGAAAAAAAAAAAGATTACCCCCCCCCATAAGAATGTAAATTGAACAATCTTCCTGGTGGGCTGTTTAGCAATTCCTACCAAAAACCTTGCAAATATGCACGGGTTGAAACATACAGTGGGCCCCGACAGCTATTACTATCATTTGCTCCAGGAACTAGCCTCATTAGGAAAAAAGGAAAGGAACGGAAAGAATCGTGAAAGGAAAAATTGCTGCAATATTATTTATGACCTCAAAGCACCAGAAGCAAGTTAAGTGGCCAAAAACAGAGGATAGGTTAAGTTTATAAGACATCGGTACAACACAAGAATTAAAACGGATATGGTAATAGATACTTTTCGACATGGAAAGACATTCACGGTGTCTTAAATGAAAAAAAGCAAGCTCCAAAGCATTATGTGCTGAATGATCCGACGAATGTATGTAGGTGTTGAAGGCAAGCAGAAGATGCCACCCCCAAAAGGAAGCAGAAGATGCCACCCCCAAAATATGCCACTTGGCATACTGATTATTTTGAATTAAAGTTACTTAAGAAACAGCCTGTGCAAAAAAAAGACACTCTGACCTTCCTTGGTCCCCCCAAAAGCATGTGAAGGTACCCTGCCCCCCACCAGGTGGATAAAAGGCATCCTTATTGCAGAGACAGGGACTTCACCACCTGGAAGGCTGTATAAACAAACCTTGTTACTTTCACTAATTTGCTAGCCCAAGCCCAAACCCCTTTGTTTCTCCAGTTCTTCACAAACTTATGGTTTCCTTGTCTAGAAGGTATAAAAGCTGCCTGCTTTGGTGACTTCTTGGAGTCTCAGAATTCTATGGGCTCCCCTACCGTAGGAAATTAAATATGTTTCTCTCCTGTTAATCCATTTTATGTCAATTTAATTATTAGACCAGTCAAAACACCTAGAAGGGAAGAAGGGAAGAGTTTCCCCCCCTACAGTTTAATATATTTATATCTACGCAAATGCCTTTGAACAGAGAAAACAACTGGGAAGCAAATTCACTAAAGTATCGACCTTAGTATTTCACTCATTAGTGAGATTAAAGGTATTTCTCATTTTCTTCTTTTTAGCTTAGCTGCATTTTCTAATTTTTGTACAATTAACATGCATTGCTTTTGTAACAAGAAACAACTCTTGCTTTTTTTTTTTTAAAGCGCTGTAGGAGACATAATCATGGATTATGTATATTTTGCTACTTTTTAACGCAGATTTCATTCCTTGAAGGTTCTCAAATCTTAACCGCAAAGCCCCGAGAGAACAATTCCTAATCATCCTAGGTTATTCTGCTCATAAAAATCTTTAGGAAGGAAGATGGCAGCTCAGAACTGGTGTTACCGTTTCATCGTCTGTAGGTCCAGCCTGAATTTCTCTTCCATTTAAATTCACTTCTTATTCTGCTATGTGTGAAGATTGAAAGATAGCCGTTAAGATCCTTCCTGAAAAGATTCTTCAAACACTTACGTAACAACCTTTGAGCTTTAATTTCTCCGTACTGGCACCTTCTGTTTTCTTCACAGATTTCTACTTGTTAATCCCTTTGAATCGTTTACATTTTTTCCCTCTTATCTGCTGCTGGTACATTGGACAATGTCTGGGGACAGTTTTGGCTGCCACAACTCGGGGCGGGGGTGGGGGTGCCCCTGGCATCTGGTGGGTGGAGGTCCGGGATGCTGCTCGCCATCCTACGGTGCCCAGGGCAGCCTTGCAACAGAGAATGTTCCAGCCCAGAATATCACGAGTGCCGAAGCAGAGAGACCCTGCTTATAAAGTATAATTTGAGGCACCCAAATCTTCCATTTCCCAGGCTTTTTTTTTTTTTTGGCCGAGTCCCACAGCATGAGGGATCTTAATCCCCAGGGATTAACCAGGGATCAAACCCAGGCCCCCTGCAATGGAAGCTCAGAGTCTTAACCACTGGACCTCCAGGGAAGGCCCTTCCCAGTCATTTTTAAGAGTCCACCATTGTATAACATGCTGGAAGCTCTGCTTCATTATAATCCCTTAAATGTGGTACTGCTGGCACGTGGGAAGTATGATTGCCTGTATCTTCATAGACTATTTCAGAATTGATGCACAGGAAGCCGCAAAGGGTGGTTATCTCTGGGGAGCAGAGCCCAGTGACTGGGACACGGAGAGGGAAGGAAGTTTTCATGGACATGGAAGCACGCTACATGGTAAACAGAACAAAACAAAACAAAAAAACTGTCTCTGGGATACAGCGTTACACCAGAACCAACACTGTCTTCAAATGTTCTCAGACACCATCTTGAAGTATTACATAACAGCCATATGACAGTATTATTGTCTGTGCTATTTTTCAAGCTTCTGCCAGCCTCGATTTTCCCTTCTGGAAAGTGGGGAACAGCAGAGGTAGTAAAAGGTTCCACCACCTGGGGGCATTTTGAGGCTTAAGTGAGGGCTCTGGAAAGAGTAAGCAGTGCTTTGCAGAGCCTTACTGGAGCCTGAGACGCAAGGAAAAATGTGTACCCCTATATATGCTTATCAAAATACCTAGCATATTTTGAGCCGAGTGGAAAAAGTTATAAAGACTCACAATCAAACATACACACATCCATATATAAAGCCCCACGTGGCCCAGTTCATTTGCACACCGTTGTCAAGTCACATGAACCCACCCACGGGGACAAGCAGGGCATGTAACCCCTGGTCAGTTGGACATAATTATTCCCCTTACACAGTAATACGGGGTAAAATTGCACTGCTTCCATATGCTAGCCACTAGCCACAAGCTGCTATTCAAGTTTAAGTTAATTTAAATTAATAAAATTTAAAATTCAGGGACTTCCCTGATGGTCCAGAGGGTAAGACTCTGCACTCCCAATGCAGGGAGCCCAAGTTAAATCCCTGGTCGGGGAGCTGGGTCCCACATGCACGCCGCAACTAAGACCTGGCACAGCCTAAATAAATAAATAAATATTTTTTAAAAATTAAAAAAATTTTTTTAAATAAATAAAATTCAGTTCCTTAGTCACACTAGCCACATGTCAAGTGCCTGATCGCCACATGTGGCTAGTGGCTACTACATTTTAGTGCAGATACAAAAGAATTCCATCATTGCAGATAGTTCTATTGGGCAGTGCTGTGAAGCATTTCTTTTAAACTAATTCCATTGCAATAAAACAATTTGTGTTTATTACCCAGGGGATTCTGCCTGTAACTGCAGAGTAGGAAAAGCAATCTGGCCAGAGTGTCTGTTGGTGGGAAGGACAGAAAAGCACAGATTCCAGAAGGCTGCGTGCCTCTCGCCACAGGTCCCAGGCACGATGTTTCCAAACACCAAAAGACGTGCAGCCTCTGCCTTTGGATGTAACCAAGGGCCTGCAAATCTTGTTCCAAAATGAGGTGGCAGTGTCTGATCACTTGTTTCAAAGAAAAAATTGAGATGCATGACAAGAAAATATTGTCTGTCTACTTAACAGAGACAGACAATAAATCTGCAAACAATGACTAACCCAGCAGTAATGAGTACTCCTGGCACCAAGAAACCAAGTCTCCCTGGAGAAATGACCATTTCCAGGTCACAAACATCTGGTCAAGCAGGGTAGTGTTACCGAACCAAACTTGGTCCCCTCGCCCATGGAGCAGCAAAACCAATCTACTGACACCGGCTTGTGGTGAAGGAAAGCGCAGCGTTTATTGCAAGGCCAAGGAAGAACGGGCGGCTGAGCTCAAAAGATCCGAACTCCCCAGTGGCTTTCAGGGAAGGGTTTTTAAAGACAGTGTGAGGGAGAGGGTGACAGGGTGTGTTATCAGCTAGCTCGTGCACAATTCTCTCATTGGTTGATGCTGAGGTAACAGGGTGATGTTTCAGGAATCTCAGTCATCAACCTTCTGGTTCCAACTGGTCTGGGGTCTATGTGACCAGCATGCAATTAACTTTTTCCACCTGCTGGAGGTTTTAGTGCCTGCAGACAACTGAAGGGTATGGCCCAGGGTATTATCTATAGCCCCTGAGGAAGAACCAAAGGCCCTTGACTTTGTTTTATGGCTAAACTGTTATTAGTCTTACTTGAATATTTTTTGTTTCTGTTTTTTCTTTCTTCTCTTATTAAATTTTTCTTTTTGGAACTCAGGGAAGGTCTAGGATGCTAAAGCTTTTCTACACACAAGAGGCGGACAGGGGACATGGGGCCTGGGCAAGTGTCTGTCCCCGGGAAGGCTCTGTAGGGTCCCGCTCCGTTTCAGTAGCAAGGAAGCCATCTTAGACTCCTGGGGACATATAAAAAGGACCCAGCAGTCAACCAGTAGAGGTTGCCCCAGCTACAGAGGAGGGAATTTGAGCATTAATAAGGATAACAACTCCAATGGATTAAAGCACACCAAACATATTTAAATTTGTGTTAATAATAACGATACTAAAAAAAAAAAAATTCCAAAAGCCAAAAACAAATTGGTCACCACTGTAACAGTGCTGGGGAAACAATTATTTTCAAAACTTGTCAATAAAGAAAAAAATTAAGCATTTATCTTGCTTTATCAGTTGTTTATCATTTATCTTGCCTTATCAGTTGTGCTTACAGTACAAACTGTACCACTGGATAACCAAATAGACTAGTAAGTTTCTCTTTATAAAGGCATTTCAAAGTAAATAATAATGTTTTAAAAATTGAGAGAATATCATCATTTTGCAACCCTTAGTGAATTAATGGATCTATGTATTGATTATCAATAGTTGCAAACCCTATAAAAAGAAACATTATAAGTCACCTGATGAAGGTATGTCTTGCCGCCCATCCCAGCCCCAAAAAAAGACAGGAAAAAAACGAACTGGAATCTGATCAAGCTTTTAGGTTCAACAACAGCTTTTTTTCAGCATTTATTTTTAGGAAATAAAGTTCAGAGGAACATGTTAAACCACACCCAGGGATACAATGAGCCAAGTCCAGGCTGTGGGAGATCAGAAAACACACAATCTTGTTTCTTCAACAAATTACAAAGGTGTGTATGTGGTAGGGGGGATGGATCCTGTGAATTAAAAGCAGACACAACTGCACTGAGATGCCACTGTGCACCTATGAAGATGGCTATGATCAAAATGACAAGTGTTGGCCAGGAAGTGGAGAAACTGAAGCCCTTGTACGCTGCTGGTAGGAATATAAAATGGGCAGCTGCTTTGGAAAATAGTCTGGCAGTTCTTCAAATGGTTAAACATAGAATTACCATATGATCTAGAAATTCTACTTTTATGTATAGACCCAAGAGAAATAAAGACCTATGTCCACACAAAAACTTGTACACAAATGTACACAGCAACATTATCCCTATTAGCCAAAAAGTGGAAACAACCCAAATGGCCATCAACTGCCGAACAAATAAACACAATGTGGTCTATCTACACAAAGGAATATTACTCAGCAATAAAAAGGAGTGAAGTCCTGACACAGGCTACAATGTGGACGAGCCCAGAAGACATGATGCTGAGCGAACAAAGCCAACACACAGAGCATGTGATTCTATTTCCAGGAAATGTCCAAAACAGGCATATCCACAGAGACAGAAAGATTAGCGGTTACCAGGGGCAGGGGGGAGGGGGAGAAATGGGGGTGACGGTTAATGGGCACAGGGTTTCTTTTTAGGGTGAGGAAGAAGTTCTACAATTGACTGTAGCATTTGCGCTACAAACATACTAAACTCCGAATATACTAAAAACTGATGAATTACATGCTTTAAAAGGGTGAATTGTATGGTATGTGAATTCTATCTCAAGAAAGCTCCCCCTCCCCCAAAAAAACCACAGACTTAAAAAAAATCCCAATAAACAGATATTTGGATTCTGTTCAGTTAAAAAAAAAAAAAATGACCTTGAGGCAAGTGAAAAGGTGAACCATGGATGATGAATGCCATTGAGGAGTTATTAAACGTTATGATGTGATAAGGATACTGTGTCTTTCTCTCTTAGCCATATGTACTGAAATGTTTCCAGCTCAACCAGAAAGGTGTATGGGATTTGCTTCAGAACACGGGAAGGGGGGGCAGGCGGAGGTGTAGACCAAACAAGATGGGCCAAGAATGGTCCATGGTGAAGGGGTAGGGCAGAGGGCTGCATGTGTCTTCATTGTACTATTCTATTTTCATACCTCTATTTTTGTTGAAAAAAATTATAAACATTTTAATATATTTAAGTCTCTAACTACATTTTTTTTTTAAATCACACACATTTCCATTCTGTTCTTAAGGCAGGTTAGTTTAATTTTGTAGAAGAAATACTTTCAAACAATACAAATTACACAATTAGAATGGTGACAAAAATAGAGATGAATACTGATTATAACTTATTCCCACAACAGAAGGTTACTTATTTCCGTGGTGACAATTACGTGACCAGATGAAGTGAAGACCGAATTCCCTTTTACTTATCACACTGTTTCTAAAGGACCCTGGTGGCAGACTTTGGATTGTCCAAGGCACGATTATGGGCAAACTTAAACATAAGAAAATACCCCTTAAGACGATAGGACTTCACTTTTTGGACATGTGGGATATCTTCCAGGGGGTGGGAGTCTTAACTAGTTGGAAGCTGCACAGTCAAATCACGAAAGCGAAGCCAATTAGGGTGCATCGTGTCCTGCCTCCCGGGCTGGGCTCTGACGCTGTCCATGTGCCACTTCCAGCACAGCCTGCGAGCAGCACGGAGCCCGTCACCTCCCCGTCCTTCATCTGCCTGGCTTTTCCTTCCTTTCTGACTATGGTCCCATTCAGGTGCGAAAGCAGACAGACACAGGAGGGAGGCGGGAGCAGCACGGGGGAACGGCGGCGCAGGACCCAGTGCTCCTGGAACTGACAGCAAAGCTGGGGCTGCATTTGTTTCTGGTGGGGCAAAGGAGGGATTTCTTTTCTTTTCTTTTCTTTTTTAACTCTGGGGTGGGGAAGCATTCCAAACAGAAACCTGTATCTACTGGGCAGTGACATTTGAAAACCCTTGCGGGCTTTCTGTATTGGCACAGTGGGTCTCCCCGCATTGCTACTTTGTAGGGGTTAGCAGGAAAGCTACCTCAACCCTTCCACCCACTTAGAGCTTCAAGTGGCAGTGTCTGAACAGAGGCCAGGCAACGCGGCCGAGGCTCTCCCACGTCTGGGGAGCCACGCACCTCAGAGGAGTGTGACTTGCTCTCCACACACCCCAGAGTCCAGCGGCAGCCAATCCGTCAGTCAGAAGTTTCAACAGCTGGGGACAGAGAGGGCCTGCCACCAACCTGACCCGTGCAGCAACGCTGTCTCCTGGGGGGCACTTCTGGCAAGTACTCATGTGTTTTGTCTCTCTACCTCTGTTGTGGGTACGTATGCAGGAAAATTAGCAAAAGAAAAAGGAAAAACAAAACCGAGACTAGAGGCAGAAATACATAGCAACAAGTGACAAGTGTGAAAAAGCACAGAGTTTTCAGCCTTACCACCACTGACAACTTCACTGTCCGTGATAGGTCACATGTCAATGAAATGCTTTTACAACATTCATTTTTAATAAATGTGAAAAGGAAGGTGGGTTATCCAAGGGAGTGCTTACAGACGAATGAGAAGAGAGATGCTGCTGATTAAGGGGGGAGGGGCAGAAAGACCCAGGAGGAGGGTTCCGTTTTCTCTTACATTTTGTGTGACTCACCTCGTTTACTTCTCCGAGGCCTCATGAAGGAGAGTGCATTTCACATATAATAAATACGTATTAGGCGAACTATACCACCTGGCGTTTTAAAAGGATGGTATAGTTTTATTATGTAAAGAATTTTTTCCTCATGAGCTAGTTCTAAGATTTCTTAAGAAATGTTGGGAAGACTCCAGTATGGGGCGAGGGCCTCTGATCGAAAGCACATGCTCTCCTGTGAGTGACTCGCCGGGTACTTGTAGCTCCCACGGAAGCTGGCTTCCTCAAAAACGCGCCTTCAAAGGTTATCGTGTCCATGTCGTGACTGCTCTATGCATCAGCGGATCCAGTGACTCAGTGAAAACGCACCTTCCTTCTTCTCTTTTCACTTTCCTGCAGGGCAGAGCAGCAGAGCAGAAGCTCCACCACCGCCCTCCTTGTCGGTCAGGATCAGATGGGGCGGGCCGGAAAGGCAGGCGGGGCTGCCGTGGCCGGGTGAGGGTGGGCTGTGCGGCTGCCGCTGCCGGGGGCTCCGTGACCGGCCTCAGACCCGGGGTGGGCACGGAAAGGTGCACGGAAACCAGGGGCTCTGGGCGCCCAGCCCGCGCGGGAGACCGAGCTCCGCAACGCGCACCCCGCACTGACTTAGGACCGAGCCCCTAAGGCGGCATCTTAACAGCACACAAAGGGTGCGAAAGTGTGCAATATACATGATCAATGCACACAGGAGAGACGGGGCAAGTGACGAGTTCAGCACACAGTGTTTGCGTTTCCGACGTCAGACACAAAACCGGCCCCAAAGATCCGTTCTACCGCATGGCAAATACTGAAGAACTAAATTTCAGTCTTAAAATACATCTTAAAGTCAGTGTTTTCCTTCAAGGAGGAAGAAAAGAACTATAAATAAATGACAATACAGTGAATCTGCCTGAGTTTCTGTCTTCCACCCTTCAAGTCAAAGAACACAGCATGGAAACTGTAGAATCTTAACACAATAGCTGCTCTTTTATAAAATAACCTGCTTGAGATGTTAATTTAACAAGGAAAAGCCAAGCCCTGTTCCTGTCACTATCAAAAAATACATATTTATAGACTTTTGAAAACAAAATGTGTATATTAATAACTTTGCACAAATATTTGAAAGACAATTTTAGAACTTCGTGGAAATAAAATAGGCAGATAAATACTTCATCAAACATCATCAACCGGCAGCGGAGGTATGTTAGTCCTTGGTCTCGTGAAAAATGCTATCTTCTCCCTGGGTGGGCATGGAAAAAATTACGTTAGAAGGTGATATGCAGACACTGAAAGCTGGCAGGAAGCTCTCATATCAATGATGGCTTTCCTTGTTCATAGAACAATCAGAATTTGAATTCTCATCATATGTGTTTGTACACAAATTTTCAAAATTTTAATAGAAGTTATGATACTCCTAGGAGGGCAGGGATTTATCTCCAGTGGCTGGAAGAGTGCCTGCTACATAGTAAGTGTTAATTCTTGTTCTATCAACAAATGAATACATTTTAAAAATATATCAGTATATGAATTCTAAATCAAAACTGAAGGAAGTGGTTATAATATCTTGTGTTATTTTATGATAAGAACATAAAAATTACAGGTATAGAAAAAAACAAAGCTACAAGTCAGGCACAAAGTAGTATGGATAGAGCTGTGTTAACTGCGGCTGTATGAAAGAACAAAACCATGCAAAACTGATTTATGTCATTAGAATTCAACACAGCGTTTAAGGAAATTTGAAGGGTAATCTGGAAACGCTGATAATGTTTTGATTTCTGTAATGTTCAGTTTATGAGAACTCACTAAACTATATTCATAAGAACAGAACATTTTCCTGTATATAGAGTATGCTTCAATCTAAATTTTAAAAAGCAAAGATAACACATACTGTACATATGTAAATTGCTGTTATTTGTGATCATAAACATAAAAGATGTTACAAGAGCCGGTAAGTGAATTATGTTTATTAGATGAAATTAGTCATGAAAAAAATAACAGGTTAGGTAGTAACATGTGGTATTTTAATTCTTAATAAGCTGAATGCAAAATTCAACAAAAATGATCATAATTGGACTTAATTAAAGCTACATAGAAAATAAATCAGGAGAAAAATCGCACAATGCTGACAGCAGTGGGGATTCCAGCTTTGTTCTCCACTTCCTTGTGGGTCTGTCTCAATACTTACTTTACTCTTTATAATGACAAAGGTGTGACAGTAGAAAGCAAGCGGGAGAGTGAGGCCTGGGCTTCTCCCCACCTGAACGCCTGCACTTGGATGGGCTCTTTGAGGTTCTGCCCGCGCAGCTGGCACACCCCTTTGGAGGCCTTCTTCAGCATCTTCTCAGCTGCCTGTTCCTGATGGAAGTCAAGTTTGGTCTGTCTCGTCTGCAACAGCAAGGCGGGGTGAACCAGACGGGTTTGCTTCCAGTTTCAAGGAAGAGCGATGGAAGCCCCTGCCAGCTCCGGGCACTGGGAGGGGAGAAAGGCCCGCCCGCCCGCCCCCTCCCCCCGCTGGCGGGCCGGGGCCTCACCTGCCTCTCGGCCTCCCGCAGCAGGCTCCAGAAGCGCTCGTCGCGCAGTAGCCAGGCCGCGGGCTCGGCGTGGCTGCGGAGCTGGGCGTCCTCCAGGCGCTGGCGCAGCTCGCGCAAGGCGCACAACTCCTCGTTCAGCTGCCGCTGCCGCGTCCGCGACGCCTGGAGGTCCAGCTCCAGGTCCAGGGACGTGCGCGCCGCCAGAGCCGCCAGGGAGGACCTGCAGGGCTGCGAGACCGCGGCCGTGAGCGCGCCCACCCCGCCCGCGCCCTGCCTGCAGCTTCTTCCCCTAGTGACCGACCCCACTGGAGGGAGACACCCGCAGCGTGGCCCGACGCCAACACAACATGCACGTGGGCGACACGGGTTCAAACCTCCACTCCGGTAACGAGCCAGTGACAGGAAACTGTCCGCTGTAAGGACGACCTAGGCTTTGGCTAAAGCACAGAGAAACAGACCCTCTCACCGGGGCAGGAGGGCGTCATCTTTCTCAAGTGCTACTTGACAATATAAGCAAGAGCCACAAAATGTGTGTTTTCTTTGGTTCTGAAATTTCATTTGACTTGCATCTGAAAGGCACAGCTGATGATGTGCAAAAGGTTTATGACAGAAAAAAATCCTAAATACCTAACAAGAGAAAAGTGATCAAATACATTATAAGGCCAGCAGAAAATGCAGCTATTGTAAAAAGATGAAAAGTATACCGACGTGGCAAAATCTTAATGATCTACTGTATAACGGGAAAAAAGCACGTTATAAACCACGCTGAGGGCTGTCTGGTTAAACACACACAGGCTGTCAAAAACGCTCCTCCCCAGGGAATTCCCTGGTAGTCCAATGGTTAGGCCTCCCCGCTTCCAATGCTGGGGTGCGAGTTCCATCCCTGGTCGGAGAACTACAACGGCAGCCGCGCAGCGAGGCCAAACAACAACAACAACAACAACAACAACAACAAAATGTTCCTCCCCACATAAGCCTGAAGTAAGCAAGTCTCCTGTTTTCAAGAAGGTTCTAAGACGAGAATAGAATTTTGTACACGGAGCTGAGAGCAAACAACGCTGGGGAAGGCAGTTAGTGCAACAAAAGCACAAATCCACGAGCCTATCAGCGTTGTTGGGAGGACTGAATAACTGTATGCGTTTTACACACCCATAACACTAGTCTGCACATATGCAGAAGTTAAATGCAAATGTAAGTGACTTAATAAACACGAACTCATTTAATAGCTCTGCTGAATTCATAGCAGAGCTCACTGGTTCCCAACCAGGGGTGACTTGGGCCCTCAGGGGACAGTTTTGGTCGTCACAACTGGGGGAGGGGGTGATAGTGGCAACTAGTGGGTCAAGGCCAGGGATGCAGCTCAACGGCCCACAGTGCACAGGACAGCCCCCAACAAAGACAGACCTAGGCCAAAATGCCAACAGCATGGCTGCCGAGAAATACTTTTGTTGCTGAGTTATGTGCTTTCTTATCATTCTCTGTCAGCGGCTACTCTAAATACAACCACCACAAGGAGATCTGGGAATTATTTTTTGTTTCAAAGAATTCTTGCCCGGGAAAGTCAGGGAACCACTACCTTACAAATTAAAAGTAGCAAAACTGTGTAAACTGGCGTGATGTGGAGAAAAAATTCGGTGTATAGAAAGGAAAACTGTAGAACAGTCCTATGTAGGAGAATGCTCCACGTTGAAAGACTCAAATTTTCTAAACTGTATATACTCCCTTGTCAAAAAAGAGAGAAGAATCTCTTACACAGAATGGCTGTTTATTAATTTATTATATTGTAAAATGTAAAGATCCTGTATTATCTTAGATTATGACATTATCTTAGGAAATTAACAAATATTGGTAACATATTGACATTATATACACTTTTTAAAATTATACCTAAGTAAAAAAGGAAATAAACATATCACCTTTCAATTAATCTTACCTAAAATATTACGTCTTCAGGTTTGTAGAAATAACTCCCAGCGTACATACAGACGGCATATTAGTCTACGTGGCACATACCTGCTTATAGCGAAGGGTTCGTCTTTCCAAAGTGTTTCGGACAAAGGGGGACTTCCGGGGCAGCGTTGAACTGTCGCTGTCACTACGATAAAGTTACACCAAAAAGACTGAGGTTCAGAAACACTTCCTCAAGAATTCAACATTCATTCTCTGTGTACTCTGAACTGGATTATTTTGTTTCTCGTGCAGGTACTCAAACAGTTATGACGTTTAGAGCTTTTACCAAGACTTTGGGTTTCGCTTACAAGAAAACCCTACACAAGAGTTTCAAGCCAAACAAAGACAAACCAAATGAGCAGAGCAACCCCCAGCCCCACCCCTCCTTCAGGTCCATCAACCGAACCAGCTGAGGTTTTCCAGGCTAATCGAGCAACACAATTTCAATCCTATCAATGCCAACTGCCACTTGATACGGTGTGACGCTCACGAAAACCCACACTCTCCTCAGCGCTTTTCACTTTTTATCAATCATTCTCATTTGCTGTGTTTCTATCTTTGGCAAGAGCTGGGAAGACTGGCGTTCCAGGAAAGAGTCTCGTTCCTGGCAGGAAGACAAGCCCACGCCACTAACACCCACCCTGCCCATCGAGGAAAAAGACCTGGCTTTAAAAAGAAAAATAAATAATGCCGACTTCACGGGAGCCGAGACGTTATGTATTTCATTTGGCGGCAGGTTTTCATTTCAGGATCAACATATATCTGCGTGAAAGCAAAGTCCTGGCCTTCACGCCTTACTTTCCATGCCAATGAACCCCAGATATCAGGAAATGTCGCAGCCCTGCACTTACATGCCTCCCCTTCATCACAAACATATAATATAAACACAAAGAGGCCTCTAGAAGCATCGCCGGCCAGTGCGTGCCTTCGCGCAGGACGCAAAGCCCAGTGCAGGGGCTGGAGGCCTGTTTCTGGGGAGGTGAAGGGCTCCCTCCGTCACCACCCTGTTCTCAGCAAGGAGGCTGGAGGTTGGTCCACAGGGGCTCGGCAGGAGTCTAGGATAAGGAAGGGTGGCCTTCGATCAGGTGCCTCCAGCCGCGTGATGAAGCATCAGGCCCCACAGGGCTGCAGCCTGATGGGGCGGGAGTGCCCCGCCTGACCCTGGGCTGCCCGGGGCAGCGCGACCGGGGCACCTCGCCGCGTGGGGAGAGGAGCTGCAGGCCTCGCAGACGTGGCCACCCGGGCCCCAGCCCCTGTTGCTCCCTCCTGTGAGTAAAGGATTCCCTCCCCAAGAAAGGTGGGCTCCCTGCTCAGCTCCTGGGCAGTGACCTGTAAGTCCCTAGAACGTTCTAAGTGTCTCTGTTTACCTGGGGACCTTGGCCCGGCCACACAGTCTCTGCTGACAATGTGAGGGGGGCCCTGGGCCACCAGCTTGACCCTGGAGGGGCTGGAGATGAAGGTCAGCCACGCCGGCCACCAGCTGTGCCTCGTGACGACCCCCACAAAACCCCTGGGCACCAAGCCTCGGGTGAGCGCCCCTGGTCGGCTGTGCTCCGGGCACGCTGCCACTGCTCCGAGAGGTGAGAGCTCCCGCACAAATCCGCTGCGGGAGAAGGGCTGGAAGCTCCGCCCGGTCTCTCCGGAGCGCTGCCCGTCGCCTCTTCCCTCTGCGCGTCGGTCTGCACCCCTTCCCTGCGGCGCACCATCATCGTGGCTACGACGGCTTTTCTGAGTTCCGTGAGTCCTAGCC
Source organism: Balaenoptera physalus (assembly GCF_965194825.1). Classification (NCBI taxonomy): domain Eukaryota; kingdom Metazoa; phylum Chordata; class Mammalia; order Artiodactyla; family Balaenopteridae; genus Balaenoptera; species Balaenoptera physalus. Next base: position 15,779,025 of record NC_138904.1, on the reverse strand, counting down.
AATTTCTGAGCCCGAGGGTGGGCCTGGGGACCCCTCAGTGTCTCCCACGTAGGCCTGAGGGTCTGCCTCTCTCATATGATCAAACTCTGGCTTTGCCCTAATGCAGCGGCTCCTTGGCAGCCCCTTCAAGGGAAGATGCTTTCTCCAACGAGCCCCGTTAGAGGAGCGGGAGGGTCAAAGCTCTCCTCAAGCCAAACGGCGCGCCCAGTCTGCTGCATCGTGAGCACTTACCCTCAACAGCGCCTCGTCTCTGCTAGTCCGTGCTGTCACTGTCACACGGCCACGGCCGGCCAACCTCCAACCTGCTGTCCTGTCTCCACGGACCACAGCAGGTGGGGTCTCCCCCTCCACCTGTCTCAGAGTTCTCAACCCTGCGTGCAGGTGAGGACCAGCCGGGAGCTCCAACCCTCTGCTGCCCAGCCCCGCCCGCGACCGATGAAGAATCCTTCCAGGCAGGTGGCAAAGGACTCCCGACTTACTCTGCAGACGTACTGGCTTCGTGCTGCGGGCGAGAAAGTCTGGGAACGCACAATGGTGCTGCTCTGCGTGAAGGGCGAGCCGCGGGCCCTGTGGCCGGGCCTCTCCTTCGGCAGACTCGCCACCTCTTCCAGGAAGAGATCTTCTGTGTTGGTTTCCTTATCAACCTAGATAGTAATTTATTGTTTACCACGACTCTTTCTAGAACACAAGCATTAAATTAGTGTAGTCACCAAACAACCTTGCCATTTCCACTGGAGGTCTAAGTGGCATTTCACATTTAAGGAGTCTAAACTCCTGAATTTCTGTACTCTACCAAAAGTTTTTCATCTGTTCACGCAAAAAATCTTAATGTCATCCTGGACTCCTGTCTTTCTCTCACACTCCATTATCTAGACCAAGAGAAACTGTGTTGGCTCAATTTTCAGAATTACAAGTATTTTGCACATGCATGAACCTAGAGCATATTAGGCTTAGTGAAATAAGTCACACAGAGAAAGACAAATGCTGTACGATTTCACATATATGTGGAATCTAAAAAAATAAATAAATGAACAAACATAAGAAAACAGCAGCAGAGTCATAAATCCAGAGAACAAACAGGGGATTGTCAGAGGGGAGACAGATGATGGGAGGAAAGAAATAGGTGAGGGAGATTAAGAGGTACAAACTTACAATCACAAAACAAATGAATCATAGGTATGAATATACCGGGTGGGGAACAGAGCCAATACCTGTGCACTATCTTTGTGTCGTGACAAGATGTTAACTCGACTTACTGTGGAGACCATTCTGACATGTATAGAAGTATGTTGTATAACAGGAGCTAACAAAAGGTTGTAGGTCAGTTATATTTCAAAAACCAACAAGCTCACTGAAAACAGACAAGATCTGTGGTTACCAGAGGTGGGGATTGGGGGAGGGGGAATTCAATGAAGGCAGTCAAAAGGTACAAACTTCCAGTTACAAGATAAACAACTACTAAGCATGTATGTACAGCATGATAAATATAATGAACACTGCTGTATGTTATATATGAAAGTTGTCAAGAGAGTAAATTCTAAGAGTTTTCATTACAGGAAAAATATTTTTTTCTATTTCTGTTATTTTGTATCTATGTGAGATGATGGATGGTCACTAAACTTACTCTGGTATCATTCTAACATGTATGTAAATCCAACCATTATGATGTATACTTTAAACCTATGCAGTGTATATGTCAATTATATCTCAATAAAATGAAGAGAGAAAAAATTAGGCGTTTTTTGACCCCTTGTCACCAACCCTTCATCCAAGTCACCATAAGCTCCTACTCAGCACATTTGAGCTATACACTTCTCACTGCCCTGCCTGATTGCATGCCTACCCTTCTCTTGAATCAATTCTTAGTGCAATTATGGAGATCCCAGTAAAACGGAAGTACAATCACGTCACCCCTGGACTCAAAACTACTCCTCAATTTCCTACCCCTTTCAGAAAAAAACAAGAGTCCTGAGTGGACCCTACGTAATTTGGTCCCTTCACTAACTCTGCTCTCAGCTGTGACAAATGCTTCTGCTCATCGCCCCAGCCCATGCTCCTTGCTATTCTCTCACCGTTTTAGGCCTTCCACCTGTGTGCCTCAGTACATGCTCTTCCCCAGCTCCTGCACTTCCTTCCTTAAGGTCTCTACTCAAAATCCACCTTCTCAGAGATGCCTTAAAATGACCACTATCCCTAAAAATCTAAGCCCTGATGATATTATTTGTTCGTTAGCCTCCCTGTTAAAATGCTTTCTTAAAACAGGGTGGTTTTGGGAAAATGGTGAACTAGGAAGCTCTAAGTCCTTGTTTCTTCATGGAAACATCAATAAACACTCAACTATACCTCAAAACAAAACAAAACCATACACGGATGAAATAGACTTATAGGAGCTCTGCAAACAATCGCAGTCTTTAGTAAGCAAATGAATGAAGAAAAATGATAAAATATTCAAAATGAAAAAATATTCAAGTGGTAGGAAATTTTACAGCATTTTTTTTTTTTACTAGCCCCTGACCATGGTCTTTTAACTTAGAGGAGACAGCAGCCTAGTTCCCAATTCCCTCCCTTAAACTAGAAAAAGTAGGGTAGACCTTACTTGTAACATTTTAACATGTTAGGGAGCTAAAGGTTTGGACTAATTTTGCCTATCTTGACTCTCAGGTGCAGGAAAAGCAGCATGGCCCATCTTAGTCACAGAAGAGGATCAGAAGCAGCAGGCGGTACTCCTGAAAGCTGCTGCTGGACTGACCTACTGGTATAAACATACAATAGACCACAAAAAGCCCTAGAATAAGCTGGGTACAGACAATCTGGGAAATTGAATGTTCAAAAAATTGAGCTATTTATATAGGGGAATTGAGAAGGCAGAAAGCAGGGTCAGTCAACACACACTGAAGGAAAGACTCAACACACACTGAAGGAAAAAACTGGGGAGGTCATAAGCTTTCACTTCAAGGTGATGTCTAGGCTCACAGTCTGCAAAATCTGGGAAAAGTGCCTGTTTTTTCAAATGTACAATTTTCAACAATGACCAAAAAAAATCACAAGGCATAGAAAGAAACATGGAAAGATGGCCCATTCAAAGGAAGCAAATAAATCAACAGAAATCATCTCAAAGCAAGCACAGACAACAAATCTACAATTTCAAATAATTGTATTAGATATGTCCAAAGAGTAAAAGGAAAAAAACATGGACAAAAAATAAGGAAATCAGGAAACAATATATGAATAAAATAATAATGATGATAATGAGTAAAAGATATAAATTACTTTTTAAAAAAGCAAAGCTGGAGGTGAAAAAAATACAATAAGTGAATGAAGAAATTCACTAAAGAGGTAAAATGACATATTTAACTAGATATAAAAACAACAGGCAAACTGGAAGACAGGACAATTGAAGATAAGGAATCCAGCAAACGAAGAAAGAAGATTGAAGGAAAGTGAACACAGCCTATAGGATTTATAGGACACTGTGTCAGTGGACCATTATGGGATCCTTATAAGGAGAAAAGAGAAAGTAGTAGAAAGATTTTTTTGAAGACATAGGAAGACTTTCCACATTTGACGAAACAGACATTTATATAAATACAAGAAGCTTAACAACTACAAGTAAGATAAACTCAGGGTGACCCACAACAAGACACATTATTATCAAACTGAACAAAGATAATGATGTAACACTGAAAGCAGCAAGAGAGAAATGTCTGGACACATTTAAGGAAACCACAGTCAGATGATAAGCAGAAGCGTGGAGGACACAGGCAATAAGAAAAGTTCTCTGAGGACGTTTCTTTCCTAGGACTGTGCTTGCTTTGATTCCTGTTACCGGTATATACAGCTCCCTTTAAACGTCTTAATATAACTAAAGTTTCACCCTGGTTCTTTTCTGGACCGTATTTTCTGTTATATTCATCTGCCTATAACCTCTTATTCCTGGATGACAGCAGGACTGCAGACCCCCTGCAGCTCTAACATACTGTGGCACCAGCCCTGATATATGTGGCCTCAAAGCTGATATCCAAACTATACCATTAGTGGTGTGAGTCTGGCAAGACAAGAACCAGCCCTTAGGGTAGTCCCCAGATAAGCCAGAACACTGTAAGCAGGTTCCACTCATTACCTTCGCCTGAGAGAAGAAATGAGAATTGGCATTTTCTTCTCAAACACGCTGTGCTACACTGGAAAGGGTCTGGGATAAAGGTGAGCAAAATGGCATGAAAGTTCCTTGTTTTGAATGCAGCATTTCTTGATTAGACATGTACTTGGTTCTTAATTCATTTCTAAAGTTCTTATAAACTATTTTGATCAAATATTATATATTTGATGTTTCTATGGGGGAAGAGAGCCTAGAGTTCCCTCGTCTGCCATCTTGTTGATTTCTCACTCTGAGGATTATTATCAGTAGCTCTGGTACACGACTGAAGTGAAGTTGGTATCAATTCAAATTAGGTTGTTATAACTTCAGGATCTTATATGTAATCCCCACGATAACCACACACACAAAAAAACCTATCAGATATACATAAAGGGAAATGAGAAGGGATACAAAACACATCAAACAAACAAAAAAATCAACTAAATGTAAAAGAAGGAGGAAATGGAGGAAATGATGGGCAAAAAAACCTGTAAGATCCAGAGAAAACAAGTAACAACATAGCAACAGAAAGCGTCCTTCGAAGAAATTACTTTAAATGTAAAGAGACTAAACTCCCCAAAGACATGCACTGACAGAACGGATAACACAAAAACCAACAACATATTGTTCAGGAGACCCATTTTTGATCTAAAGACACAGATAGCTTGAAAGTAAAAGAAAAAATATTCTGTGGAAATGGTAACCAGAAGAGAGAAGGGGGACTATACAAGCCAAAAACCATTACAAAATACAAAGATTCATATATATATGTAAATTTAATATTGACATATTGATGAAAAGTCTATTGATAAAAATGTCAATTCCTCAGAAAAAATTTAACAATTATAAATACATTTGAACCAAACATAAGAGCTCTATAATATGTGAAGCAAACATTGATATGAGGTTTGCTATGGATTTTCAATACATGGACTTTAATATGTTGAGGGATTTTATTTCTACTTAAGTACTTGAGTGTTTTGACCATGATGGTGGTCAAATCATTTCTTCTTCATTGTGTTAGTTTGCCACAGATGCACTTAAAAAGTACCACAGTGTCTGCTCTTACATTTTCGGGTAGATTGCCTATTTCCTCTTCATTTATTGGGTCTTGTAGGTTTTTACCTTGCTCCTTCATCTGTGACGTAATTTTTTGCCGTCTCTTTTCTTTTTTAATGAGTGGGATTGTGTTCCTGTCTCACTGGTTGTTTGGCCTGAGGCTTCCAACACTGGAGTTTGTAGGCTATTGGGTAGAGCTGTCTTGGTGCTGAGATGAGCAACTCCATGAGACCTCACTCTGATGAATATTCCCTGGGGTCTGAGGTTCTCTGTTGGCGGGAATGTAAATTGATACAACCACTATGGAGAACAATATGGAGGTTCCTTAAAAAACTAAAAATAGAACTACCATACGACCCAGCAATCCCACTACTGGGCATATACCATGAGAAAACCGTAATTCAAAAAGAGTCGTGTACCACAATGTTCACTGCAGCTCTATTTACAATAGCCAGGACACAGAAACAACCTAAGTGTCCATCGACAGCCGAATGGATAAAGCAGATGTGGCACATATATACAGTGGAATATCACTCAGCCATAAAAAGAAAGGAAATTGAGTTATTTGTAGTGAGGTGGATGGACCTAGAGTCTGTCATACAGAGTGAAGTAAGTCAGAAAGAGAAAAACAAATACCCGTATGCTAACACATATATATGGAATCTAAAAAAAAAGGCTCTGAAGAACCTAGGGGCAGGACAGGAATAAAGACGCAGACGTAGAGAATGGACTTGAGGACACGGGGAGGGGGAAGGGTAAGCTGAGACGAAGTGAGAGAGTGGCATGGACTTATACACACTACCAAATGTAAAAGAGATAGCTAGTGGGAAGCAGCCGCATAGCACAGGGAGATCAGCTCGGTGCTTTGTGACCACCTACAGGGGTGGGATAGGGAGGGTGGGAGGGAGACGCAAGAGGGAGGGGATATGGGGATATATGTATATGTACAGCTGATTCACTTTGTTATACAGCAGAAACTAACACACCATTGTAAAGCAATTATACTCCAATAAAGATCTATTTTAAAAAAATACCACAGACTAGGGAGATTAAACAACAGAAAAGTATTTTTTCACAATTATGGAAGCTCAAGTCCTACGTCAGGAGGGTTGTCAGCAGGGTTGATTTCTATTTTATTTATGTCTGGTTTAATCATTATTTCCTTCCTTCTGCTAGTTCTCATCTATTTCCTCCTCTTTCCTAGTTTTTTAAGTTGTAAGGTTTTGGTTTGTTGATTTGAGATATTGCTTCCTTTTTAAGGTAAGAGTTTATAGCCATTAATTTCCCTCTTAGTACATAGGAGGAAAGCTTGCCACAACGTGGCAGTGATGTTCTAGATACGACACCAAAAGCACAGGCCACAAAAGTAAAAGGGGCACAAAACAGACCTCAAAGACAACCCACTGAATGGGAGAAAATATACCCAAGCCATGTATCCAGTAAAGAATTAATAACCAAAGTATCTGAAGAACTCCTACAAGTAGAAAACAAACAAATCTGATTTTAAAACTGGCAAAGAACTTAAAGAAGACATACAAATAGCCATTAAGCTACATGAAAATATGATCACACTATGAATCCCTAGGGAAATAAAAAGCAAATCCACAATGAATACTACTTTACATCCATTAGGATAATTCTTGTGAAAGAAACAGAAAACAACAAGTTTTGGCAAAGACTGGGAGAAAATGGAACTTCAAGGGCACTGCTCACAGGAATGCAAAATTGTGCCGCCACTGTAGAAGAAAATATGATGGATTCTTAAAAAATTTACTGTTGAATTACCATATGATGAACCATTTCTATCTCTACGTATATACCCAAAAGAAATGAAAGCAGAGACTGAAACACATATTTGTATAACAATTTTCTAGCAACATTATTCATGATAGCCAAAAGATGGATGCAACTCAAGTGTATATCGACAGATGAATGTATAAACAAAATGTGCTACATATGTACAGAGGAATACTGTTCAGCCTTAAAAAGAAAGGAAATTCTGATGCAACCAACATGGATGAACGCTGAAGACATATGCTAAGTGAAATAATTCAGACACAAAATGATAAACATTGTATGACTGCATTTATACAAGGTAGCCAAACTAGGCAATCTCATAGAAACGAAAAGTGGAACAATGTTTACTAAGACCTGGTTTGGGAAGAATTGGGAGTTGCTATTCAATGGGTACAGAGTTTCAGTTTGAGATGATGGAAAAGTTCTGGAAATGTAATGGCAATGATTGTACAACATTATGAACGTACTTAATGCCACTAAATTATATACCTAAAAGGGTTAAATAGGTAACTTTTATGTTACATATTTGCCACAATAAAAAACTTATTAAAGCTTTAAAAGCTCAAAAAAATCAGTATTATACTTTACTGATTTATTTGGTCTATTGCATGCATGCTCTTGAAAGCAGGGCTGTTTCTTTTCCGTGCTGTTGCGTGTGCAATCGGTGGTACATAACAGGTGTTCAATAAATACTTGAGGAAAGAATAAATTTGGAGAGTAGGTACTGGTATCTACAAAAATTAAACTACATATATTGTCCCTGTTATCAATAAATGTATGATCCATTGAGCAGATCAGTTACATGCATTAAATACCTAAAGAATTCCAAAGAAACATGAAAACAGTATGTAACAGTGTAGTATTGACTGTAATATGTAAATTCTCATGGAATTCAGGATGAATTACTATGGGAAAATCATCATGAAGAAAATCTGAGTAATGTGGGACATAAAAGGAAAAAGAATGCAGTCTGAAATGGCATAGAGTGGGCACAAAGCAAATGTAAAAATTCAGGAGAAAATTTTCAAGTGGCACCAAAAAAGACTAGGGGGTTGGGGGAAAGCCATGAAAAGGCTATTAGATCTATTTAGCTAATAGCAGGTCTGAAAGTTAGGATAAAGTACCTAGGTTTGCACTGATGAGTCAGAAAAAAGATACAGCATCCTAAGCAAAGTGATGACCTAAGGAAAAGATGTTTAAGGGATTCAATCTGAGGCTGAAATGAAAAATAAACTAATGTGGGTGGAAAATAACAGCAATTTATGCAAAAAGTTCCCATAATGATCCGTTAAAGATATACTGAAGCCTACGGATCCTCTCCCCAAGAAAAAAAATCCATATACTTTGGCATGTGATTATCAGGTTGAGGACCTTAGACCTAGGCTAAAGAATTGGCTGTGAAAACAGAATGGCATGATTAAATCTAGGAGTTTACAATAAAGTAATGTAAAGAAAACTTAAAATCAGACACTTTTACCATGGATCCATTCACATAAATCAAATAGGACTAAAATTGACCGATATTTTGATTTTTAGATCTATAAACTGTTTTCTCTCTAGGGACATGGTTTACTAGGACTGCCTCAGGATTTTTAGCGAAGACTAGAATTCACAACTTCATGTTTTCTTTTAAAAGCATATGACTAACATCAAAATAAATGACAGTGTTGGAGTATGATACAGAGGAGAGGAAAACAAAGGTGTGATTCCAAACTTAAAACCAAAAATTTACTTTTAAAAATTAAGGGGGGGCTTCCCTGGTGGCGCAGTGGTTGAGAATCTGCCTGCCAATGCAGGGGACACGAATTCGAGCCCTGGTCTGGGAAGATCCCACATGCCACGGAGCAACTGGGCCCGTGAGCCACAATTACTGAGCCTGCGCGTCTGGAGCCTGTGCTCCGCAACAAGAGAGGCCGCGATGGTGAGAGGCCCGCGCACCGCGATGAAGAGTGGTCCCCACTTGCCACAACTAGAGAAAGCCCTCGCACAGAAACGAAGACTCAACACAGTCATAAATAAATAAATAAAAGAACGTGAATTTCTTTAAGAAAAATTAAGGGGGACGATCTCCTCACAAGACACTTATTAACTACAAGGGAAAAATATTAATTTTATTGTGGAGAAACGTTGACAGACATCATTTTAACAACATGAATAAAGCTGACTTCTTTAGCAGTATAGCAAATTCACCAACATGTGTCTCCTGATAGTATACATATGACTCAATGTCACTTCTAGATATTTCTGCCAAAAACACGAACCTGAATCTAATGAGGAAAAATCAGACAAAGCCACATGGAGGGACATCCTACAAAATAATGGGCCTGAATTTGTCAAACATGTTAAGGTCATAAAAGACAAAAATGTTCCAGAATAATGAAGATAAAGGGACTTGAGAGGTAAAAGCAAAGCATAAACCTTTATTGGAACCTTGATAAAAAATTTTTTCTTTTTCTTTAAACAATATTTGTGTTTCAATTGGTTAAATTTAAATATGTCTATAGATTTGATAATAGTAATAATTAGTTAATTTTCTGATTTCGATTACTATGGTAATGAGGCAGAATCATTGTTTTTAGGAAAATACACTGAAGAATTTGACTGGAAAAGGCTATGATATCTATAATGTATTCTCAAACAAATCAGAACAGAAATTATATCATGTTAAGTAAATGGAACACTTGATTGTTAACTGGATCCCAAATAAACAACAAAAGAAACAAACCAAAATGCAACTAAATAATAAACAAAGAGGACTTCAAAGGAAATACCTAACTTTTAAAAAATACTTATGAAGCTGTGGACTAAGAATGCCACCTGCCGTTATCAGTGAACAACAGCCATCAGCCACTACAGTTGCCCCCAATGCTGAGCCCTGAGGGAACTCAAGATAAAAACAGGAAGCCCACCATCAAGCCCTCAGCCACTAGAGCCGCCCCCAATGGTGCACCCAGAGGGGACTCAGGATGGGAAAGAACATGATTCTGACCCTAGATAGCTAAGGTGCATATCAAAGGAATGCTTTCAGTGAGCCCAGACTCTTGTATCTTCCCATACGTAGAAAAGTGCTAAATTCATTCACTTGAGATGTCTGGTTTTCTATAATTAACTTGCAGGAGTGGTGGAGGCAATCCTTGTACCGTGCAACCATCCCTATTCGGAAACCCACTCATTTTAATGAAAGCTTGCTCTGCTGGGAACGCGAATAAGCGTTCTGAGCATTGTGGTGGTTTTACAGTACCAGAGGGAAAACCCAAGACACGTAAAAGGAGCTAAAAAGACTTTAGGGCAAAATCCCGGAGGAGTTAGACTCACAAGCAGCACACTGGCCCACCCCACAATTTCAATGGAAAATTTTATCCCCAACAAATTCAACTTTAAAATGGGAAACAGACACTCTCAAACAGAGAAACACGGAGTGTCAGAAAGCCAGCCTCCACACTAACACTCTAGCCAGATTCACATACAATACGTATGGAGCTCACACTTGCAAGGACCAACTGAATTAGGGAAATTATACTAAGAGATCTCAACCTTAAATGGCCAAATTGGGTCTGTTTTGACATTTGAAAACTAAGTGGTTTTTTTTGCATATGCAGCTAGAGAAAGGTCAAACAGAAATGGAATGCTTATTTCAATTGGTATTTAGAAGCCTCTAAAAGCGGAAATGATAAAGTAACTTCTTCACAAAAAATCAGCAAAACGTTGCTCAAAATGATACTAGAATTTTTCAAAGCCACTAGCGTTAACCTTGTCTCTCACTCTGTTCCGTCTTTATATCCTCCTTTATCCGAAGTGCCTAACCCAGACGCGCTCTCTCTCTCTTCCACCAACCCATTCTCCTGCTGCTTCCCCTTCCCCAGGAAAGGAAGACATAAGATCAGAAGTACTCATAGCTCCCTTGAAGGAGAAACCTATTACAGGAAGAGGTGAACTGTACTCTGTGCTTACGTACACATCCTGGACCCGAGCAGAACTTAGTTTTACCTAAGGACTTTCTCGAATGTAGTCAAGATCCGTTGGGATTTGCTAAGGAATTTGAGCTAGTCGTCCAAACCTGTAAGCCCAGGTTTTCAGATTTATATCAATTAATACAGCTATTAGTTTCTAAAAGTCAAACAAAGGAATAAATAGAGAAAGCAGGATGGAGAGACCCCCTTAACAAATTTTGATTTATACAGCCCACGGGCTCAAGGTGAATGCAAGGAGTTAGCTCATAAATTACTCAGAATTATCACAGAGCTTTTCCCAAAAACTGCTGACTGGTCAAAGATTCAGCAATGTAAACAAACACGAGATGAACCAATCCTGGATTACTATGAGAGGTCCAAGGAAACTTTTAAACAATATTCCGGCATGACACCTGAATCATTCTTTAACCACCAAGATGATTCTTTGCTTAACTCCATCTTTTTAGAAGGTCTAGATGAGGAATCGTCTACTCTAAACGACATGATTTAGGCATGTTAATCATTTAGACATGATTTGTCTGTATCACATACAAATGCCCTTGTCATGTTGGCTGACTAACTTTTCAAAAGTATTAAAAAGAAAAAGATGAAAAAAAAAAAAAAAAAAAGAAAAAGATGCCTCTATAAAAATTATGAACATTCAGTTGCAACAATTAAATAATCAATGTCAGTCTAAAGTTAACCCAACCCTATTCAATCCACCACTGGTAAATTCTGTAATTTGCTTTTACTGAAAAAAAAACCGGGTCATTACTGGGGAAACTGCAAGAAAAGCAAAGAGAGACCTAGAAGGGAAACCAGATATTGACTGTAATTTCAAGTTAAACAAGAGTAAGGCTGATCTGAGGGAACATGGGGAGTCTTTCCCCTTCTCCTCTCTAACACCCTGGCAGAAACAGAAATGATTATATGAGGAGAAAACAATTAAAGCGGTAATAGATACAGGGGCTACCTTTTACATTTTGAGCCCTATCAAAATTAAAGGCTCTCTCTCTCTCTCTAATACCTCGGTACAGATGGTAGGGGTTTCTAATGCAAATATTAAGACCCTTAAATCATTACCTTTAGAATTATACTTAGGAGAACTTAAACGAAGGCACTCCTTTTTCCTAGTAGAAAATACCCCTATGCACCTGATAGGTATAGATTTATTAGAAACTTATGATGCTCATATTTCTTTTACTGTTAAGGGAGAAATGGTTTTAGCCCTAAAAGATTACTCAGATTTCTTCATCATATAACGTTTGTGACTGACAGTGATGCTGAACAAGAAAAACTGTCAGGCTTAGTACCTGAAGAATTGGGGTCACTTGATCCTACTGACATAGGGAAAATACATTCTGCAGCAGCCATTAAAATTACCACAGACCTAAATAAACCCCTGTCCAATATCAGTCAATACCTATCGAGGCGGGAAACACAGAAGAAATAGAACTTTTGGTATAAGCTTACATTAAGAAAGGGCTTATTGTGCCTTACACTAGCCCTTATGACACTCCCATTCTGCCAGTTAAAAATCTAATGGCAAGAGTTGGAGATTTGTACAAGATTTGAGATCTATCAGTGCTATTATCTTCCTTGCCATTCTGTAGTGCCAAATACCCATACCTTACTGTCCTATATCCCTAAACTAGTGAATTCTTTACTGTGAAAGATTTCTGCAGTGCATTCTTCAGTATCCCTGTACATCCTGATGCCCAATATCTTTTTGCCTTTGCTTGGAATGAACAATAATATACATGGACTATGATGCCACAGGGCTACACTGAAAGCCCCAATTACTTTTCCCAGATATTAAAAGTGGACTTACAGGGGAGACCTTCAAGATGGCAGAGGAGTAAGACGTGGAGATCGCCTTCCTCCCCACAGATACATCAGAAATACATCTACCTGTGGAACAACTCCTACAGAACACCCACTGAAGGCTGGCAGAAGACCTCAGACCTCCCCAAAGGCAAGAAACTCCCCAAGTACCTGGGTAGGTCAAAAGAAAAAAGAAAAAACAGAGACAAAAGAATAGGAATGGGACGCGCACCAGTGGGAGGGAGCTATGAAGGAGGAAAGGTTTCCACACACTGGGAAGCCCCTTCGCGGGCAGAGACTGTGGGTGGCGGAGGGGGGGAAGCTTCGGAGCCACGGAGGAGAGTGCAGCCACAGGGGTGCGGAGGGCAAAGCGGAGAGATTCCCACACAGGGGATGGGTGGCGACCAGCACTCACCAGCCCGAGAGGCTTGTCTGCTCACCTGCCCAGGGTGGGCGGGGCCTGGAGCTGAGGCTCGGGCTTCGGTCGGATTGCAGGAAGAGGACTGGGGTTGGCGACGTGAACACAGCCTGAAGGGGGCTAGTGCGCCACAGCTAGCCAGGAGGGAGTCCAGGGAAAAAGTCTGGAACTGCATAAGGGGCAAGAGACCATTGTTTTGGGGTGCGCGAGGAGAGGGGATTCAGAGCACCGCCTAAACGAGCTCCAGAGATGGGCGTGAGCTGCGGCTGTCAGTGAGGACACCAGAGACGGCCATGAGATGCTAAGGCTGCTGCTGCAGCCACCAAGGAGCCTGTGAACAGGCACAGGTCACTATCCACACCTCCCCTCCCGGGAGCCTGTGCAGCCCGCCACTGCCAGGGTCCCGTGATCCAGGGACAACTTCCCTGGGAGAACACACGGCACACCTCAGGCTGGTGCAACGTCACGCCGGCTTCTGCGGCTGCAGGCTCACCCCACATCCCATAGCCCTCCTTCTCCCCGGCCTGAGTGAGCTGGAGCCCCTAATCAGCTGCTCCTTTAACCCTGTGCTGTCTGAGCAAAGAACAGACACCAGAGGGCGACCTACATGCAGAGGCGGGGCCAGAGCTGAACCCCAGGAGCAGTGCAAAGAGGAGAAAGGGAAATTTCCTTGTGCCACCTCAGGAGCAATGGATTAAAACTCCACAATCAACTTGATGTACCTGCATCTGTGAAATACCTGAATAGACAACGAATCATCCCAAATTGAGGAAGTGGACTTTGGGAGCAATGCTATATATATTTTTTATCCTTTTTCCCTTTTTATGAATGTGTGTATGTATGCTTCTGTGTGTGATTTTGTCTGTATAGCTTCACTTTTACCATTTGTTCTAGGGTTCTGTCTGTTTTTTCTTTTTTCTTTGTTTGTTTGTTTTTTATGTATAGATTTTAACATTTGTTATCATTGGTTGATTTGTCTTTTGGGTTCGCTGCTCTCTTCTTTCTTTCTTTCTTTTTATTTTTTTAATCACTTAAAAATTTTTTTTACTACTTTTTTTTATTTGAAATATTTTACTTTATTTTCTTTTATCTTCTTTCTTCTTCCTTCCTTCCTTCCTTCCTTCCTCCCTCCCTCCCTCCCTCCCTCCCTCCCTCCCTCCCTCTCTCTCTCTCTCTCTCTCTCTCTCTCTCTCTTTCTCTCTTTCTTTCTTTCTTTCTTTCTTTCTTTCTTTCTTTCTTTCTTTCTTTCTTTCTTTCTTTCTTTCTTTCTTTCTTTCTTTCTTTCTTTTCTCACTTTTATTCTGAGCTGTGTGAATGACAGGCTCGTGGTGCTCCAGCCAGGTGTCAGGGCTGTGCCTCTGAGGTGGGAGAGCCAAGTTCAGGACACTGGTCCACAAGAGACCTCCCAGCTCCACGTAATATCAAAGGGTAACAATCTCCCAGACATCTCCCTCTCAACACCAAGACCCAGCTCCACTCAACGACCATCAAGCTACAGTGCTGGACACGCTATGCCAAACAATTTGCAAGGCAGGAACACAAACGCATCTATTAGCACACAGCCTGCCTAAAATCATAATAAGGCCACAGACAGCCCAAAACACACCACCAAACGTGGACCTGCCAGCCAGAAAGACAAGGGCCAGCCTCATCCACCAGAACACAGGCACTAGTCCTCTCCAACAGGAAGCCTACAAAACCCACTGGAGCAACCTTAGCAACTGGGAGGGACACCAAAAACAACAGGAACTTCCAACCTGCAGCCTGCGATAAAGAAACCCCAAACACAGTAAGTTAAGTAAAATGAGAAGAGAGAGAAACACACAGCAGATGAAGGACAAAGGCAAAAACCCACCAGACCTAACAAATGAAGAAGAAATAAGCAGTCTACACAAAAAAGATTTCAGAATAATGAGAGTAAAGATGATCCAAACTCTTGGAAATAGGATAGAGAAAATATAAGAAACGTTTCACAAGGACCTAGAAGAACAAAAGAGCAAACAAACAGTGATGAACAATACAATATATGAAATTAAAAATTCTCTAAAAGGGATCAATAGCAGAATAACTGAGGCAGAAGAACGGATATGTGACCTGGAAGATAAAACAGTGGAAATAAATACTGAAGAGCAGAATAAAGAAAAAAGGATGAAAAGAATTGAGCACAGTCGCAGAGAACACTGAGACAACACTAAACACACCAACCTTTGAATTATAGGGGTCCCAGAAGAAGAAAAAAAGAAAGGGACTGAGAAAATATTTGAAGAGATGATAGTTGAAAACTTCGCTAAGATGGGAAAGGAAAGAGTTAAGAAAGTCCAGGAAGCACGGAGACTCCCATAAAGATAAATCGAGGGAGAAACACGCCAAGACACGTATTAATCAAACTATCAAAAATTAAATACAAAGAAAAAATATTAAGAGCAGTAAGGGAAAAACAACAAATAACACACAAGAGAAACCCCATAAAGTTAACAGCTTGTCTTTCAGCAGAAACTCTGCAAACCAGAAGGGAGTGGCAGAACATATTTAAAGTGATGAGGAGAAAAACATACAAACAAGATTACTCTACCCAGCAAGGATCTCATTCAGATTCGATGGAGAAATTAAAAATTTTACAGACAAGCAAAAACTAAGAGAATTCAGGTATGTTTATCATGAGAAGACATCATATTTTGTCAGGTGCTTTTTCTCCATCTATTGAGATGATTACATTATTTTTATCTTTCATTAACAATGCGGTGTGTCATACTTCCTGATTTGTAAGTTTTGAACCATCCTTGCATCCCAGGGATAACTTCCACCTGATCATGGTGAATGATCCTTTTAATGAGCTATTGAATTCCATTTGGTAATATTTTGAGAAATTTTGCATCTATCTTCATCAGGGATATGGGTCTATATAGTATTCTTTTTCTTGTAGTGTCCTTATCTGGCTTTGGTATCAGAGTAGTAGCCTCATGAGATGAGTTTAGGAGTACTTCTTGTTCTTCAGTTTCTTGAATGAGTTTGAAAAGGACTGGCATTCATTCTTTAAATATCTAGTAGAATTTATCAGTGAAACCATACGGTCCTGGGCTTTTTTGCGTTAGGAGGCTTTTGATTACTGATTCAATCTCCTTGCTTGTTATTCGTCTGTTCGGATATTCTACTTCTTCATTATTCAGCCTTGGTGGGTTGTATGTTTTCAGAATTTATCAATTTATTGTCATAAAATTGTTCACATTAGTCTCTTAGGATCTTTCTATTTCTGTGGTATCAATTGTAATGTTTTCTCTTTTCCGATTTTATTTGAGTCTTTTCTGTTTTATTCCTAGTTAGCCCAGCTAAAGGCCTCTCAATTTTGTTTATCGTTTTGAAAATCTACCTGTTAGTTTCTTTGATCTTTTCCTTTTTTTTCTGGTCTCTATTTCAGTTATTTCTACTCTTTGTTATATCCTTCCTTTTTTAGAAAATTTGGTCTTAATTTGTACTTATTTCCTTGAGGTGTTTGTTTGAGATCTTTCTTTTTTCATAATGTTGGCATTTATTGCAATAAACTTGCCTCTTAGAACCGCTTTTTCAGTACCCCACTGGTTTTGATATATGTTTCCATTTTCATTTGTTTCAAGATATTTAAATTTCTTCTATGACTCACTGTTTGTTCAGAAATGTGTTGCTTAATTTCCACGTTTGTGAATTTTTGAACTTTTCTTCTGTTATTGATTTCTAGTTTCATACCATTATGGTCAGAAAAGATTCTTGGTATGATATTAATCTTCTTACATTTGTTAAAACTTGTTTTGTGACCCATCACATGGTCTGTCCTGGAGGATGTTCTGTGTGCGCTGGAGAAGAATGTGTATTCTGCTGTTGTTGGATGGAATGTTCTGAAAAATGTCTGTTAGGTCCATTTGTTTGAGGTATAGTTCAAATCCAATGTTTCGCTGTTGAATTTCTGCCTGGATCATCTATTACTGTTGAAAATGAGGTACTGGAGTCCCCTACTATCACTGTAATATGTGTTTTTCTCCCTTCAGATCTGTTAGTGCTTCCTTGATATATTTAGGTGGTCTAAGGCAGGGGTCCCCAACCCCTGGGCCACGGACCAGTACTGTTAGGAACTGGGCTGCACAGCAGAAGGTGAGCGGCAGGTGAGGGAGTTAAGCTTCGTCTGCCACTCCCCATTGCTCCCCATCGCTCGCATTACAGCCAGCACCATCCCCCCCCAACACCCCCAATTTTTCCCAGTCCATGGAAAAATTGTCTTCCATGAAACCAGTCCCTGCTGCCAAAAAGGCTGGGGACCGCTGGGCTAAAGTACGATCATCTTCGTCTCATTAATGTTTTGGCTAAAGTTGATTTTGTTTGATATAATTATAGCTACCCTACTTTCATTTGGTTTCCATTGAATATCTTTTTCTATACCTTCACTTTGCGCCTATGTATGTCCTTACAGGTAAAGTGAGTCTCCTGTAGGCAGCATGTAGTTGGTTGTTTTATTATCCATCCAGCCACTCTATGTCTTTTCGCTAGATAATCCAATCCATTTACATTTAGATTAACTACTGATAGGTAAACACTTACCAATGCTGTCCTACTATTTTCTGGCTGTGTTGTAGTTTCACTGTTCCTTTCTTCCTCTCTTGCTGCTTTCCTTTGTAAATTGCTGATTTTCTGTAGTAGTATGCTCTGATTCCATTCTTTATCTTTTGTGTATCTACTGTAGGTGTTTGCTTTATGGTTATCATAAGGTTTATATAAAAATATATGTTTTACAGATAATTACACAATTTTATATATAATTATACACATAAATATTTTATTATTTATATTACATATATTTATGTTATGACATGTAGGGGAACTTCAAACCCACTTCAAGGTACACTGGCCCAGTTCTGCAGACATCGGACCCAACTAGGAGAAACCAAATCTATTTCAAGTGACCCATAATCAAGTGGCTCGAAATCCACAAGAAGTACCTCAGATCCAGATCTACTTCAGAGCAAAGAAGACTAACTTCAGGAATCCAGACTCAGTTTAGGCATTCCTCAGCAACAGACCTGGAAAACAGAAACATACTGCAAGTTCACAGGGTAAAAGATATGGGGCTCGCAACCTACTTAAAGGAATCAAGCCATCCTCAGGATACCAAAACTCAGTTTGGAGGACACAGATTCAACTCAAGGAAACCAGAAGTTTCTCAAGTAACCTAACACACCTCTAGAGACCCCAGATTACATCAAGGGATCAAGATTCAATTCACACACTCCCAGATATCAATCTATGAGGTCCCCAGACCCACCCCAGGAGGCCTCAGACATATATGACTAACACAGACTCACCTCAAACAGACCCAAATTCAACGCAGGCTCTGTCCACAGGACCCAGACTCTGATTAGAAAAGCTGACGTCAGTTCATGGGCACCAAACTTAGTACATACATCCCCAGAAAATACTCCAGAGGATCCCAGACACACCTCAGGGACCCCAAACTGATACTGGCCAGTCCTAATCCATCTCAATGACACAGAATTCCACAGACAACATATTAAAAGCCTAGAAACACCTCAGTTGATCCAAAGTCAACTCAGAGCATTCAGACTCACCTCTGGAAATCCCAGACCCAAGCTAGAGAGGCAGATTCAGTTTGAATAGTCCCAATCCACCTCAGAATTGCCAGAACCACCTCAGCAGACTGCAGATCAATTTCAAAGTAACTTGGCTCAGCTCTGGAGACCCAGACACACTTCAGAGAAACCAAATGCGTCAGGGGGTATCACAGAATAATCTCAGGTGACCCATATTCATTGCCATACATACACCTCAGGGATCCTAAACCTAATTCACAGGAATGAGTTAGGTTAAGCTCAGGCATCTCCAGACAACAGCAGTGTCCTCAGATACTCAAAAGAACACTCAGATCCACCTACAGGTCCAAGACTTGTTTCAGAGTACATACAAACATACCACTCAGGCAGGCCCACACACAGTCCTGGGAACCCACAACAGTACTATAGAACCCAGATGTCTTCAGTTACTTACACTAAGCTTAGGAGACAACAGATCCACCACATAAGACTCCATAACCATCAAGGGACCCAAGTCAGGCATCCCAGGTGTATCCAGATATATGCTTCCCAATAAAAGAAGGAAGTGGGGAAAAAAGACCACAACCCACATAAGGAAACCCACATAAGAGAGTTAGGTCAGGGGACCACAGACAGTACACTTGAATCTGGAGGCACAACTCATGAATTCCAGATCCAAAATATAGAGGTCAAGACCACACTGTGGGATCTCAAACCCACCTAAGGAAACACAGACACAGCACAGGAAATCCAGAATTAGCTGTCATCCCTCTGGGGAAAAAAACCATTAGTGTAGTTCTACAATCAGCACAGAAGAACTCCAAAGTCTTCTCATGGGAACTAGACTCAATTCAAAAGACAAGACTCGGTTGAAGGATCCAGACTCATTTCAGGGGAACCCAGACAGTAGGCACGCGGTGCTAGACACAAATCAGGATGACTGAGTTGTTTCAAATGAGAAGCCTGAGACGTGTAACAGCGATACCAGACCCACCTAAAGCTACACAGACTCAACTCAGGAATCTGCAAATAATAACTTAATGACCACACACTCAGCACTAGATACTGTGCCCAAGTTAGAGACCACAAACCTACTTCATGGACCCACACTCAGCACAGGAAGCCAAGACACAGATACAGCTCAGAGAGGCCCACACCTACCTAGAAATAAGCATTGACCAACATCATACAGCCCAGATTAATTTCTGGAAGTCCATACTTATGTCAAGAGAACCAAGCCAAAATACTGGATATGAAGACTCAGATATAGCATCCATAGATACCACCCTCAGATGCACAAAGATAACTGGAAAAGGTCCCAAAGGTGCCTCAGGAGGACAAAGACACACACCCATGACTCAACTCAGGAGACCAATGAAATACCTTAGGTCATCTAGACTTAGCTCAGGCATCCACACTAAACACTTACGGGGTCTCATTCCCTCACAAGAAGACCCACATCTACCACAGGGTGCCACACTTCCACATTTAGATTACCAATTCTCTTCAGTCATCTCCATATAAAACTCAGGAGGTCTGTGACATCAACAGGTAACCCAGCCTTCTTTAAGGGATCCAGATTTAGTTCATCAGACTACATACAACATACCAGGTGGTCTCCGATTCAACTCATTGAGTTGAAGATCAAAATGAAAAGGCCCACGATCCAATTTAGGAGAGTACAGACCCACCCAAGACCCAAATCAGATTATACAGATTCACAATGGGCATCAAAAGCATTATCCTAGGGTACACAGAGCCTCTTTGAAAGAGACCCAAACCCACTTCAATGAGACTCAAACAAACTTCAGGGACGCCAGGCCAAACTCAGAAGACCTTTGGTATACATCACATCATCCTGTTCAGACTCGGCTCAGTCACTCCCAGACAATATCCCAGTGCCTTCAAGCTTGTGTTACAGGCTCCAGGTAGCCTAGAATCACCTCAGATACCCAAACCTCTTTAAGGGCAATAATATCCACTTCATGAATTCAGACTCACCTCAAGCACCCCAGGCAATATACCTGGGAACTCAAAGTACACCATAGGGGTCTAAGCCCCAACTCAGGGTAAAATACAGGGGGCCCACAACCTACCTAATGGGACTGAACCATCCTCAAGGAACCTCACTCAGGTCAGGGGAAACAGACTCAACTCAGGGAACACAGAATCATGTCAAGCACCCAAACTCTCCTCTGGGGTTCCCATATTCAACTCACACACACCCAGACATCCACTCAAGAGGCCCAGACCCACCCCAGGGATCCAAGTCCTACATAATGGAATCCAGATTCCCTAGCATGACCCCAAATATCCACCAACATTACCCCAAAGTATCTAGACTCAGGTCCCATAGGACCCAGGCTCAAATCAGGAGATCACCTCATGGACACCATATAAATGAAAGGAAAATTTAGACATGTGACTGTAAAGAGTTTAAGAAATGTTGAGGTTAAGTATCTATTTTCTGATCCATATTCAAGTGGCTGATGACCAACGTGGGAATAATGGTAATAAAACCAATTTTCCACTTAAATGTAAATGGAACCAGTTAAGTTGTCTGATTATATATCTTAGTGAAAGTTAGTACCCCTGGATTTTAAAACACTGGGAAACGTTTTAAGTAATACTGATTTTAACTTTATTTTGGCGTACTTGATGTAACACAAAGGGTTTAGTAATATACTCATAAGTATAGCGTTATCTGGAGGGTTAAGGGTCTTTTGTCAGTGACTTCAGGTGACATTTAATTAGTAATGCTTTAAATTTGGGAAGAAACTTGAGTGTAAAAACTTTAAGCCAAATTGGAGTCTGCAAAACTAGTACAGAAATCTGCAATTTCCTTTTAAAGGAACAGCAAAAATGAAGTTAAGGGGAAGGAGAGTATTATTTGAGCCAAACTGAGGATTATAACTCAGGAGACAGACTCAGAAAGTTCTGAGGACTGTTCCACCTGTTAGAAGTCAAAGGCATAGTTACATACATTTTGAAGAGAAAGGACAGTATTCACATCAAAGTGACATACAGATATTTTACATGAAGATCACCAGGGATACGTAGTCTGGGTAAGCAGGTACAAAGTGAGCAGCAAGTCAACATGATCCCAGTACAGAGCTGGGAAAGAACAGCATTCTTTTTAAGAAGTTACACCGTAAGTGTCAGAGGAAAGTAAAAATAATTGACCTTTATGATCAGGAAGGCACTCTGTCTTTGAGGAACTCTGGCTAATGTGTAATGCAGACATTAGGAAGGGAGCGAGGATGTCCAAATGAACACAGAATTTTATGTTTAATTTTTCTTGGCTGGCCTTAAAGTACCGTATTGCATAAAATCCTAGTGGACATCAAAGGTTTGCTTTTAGTATCTAACATATCAGATTGATGAATCAAATCCTTAAAAGGAAGGGTAAAGCAAACCAAGTCTCGAACCCAAAACTGAACCGATTCCTTTTCCTGAGTACATGTTCATGAAAAACCCATAAAACTCTTAAATGTTTAACAGTTGGGTGATCTTAAAAGTACAGGGATATTGTGGGTTTGGTTCCAGAACAGTAAAGCAAGTCGTGGTTTTGGGGTTTCCCAATAAGAACAGGAAAGATTAGTTGATTGAGAAACCAGAAGTAGGATGAAAGTATATTTCAGAGGAGCAGTTGCCAACTTTGGTATTTTGGTGAGTTCCTCACTGTAAGCTAACTTACAGAGACATGTTTTCATTCACCTATCCTGTAGAATTGTGAGGGTTGAATGAGAAGAATATAAACTTCCTAGCATTATTTGTACTGTAACAACAGGTGCACAGGAAATAGCATCTATGATACCTTGCCCCTAGGAATTTTGAACTCCAACAAAAAGATTCTTGACAAGATATTCTGTTTATTATAGTGATAATATTTGTAAGAAGATGAAAGGAGTAACCTAGAAGATAAAATTTCTCCTCAACCTTGGAACAAGAATTCTGTATTTGAACATGTTAAAGTAAATGCTGAAAATCGTAAACAGTGCTAAGGCCTGTCCTGTTAAAAGTTTTTGTAGGAACATAACAAATTTGCAGTACAGAGAATAAAAAGTAAATGCCAACTATAAGTTTATTTAAATTTAAATGAGTGCTGTGAAGGATATTAACTTTTAAAGTTTTCTGTATGTTTTACATATGAGAGTAATACAGGGAGATAAATAATTTTAAAATTAGTCCTGTGTGTGGTTTACCTTAGTTGGCTTGTTTTGAAAAATGACATTTAACCCCCAAATGTAAAATTTCCTGTTGAAAAAATTTGTAAGAATTAAATGTTTTTCTGTTGACTCGAGTCATTGAAACTGGTTTGTAATGTTAAAGCATATCAAGTTGCCTTCAGAAACTACACTGAAAAACCTACACAAGGAAATTTTCTTCTGTTCCTTGATTCAGCAGTCAGTATTCTAGGCTTTATTCCATATGCTAAACATAAAGGCAGTGAATGAGATCTTACCTCATGATGTGTATCTTCTAATGGAGCTGACACTCAACACTCTGGATACATAGTAGGACATAATTTGTGTTTAGTCTGTGTTTCATATACAGTGAATTTGAAATCACCTATGATTTAGCCAGAGATTGAACGATGTTCGTGAAAATTTATTTGCTTAAAGGGATTATCTCGTACACTGCTTATCTTGTTTTTCTTTGGTAGTTTTGTGTTTTTATAGGTGTTAGAGAAAACCTTTCTCACTTGCAGTTTAATTACCGTTTTATGTCTTGTCAACATTTTTAGACAATAGTTTACTTTAAAAAAATTTTTTTTTTAGCTGTTCTGGGTCTTAGTTGTGGCATGCGGGATCTTCGTTGCAGCGTGGGAGATCTTTAGTTTCAGCATGCAGGATCTTTAGTTGTGGCACACAGGAACTTTTAGTTGTGGCACGCAGGATCTTTTAGTTGCGGCACACGGGATCTTCATCGCAGTGTGTGAGATCTCTAGTTGTGGCATGCGGGATATTCTAGTTGTGGGGCAGTCGAACTCATAATAGTTGCAGCATGCGGGATCTAGTTCCCTGACTAGGGATTGAATCCGGGCCCGCTCCATTGGCATCGCAGAGTCTTAGCCAGTGGGCCACCAGGGACGTCCCTGTGGACTTAAGAATTTTAAGAATTCGTTTAAGAATTAATGTTTATCTTGAAATTAAAAAGTTGTATATTTTGTCTAAAAGTGTTACTTTAGAGTTTGGCTTTTTACACCTAGATCTGTAATTTCCTTTTCTCTTACTGTGTTATAAGATAGACACTTTCATTTCTTTGAGACCAATTTTTCCACTGATTTATACCATGAAAGTTAATTTGTAAATATGCACATGTCTTTTTCTAGGCTACCTATTCTATTCATTCTTACAGTGCCAAATACCACATTACATTATATGATTGTTAGAAATAATTTAAGAATTTCACATTAATGCAAGTAATTTGTTTACTGTTCATTTTTATCTTAGTTATTTCTGGAGTTTTGACTGACATTACTTTAGATTCATAGCTGAATTAGGGGACTTTAATGTCTTGAGCTTTCCCACCCATCTTTCCTTATATTCAGACCTTTAATACCTGACAGATTGTCTGGAAAGGCCCTTATTACATCATTTCTTAGCTGCATTCCTAAGGTAATTTCTAATGTTTAGATTTTGAATGATACTTTTTACAATTATAATCTTGGGTGAATTATAATTGAT
This sequence comes from Balaenoptera physalus, assembly GCF_965194825.1. Lineage (NCBI taxonomy): Eukaryota > Metazoa > Chordata > Mammalia > Artiodactyla > Balaenopteridae > Balaenoptera > Balaenoptera physalus. The sequence goes on along the minus strand of NC_138904.1, from coordinate 15,754,579 downwards.
GAATAGGTGTCCTTTTGGTTTTAAAGTTCATTTATTCAAGTGATATTTTATTAAAAATAGTTTTTAGATTTCTCTGCAATTTTCTACATAGTCCATCCTTTAAAGAGAAGTTTTGTCATTTGATCTGTATCCTTTTTTTTCTTCCTCCATCCTGAGGAATTAAACTTTGAGTTGTATTTGCTGCAAAATTGTTAAAAGCTATCTTTGGATTTACTTTTAAAACATTTCTCAATTTCATGGCTGCTTATGTAACCCAGTCTTTCCTATTAACAGAAAATATGTATTTCTCCACTAGTTTTTAAGAGAAATGTATTTGTTCCTTTCTTCCTCGTGTGTAAACACTCATTGTGTCCCCAGTGAATTTAAGGTTCTTGCTCATGCAAAGAGTTTGGCCATGAGACAGCGAGGTTAAGGAAGTAAAGTGAGGATTTATTTAAGCAAGAATACGCTCTCAGAGGGAGAGCAGGCAGATAGGTGAGGAGCTGCTGCCCTGGGTTCCACTGGCAAGTCAGTTATGAGGGGCATACAAATGAAGGGGTGGCATACTCATTGGGGAAGCAGGAGTTTGGGGGCCGTATTCCCTGTTTCTTTCCAGCTCCAGAAGGGATTTTTTGTCCTTATTTAGCTTCATCAGAAGTGTCATGGCCTCAGTGCGTGGTGCGTGCTTCTTGTCTGCAAGGCTTATTTTATCATAGGGAGAGCAACAGGTTACGTCTGGAAGCAGGAGATTCCTGCCTTTCTCATCTTTCTTTGTCTGCCTTCAGGACACTTACCACCCAAAATGTGCAGTTTCCTGTCAGTCGGGAGGTTCCTGTTTTTCTTTGTCTGCCCATGGACCCCTGCTGTTTACAAGGTGCTTGCTTTCCTACCACCTGACCCCTCTTCCATTACTCTGCTCATATCCAGCTACTTGCCTGCTGTAGCAATTGCAGTAATCTTAACCTCGCAGTCCTTTAATTGCATTGCAGTCACTGAAAAACACATTTATGGCATGAAACAGACCTTCTGGCTCTACTGCTTAACAGCCAGATTTAATTTTGTTCATGAATGAGTGATATCCAAACCTCTGTCACATTTTCTCAGACACCGTCTGAGATTTAACGTCAATTGTTTTTCCTCTCTAGTGTTTCTTTCCTGCCAACTACAGGATTAAAATATTAAACAATAATTATTGAAATAATAAAAATTGTTTGATTTCCCCCTATATGTACTGAACTTGTCCCTTCCAGTAGACTTGCTTGGAAGCTGCTGGTTGGCCTACATATTAGGTAGAAACCATAAACCCCCTAAATTAGGGAACAATTATAACTTTGCCGGATTTAAAGATCAGCTTTTGTATAATGCATACGGCTGTTACCTATCTAGACGATGGAAAGTGTCCCAATAAATACTAACTGATCACCATCAACTGATCAGCTGCTGTTTACAGGAACACTTTCCATAGTTTTCTCAAGTGCTCAATAATAATGGGTAATATAAGATTAAGAAACTACCAATGCAAAGCATTAAAACCACAGATCTTTCTAACACGACTTTTAAGAAATCGTATTTCCCTATTGTACCCTGGATAGCCTTCATCTCCCGGACAAAATAGTGTTTAGGGATCTTTCATAGGAAAGAATCTGTGAGGAAAAAAATCCTACTTAAAAATGCATATTTTGGATTTTCCTTTTTGTCTTTATACTAACTGATTCAGAAGTTTCATCTCTATCCGTCCTGTGGCAGGCAGAGTAATAGCACCTAGAGATGTTTACATTCTAATCCCTAGAACATGAGAATGGATATGATACCTAACATGGTAAAAGAATCTTTGCCAATTTGATTAGGTTAAAGACCTTGAGATGGGCATTTATCCTGGGTTATCCAAGGGGACCTAAAGTCATCTCAGGGTTGTTACAAAAGGAAGAGGGAATCAAAGAAGGTGATACGAAAAGCAAAACAAAGGGTGGAGTGATGCAGCCATGAGCTGAGGAATGCAGACATCTTCTAGAAGCTGAAGGCAAGGAAGACAAACATTCTCTCCGGAGCCTCCGGAAGCAACTGCTGAAACCATAACTGTAGCTCCCTAAGAACTCTTTCAGACTGGCCTCCATAAGTATAAGATAGTTTGTGTTGTTTTAAGCCACTAAGTTTGTCGTACAACAGCAAAAGGAAGCTAACATTTTCTGTATTATGATTTTTAGGTAACTGTATTTCAGTATTAGATTTGTAGAACCAGTACTGCATTGCTTATCTCACATTTGACAGGAACATCTTACTGTATGGCAGGTCTTCTGCCTGCCCCTGTGATTCTAGATAAGAAGACCTCTTTCAGTTTCTTCTCCTAATGACTTGTAGGCTTTAAAAAATCCTAGGAACTACTAATATCTCTAAAATGTGTATGGCTGCTGGGATACTAACCATAGAGGAAGATTTGATAAATTTATTTCCCCAATATCTTCAATATATGCTGAGTACTCAAGACTGGTAATAATGAATTCTGAGTAATGGGTTAAGTGGTTATTTAATTATTATGTTTCCACAGTGTCTGCCCCAGAAGAGCCAGATAGTACTTTTCAGACAATTTTTGGTTTTTATTACTTGCAGTGGAGATAGAGAAGTATATATAGCCAAGGATATTTGTTAATGATTATACACCCAAACCAAGGGTACATTCATACTAAGGAGAAACATATCATATATATTCTACTTTACAACTATCTCCTTTCATTAGATTATATATTATTGTATATACCTTTCCTATCAAAGCATTTAAATTATGCTCTGTTCTGTCATGAGGCATTTACAGGTAATGTATGTCTGAGTGGAAACTACCTGCACTCTATGCCCATCCTACTCCTAGTTGTTTCCTGTATTTCGTCATCTCAGCTTAAATTTCCCTTTCAGTGAATACGTTCCCTGTGTCACCATCTTTTTAAATAGAGATCGTACATACTAATATAACCAAGGATTGTTCCTTCACAGTTTATCATTTCTCAGTTTCTCATTTTGCAGAAATACATCATTCATGTACTTCTTTTACAAACGAACTTTAGGGCAGGGACAACACTTAAGTAGGATGGTAAGTTGCTATGAAACAATAGCTATTTACTCAACCAAAGTGGCAGTGAAAAATTTCAAAGGTAAACACAGATATTTAAAATGGATTACTTAACAGTAAAGAAAATTTACAGTCTGTTATCAGAAGCAGGTATATATTTCCCTTATTATTTTCTAGCAGATCCAATTACATATATTAATTAAAATTCTTAACCATTAAAACTCCAATGTCTAGATAAAACCAAGAAGTAATCGGTAACCATGTGTCATATCAGCATTTCCTCACTGGCAAACTTATGAGTATATTCAATAACCACCTCTAGAAACATATATCGTCTCACAGTGTAGTTTCTTTCCTCAGTGTGGTATAAGACGTGTCCAATAACGTCAAGCATCTTTAGCTTTTCTCTAATAAGGCAAAAGTAGGTAAGCTGACTTGCTAGGCATTTAATATTTCAGTATTTTATTTTGGAAATTATATGGATATTCACTGAATTCTCATCATTTAACTTAAGGTAGAAAACCTCTAGATTCAAGTTACCAGAAAGGTTCGGAGAAACTATTTTTAAGTAACATACCATAACACAAAATTATTCTCAAAGAGTTTACCTAAAAGCTGTAATCCCATTTATTTCTATTTTATTACATATGAAAATATCAAAATACCATTTTTTGTTGTTGACAAATTTTGTAACAGACTAGATGAGGTTACTGACTTTTAGTTAACCTAAGTGCAATAAAAGTATTATACATGGTGTTGATAACTCTAAAGACATTTAGAGTCTGTATTAATTAAACCAACATATGAACTTCTCTGAGAGTTTAAGTCTCCAGAGGGGACAGGGATCCCAGGAGAGTGGGCCACGGAGGGAGGGACCAGATACATATAGAAACAAGAACGCAGACACACACACACACACACACACACACACACACACACACACACACACACACACACACACAAAGGCCGAGAGGAGACAGACAGACACTCAGACGGAGCTCTTCACTCCATGGCTTTCCTGCACTTGAACAAAGGAATTCAAGTCTAGCAAAGAGCTGGGTTTGCCGGACACTCGCCTCTCATGCCGCAGAGCTTCGGGCTCTCTGTCCCCTGGAAGAAAACGATCCAGCAACCTTGGCCACCATGCATTTCCTTGTACAGTTTTTTTTTTGGGAGACCCGGCAATGCTGGAGGCTGGCCTGTTTCCACAAGGCGAGGGGCGAGGCAGCCGAGGGTGACGCCCACTGTCCTCGCGAGGCAGCCGAGGGTGACGCCCACTGTCCTCGCCCTGATTGGTCGTGATGGGGACGAGCAGCCTGGGCGTGGCTTGCAGCTCCTTCCCGCCGCCTGGTCACGCGTGCCTGGTGGCCAAAGGTCCTGCGCATGCGTTTCAGACCTCTTCACCGCAGAGGCTCCAGGGAACGATTCAGTCTGCAGCGAAGCGTGACTGCGGTCGCTGGTGCTGCGTTCTCTGCCGCCCACGTGCTGAGCTTCCAACTGCCACACCGTCGCCGCTGCCCCAGCTCAGAGCCAGATCCACATGGGCAGTAAGGCGGGGCCCGGGGAAGGCGGCACTGCCCAGGGACCCGGGGTCATCCTAGGTGTGGGAGGGGATCCTCAGGAAGCAGGGGCCCGCGGGTCCCCAGGTGTGGTGCGGGAGGTGGGTAGGGTGCCGGCACTAGCTGATGGGTGCGGCGAGGAGGCCGCCATCTTCAGCGGGGAGGTGGTGCCGCAAGGCGCGGCCCGGTTGTAGGGAGAGTTGGCGCGGATCATGCAGGTGTTTTGGCTGCCTGTGGAGGACATCATGGAAGAGATGGAGGTGGTGATGGAGGAGGAGGAGCAGGAACAGCAGGAGGAGCAGATGCTGGTGGAAGAGCCGGAGGAGAAGCCCCAGGAGGAGGGTCAGGAAGAGCCAGGGCCGTCCCCGCAGAGCGCCCCGTCCCCGCTGGAGGCGCTGGAGGCCGTGCAGTTAGAGCTGGAGCCTCTGAATAGGCAATGCAGCCGAGCCTGCGCTCGTCTCAATCTCAGAATACTTGGGAGGCGGAAGACCTATCTAGAACACAGAAGCACCATCATCCAGAGCATCCCTGGCTTCTGGGTCAAAGTTGTATCCTTAATTTTGTAGTTGAGAGACCACGGGGTGGCTGGGCTACAGCAAGAGGTACCTAACATAGAGGGCCGTTTGGGTACCAAAATGTATCCATTGGATTTTGCATTGTGGGCACACTCATGGAAATGTGATCCTGAAATTGTGGGGGCATGCTGATTTTCTGCATAGCAGGAAGCAAGACTAGGGCTTTAGTTGCAGAGGTCCAAAAAGGTATTGTCATTAGTACCAGGGCCTCTTGAGACAAAAGAGTTGTCTTGTGCACAGGTTCTCCTTGGAATAACCATCAAGGGAAATGGGGGTGAGAGTGGGGAGTTATGAATGCTCATCCTAGTTAGAGCCAGGAGTGTTTGCTGTGCAGATATAAGCTTGTTCTGTCCAGATGGAGGTCAGGGCCTCCCTCTCAGAAACGGAGGCTCCCTGTTTTCGTGCACAGATATGCACACCCCGAGGGGCTCATTGTGCCTTCATGCAGTCTGTATTGAAAGAATAGGACTACATACTAGTGGGGAGTTGAGATCAGACACTCCTAGGCTGCTCTCTAGGCTCGCTCTGTGCTCGTAGGCCTTTTACCTCCGGCATCTAGAGGCTCCTTGACGTAAAGCAGTTTGTGAACCACCCCCAGATGTCAGCCACGATGAGTGACCTAGATAAAGACATGCTTAGCTACATGACCAACTTGAAGGTCAGGCTGGGGAGGCTGAGGCTGGGGAGGAGAGGGGAAATGATTTATCCCGGAAAGCAGGAAAGAGCAGGTCTACTGGAGACAGATTTCACCCTCCTCCTCCACTTTGTCCCATCAGGTGCAGAAACTCAGCTTTCCCAGTGATTGCTGCAAGATCGTGTTGTTTTTCGGGAACAACCGCTATTTCCAGAATGAAGTGGTTGTTAAGGAGTATCTCATTAACGTCACTGGCAAGAGACAGCTCCCTGGACTGTGGGGGAGGGCAGATGGGGTGAGGTGAACTTGAAACATGATTTAGGCCCTTCTCCCATGCTCCTTTTCCCACAGGATACATGGCAGCTCATTCCACTCCAATTCAGTGGCACCGGCATTTTAAAAGTGAGGCGTATAGCCGCAGGCACCACAGCAGCAGCCATGACTTCTTCAGGTGGTTCTCTGACCACAGCTTTGCAGGATCTAGCAGGATTGCTGAGGTGGGGTGCCTCTGGGCCTCCTCAGCAATGGCGATGTTGTTTGGCTGCTCGTGGGGAGGGGTGTGGGCCTGGCCTGGCCTGGCCTGTCCCGACCGGGCCCCTTTCCCCTACCAGATCATCAGCGAGGACCTGTGGCCCAATCCCCTGCGCTACTACCCCAGGGAGGAAGGCACCACCGGGACAGGTAAGTGAGAGGAGGACAGGTAGGTGAGGGGCCCAGGGGCTGGGCGCTGAAACGAGTCAGCTGGGTCATTTATTTCACTCATGGAGAAGTTGAGGCTCAGAGGCATACAGTGACACCAGGGCGTGAGGGCATCAGGGTGAGACAGCACATCTGGAAAACTGCAGTGCAGAACTGGTGCTGACTAGGGAAGCTTTAGGCAAGTGAAGCAGCATGAGCGTCAAAGTCACTGAGATTCAAAGGTGCACGTCTCTGAACTGTCATTCCATGGCCGTCAACCCCACCCTCAGGCCTCCTGTACCGCCCCCTTAAATTTGGGCTTGCCTCAGGTTCCCCCCACCACCCCCTTTCCACAGAGGTCTGTGAGTCCCCTTTGGGCAAAGCCTTAAGCCCCGCTGTCCCGTCATTTTTTTCTGTTTTGATCATCACAGTCACCTTTTAATTTTCTCATGCATCTCCTTCACCTCCCACGGCTATGGTGAGAACAGTGGCCATTTTGCATAGATGATGAAGAATCGTTTCTAATATGTGGTTGGAGGAAATGTAAGAGATCACAGGGAATGTGACTCTGTCTCCTGGGCAGGGCCTTAAAAAGTTAAAGCGGTCTTTAGCGTTGTTCAGGGAGGATGGGTTATTATGTGTGTGTCTGTGTGTGTTTCCAAAGGAACTCCCGATGTTGAGATGCGTGTGATGGAGCATCACCCTTGACCTAAGAAGCTGCTTCAGATGAAGGCGAACGGTCAACATGGTTGTCCTGCACACGAAGAAATGAAGAGAGGTCTGGTGGTGAAACGTACAGAGAGGGAGACACCAGTAAACCTGGAATAAAACCAGAAGATAAATAAGCAGCATCAGTTGTATGTGTTTGTGTGGCGTTTGTGCAGGGGCTCAGGGTAGATACATCAGGCGCAGGTAGGCTTCTCAGTTTGCTGCCTGGGAGTTACCAGTCCATGGAGAGCTGTAGAGGCGGGGGGAAGTCATACTTTGGGATTGCATCAGAGGATGCAGTTCTTCCTGTGGGATGGGGGTTGGGGAGGAAGGAGAAATAAGAGAAGGGCTGGTTAACTGGGGCCTGCCATTTTTCCAAGGGAAATGTGGAAGTTCAAGGAAAGGGGCTGGTGAGCTAGGGCCTGAGGTTGAAATGCTGGAAGTTAATTTTGTTGGATAGTGGTCCTCCATGTAACCTCCCTGTTGCATATCGTCAGACACTTTAATGGGATACAATGGGAGGAAGCCTTAACATTTAATTCACTGTTGGACCAGATGCCCTTCTAGTGTATGTGAAATTGTGGGGGCATGCTGATTGCATATCCCTGTTGCATATCATCAGGCACTCTAATGGGATACAATGGGAGAAAGCCTTAACATTTAATTCACTGTTGGACCACATGCCCTTCTAGCGTATATGAACACAGGGTCTTTTGCTGAGACAATTAGCCTCTCAGGGCTAGGGTTCCAGACAACATCTTAGGACATGGGGGTATAAGGTATATGGAGGGCATGTGGGGAGGTGAGAGAGACACGGGTGGGAAGGCAGTGAGGGTGTTAGTGTGCTCTGGCAAAGGTGACCAGGGGAAAAGGTAACTTTGCCGGGAAGCGGATAAGCAAACCAAAACAGATTCCCTCACATCTGAGTGAGCTCACGTGAACTCTGTTCTTTTTTCCGGGGGACTCAGTTTGGGTACAAAGGGCACACGGGGAGAGGTGCGAGGTGAGGGGAGTGGGGAGTTGGGGATGTTAAACAGGCAAGTGCCAGGCCACCCAGCTGTGTGCTCTCTGTCCCGTGACGGCACAGTGGTTAATATCCCTATTTTCAGACAGGCTTAAGCCCTTTGCCCAAGGCCCGCTTGAGACCAAGTCCCCAAAAAGTAAACAGTTTTCTCATGAACGCTCTGGTAGCGGTGTCCCGTCCTCGCTGAACGGCTGGACACACTGTGTTTCAACCACAAAGGCGCTGTCCTTCTTCTGGGGCCTTGCCAGCTCTCTGTGCCCCTGAGGCCAATGGGAAGACCTAGAGCATACCGAGCTCACCCAGGAAGTGGTGAGCGCTTCGGGTGCTGCTTGCCAAGTGGCTGGCTGCTTCCCAGAAGCACGTGTGTCTCTGGACCAGGCAAAGGACAGACTCTGCCACAGGCGGAGCAGGGAATGTTCAGTGTTTGTCCCCCCAGTGTTCTTCTCTCTTCCCAGATACAGCGGCTCCAACACAGGCGTCCCTGAGGGTGGCGTATTGACAGTACCATTTCCGTCCCACATGTTGAGCTCTCACTCCACAACTTTTGGTAGAAGAGCCTTCTCCCAAAAGCCCCAGCTCTTTCCAGGACGAGGGGTTGACAATCAAAGTTCATGGAGCCACGGATGTCCCCTTCAAAGTGCACTGAGTTAGATCGCCTGCTCAGTGTCAGGTTTTGTATTTGAACATCTACACCCCAGCTATGCCCCTTCTACAGTGGAGACATCCGAAGGTCTAGAAGGCAAGGCTTGGCCTCTGCCAGCTGCTGTCCCCACAGCCACGCCACAGACACTGTGGAAACAGGTCTTCTCAGCTTCTTGAACTGTAAACCTCAAGGAACCCCTGGGGCTGCCGCATGCTGGTCCCTGTCTTTCCTGGTGCTGGTAAAAATAAACTATGCTCTAATAACCCTGCAGTGGGAGTGGGACAGCATATTGGTGCGTGGTCTTAGGGGACCTCAGACGGGGCTTGTTCTAAGGACTCCAGGGTATTTATCCACATTCAGAACATTTGGTAAGGTCTTGCAAAGGACTTAAACACCAAAGAAAAGGTTGGGACAGGGTCCCCCAACTCCTAATATCTCCTGCCAGTGCTTAGGTACCAAGGCTATGCTTAGGTCTGACGTGTCCTGGAGTGAAGCGGGGCAGACGTTCATGGAACAGGTAGCGGAACTGTAAACAGTGGACGGTTGACTTGATTGTCATTCTCTGGAGACTTGGCATGATGTGTGCCCCAGAGGCTATAGCTTACTGAGTTTCCTCCTGGGCTACAGAGCTTAGACGTAGGTGTGACCCGGTCTCTTAAGGGCTTTCACGTGGGACCTAATATCTAGGTGCGAGTAGATTGAATGCACAGTTGCACATGTTGCCTAAGGTTTTCTTCCATTGAATTTCAGGGCATGTGAGGCCCAGCAGATTACTGATCAATCTATGAGCATTCTGGCTCAATCACTCTGAGCCGCATTGGTGTTTCCTGGTCTCTGGACATGTTCATGTTTTCCTCTGTTTAAAATGAAGATTGTGTGTCTGTGTTGTGTTTGCCCATGATCTCTCACCCTGAGCGTGAGTTGGTGCTCCTTCCTCTGGCTTTGCCCATGCCTTCATCTCTCTGATCTTCCACCCGTGCCTGTGCCCATATGCACACCTCTATTGCTGTAGCTGTCTCAGTCTTTTCATGTCCCTCTTTTGATACACATGCTCTGGGTTGCTGTTACTCACTTACTTATTTGTTAAAGTTTGTGTCTCTGAGTTGGTCTGTGCCTGCGTTCGACCCTTTCCTCCATTCCTGCATCAAATGCTTCCACCACCTTGAACTGGGACTTTTTTGTGACTTCCATTATCTTTGTGAGCAACAAGAAATGCTTTATTGCAGGTAGAGTTAGCAGTGACACGCATTTTGGAAACAGAGGAATAGGCATGCACTTATGGCAAATCACCGACGGACAAGAATATCTTGGTGGAGGTGAGAATATTAATTATGGCCCCCAGAGGGTGACGAGGACATTGAGGGAATGCATTGGTCAGGGAATCTTCCAGGAGGAGAACGTTTGGGGTTGACTTGTTAGTGTTTTGTAAACACTAGTGCAGGAGTGAAGGAAATTGACTCTTATTCCTCCCCATTTTATTCTTGCGTTGGTCATTAAAGCGACCTTATGTAGGCACAATTTCTTCATGATTTTTAATAAAGCATCACCCAGACGATAGGAATTGGGGCTAGTCCTTCTGTGAAGAGAAAAGTTGTTAGAGAATCCTTGTCCTCGGTGACCTCCTCTGACCCAGTGAGAGGGGGTGCATGAACAAAATACGAGCATACCGAATAGAAGATCGTGGACCGAGCACCTCACCCAGAGGATCAGGTGGTGCTGAAGGAATGTGAGGGCTTCAGGAAGAGAGAGGTATGAGGAAAGGAAAGTTTGATGTGTAGATTCATGAGTTTTGCCATATCTGAGGAGTGTGAGGGGCATGATTTCTTGAAATACTTGTTCTGCCCCTTTCTCTCCTGTCTCCACCTGGGACTGCAATTACGTATGCCTCGGATTGCTCAGTGGAGTCTGGCAAATAATCTAGGCTCTGTTCCATTTTCTGCATTATTTTTGTTCTCTTTCTGCTCCTCAGCCAGGATGATTTCAATTAACCTAACTTTAGGTTTTGTGATTCTTCTGCCTGCTCAAACCTTCCTTTGAAGTCTCTACTGAAGGTTTTGATTCACATGCTGTGGTTTTTCAGCCCCATAATTCCTATTTGTTTCTGTTTTAAATGTCTCTTTGTTGAGAGTCTCCATTTCGTTAGACCTTGGTCTCCTGGTTTCTTTCAGTTCTTGCTCCATGGTTTCCTTTGTCAGGTGAGCATAGGTATGACTCTTGATTGAATGTCTGCCTACAAATTTAAAGTACTTGGTTTCCTCATGCACAGTTTCTATTAATTTGCTTATCTGACCTGTGATGGGGCAAATACACACTTGTTTCATTGCATGCCTTGTAAGTGGTGTTGAAAACTAGAGATTTTGAAGTTTGGAATGCAGTAAATGGGGAGGAGGTTTTTCTCCCTCATATTCATTTGTGGCTGCTGGTTGTAGTTGATTCTTTCGGTTACTATGCCGAACTGTTTTTGGTTAGACGGTTTTCTTTGCCGTGTGCTGTGTAGTCACTGGTGTTTCTGTTCCACTATGTGGGTGGACACAACAGATTATTATTTTTTTTAAACTGCCGGGGTGCTGGGTCAGGGGGGTTGGGGAGGTAACAAGAAAACACAAATTTTAAAAACCACTCTCCTGGTCTCTGCAGATTACCTTGGGGCTGGGTGCACAGCTTCATCACTGTATACACCATTTTCATTTTCCCACCCAGTACACTTGGAGACTAAAGATCAGCCAGAGGTGAAAACTTAGGGTCTCCTCAAATCTTTTCTGAGCCAGTGAATGTGTGTGACCTTGTCTAGCAACACGGGGACGGACAAATTTCTCCTTTACCCCTCTTGAGGTCCTTTTGGCTCCCCTAATAATTATGTGGACACAAGACAGATTAACAGGAAAAATAAACCAGTTTAATTCATGTACACAGAGGTCTCATAGAAATGGGACCGCCTGAAGTGAACAAAGCAGGCTGAATGTATTTAGTTTTGGACAAATAAATATTTTTGTACATTTGACAAAAAGAGGCTTGTGCTTGGGCAAGCAGCCTAATGAAGAAGTGTCAGCGTTCGTTTATCCAGCTTTCTTAGCCTTGAATTTCCTAACTGTGGTGACAAGGATGCTTTCTAGCCTCCTGTCATAGGGAGGATACCGTCACATGGATTTAGTTACCACTTTGGGGGAAGGGAGGGGACCAGAGTGTTTTTGTTGTTGTTTTCAATCATTTCCCCTCACTGACCGTTTCCCAGGTAGCCTCCGTTCAAAATAATCAACGTGCCGGTGAGGCATATCTTGGGCGGCCCACTCTGAGCCCCAAGGATTCCCTCCTCTGCAACTTCCCTTGATATTTCACAAAGAAAGGGCTAAGGTGATGGCTGTGGAGAGCAAAACTGGGTGAGTAGCTCAGTGGTAAGAGATCTGCAAAGGGAGAAAAGAACATAGGTTAGAATGAGGATGAAGAAACAGAAAAGAACAAATCAAATCAAAGTACATTTCCCCAAACCCTATTGAAACAGTTCCCCAGTCCTGGGAAGAGATCAGTCCAATAAAACGGCTTTGCTTCATTTATGTGACGAAAGCATTTTCTTCACTTTGAATAAGTTGGACGCTATTTTTCCCATTTGATTTACGTAGAAGCAGTATTTTCCACTGACGATTGCATAAGCTCATCCTCGCTGAGCAGTCAGCGTGTCCAGAGCAAGTCCATTTTGGAGCACCGCTGATGCGAGGCTGTTAACTTCTGACTGAAGTATTTTCAGAGTTTGCGTAGGGGAACTGAACTCTTGTTCCACTACCATGGAGAGTTAAGATGGCTTTTCTAATTCACAACCTCCATAGCTTGGGAATAAGATCCTGAACAATGAAAAGAAGTTGGAGTTGTGATATTGTCTATGCCAGTGGATTGTCTATGACTTCCCTGCTGGCACATTTATGGGACGCAGTTTTATGAACAAAGGAGCCCAGGTTTGTAATTTGGCTGCATTTAGGGTGGAGTATTTGGTGACAGAAGGAGCCAGGTATCCAAGTCCCCATTGTCCTGACCGTTTAGGTGGACACCCTTTATATACTTTGTTGCCACCTAACATAAAAAGACCAGTGTGGTTTGCAGACAAGGTTACAACGGAACCTGCAATCTCCGGGAACTGGAGTATTCCACGACCTTTGCCATTGGTAATGCTAGCATCCATACCCTCCATTTCCCATGTGCTCCTGTCAATCTGTGAGAGCGGAACAGGTTGCAAAAGAGTTGGTACAGGAGGCCTGTGGTCTGGTTTTGGCAGCTCTAAAGCTTGGTTCTGTGGCCAAGTGAGTCCAGATTTTTATAGTGGTCCACCCGTATATAGCTTATGCTAGTAGGCAGCTTAGTCATGGGAGCAGCCGTAGTACCCCAAGTTGTACGGAGGTGGCTTACGAGTCACCCAAAACATTTGTTGATTTGGCAGACGTTTGTACCAAGAACGGTAGTGCTAGAGTCACTTACAATATTTTCCAGGGATTTGAAGATGCCACCTGTGGGATCAAACCACAGAGTCTGAATGTACTATGGTCCTGGAGTGTCACTCGGGAAAGGCCGAGTATCATGTTTGTTTCAAAGCAAAGGGACAGTTTTTCACCTGTTGGTCTTTATGTGGGCAAGGGACAGTCCTTGCCCTTCCATGTAGGTTATGCAAGACCCAAATAACTCACCAGAAGGAGGGACAGAGCAATGTTTCCTTAGACATGGGTGCCATACCTTGTCATTTATCTGCCTTCCATACTTGGTCCACCAGATGTTCACATCGGCAGAAGCAAAGAACACTTCAGATTCTTTAGCAGTATCTAGAGCCCAGCATGACCAGCAGTCAGATCAGTTAGGCCAGGGGGTGGTAAACTGGCATAAGCACATGTTTGGTTGGTTGGTACTCTTTGCATTGAAAAAGTAAAGGTTAAGAAGAGCCTATACAATAGGTTGTAAAGGGGCGCATCGTGAGTATTTGGAGAGGGGCAGTAGGATAGATAGAGACCAGCTAACTCTCCAGTCAGCCTTTTAGCAAGTGATTAACAAACGTGGGAGGACCTTCAAGACGGTGGAGGAGTAAGACGTGGAGATCGCCTTCCTCCCCACAGATACATCAGAAATACATCTACCTGTGGAACAACTCCTACAGAACACCCACTGAAGGCTGGCAGAAGACCTCAGACCTCCCCAAGGGCAAGAAACTCCCCACGTACCTGGGTAGGTCAAAAGAAAAAAGAAAAAACAGAGACAAAAGAATAGGGATGGGACGCGCACCAGTGGGAGGGAGCTATGAAGGAGGAAAGGTTTCCACACACTGGGAAGCCCCTTCGCGGGCGGAGACTGCGGGTGGCGGAGGGGGGGAAGCTTCGGAGCCACGGAGGAGAGCGCAGCCACAGGGGTGCGGAGGGCAAAGCGGAGAGATTCCCACACAGGGGATGGGTGCCGACCAGCACTCACCAGCCCGAGAGGCTTGTCTGCTCACCTGCCCAGGGTGGGCGGGGCCTGGAGCTGAGGCTCGGGCTTCGGTCGGATTGCAGGAAGAGGACTGGGGTTGGCGGCGTGAACACAGCCTGAAGGGGGCTAGTGCGCCACAGCTAGCCGGGAGGGAGTCCAGGGAAAAAGTCTGGAACTGCATAAGGGGCAAGAGACCATTGTTTTGGGGTGCGCGAGGAGAGGGGATTCAGAGCACCGCCTAAACGAGCTCCAGAGATGGGCGTGAGCTGCGGCTGTCAGTGAGGACACCAGAGACGGCCATGAGATGCTAAGGCTGCTGCTGCAGCCACCAAGGAGCCTGTGAACAGGCACAGGTCACTATCCACACCTCCCCTCCCGGGAGCCTGTGCAGCCCGCCACTGCCAGGGTCCCGTGATCCAGGGACAACTTCCCTGGGAGAACACACGGCACACCTCAGGCTGGTGCAACGTCACGCCGGCTTCTGCGGCTGCAGGCTCGCCCCACATCCCATAGCCCTCCTTCTCCCCGGCCTGAGTGAGCCAGAGCCCCTGAGTCAGCTGCTCCTTTAACCCTGTCCTGTCTGATCGAAGAACAGATGCCCTCAGGCGACCTACACGCAGAGGCGTGTCCAAATCCAAAGCTGAACCACAGGAGCTGTGTGAACAAAGACGAGAAGGGAAATCTCTCCCAGCAGCCTCAGGAGCAGAGGATTAAATCTCCACAATCAACTTGATGTACCCTGCATCTCTGGAATACCTAAATAGACAACAAATCATCCCAAATTTAAGGTGGTGGACTTTGGGAGAAACTGTAGCCTTGGGGTTTGCTTTCTGCACCTATTTTCTTTCTGGTTTTATGTTTTCTTAGTTCAGTACTTAGAGTTTATTATCATTGGTAGATTTATTTATTTGGTTGCCCTCTTCCTTCTTTTTTTTTAATATATATATATATATTTCTTTTCCTTTTTCTCTTTTTCTGAGTGTGTATGTGTATGCTTCTTGGTGTGATTTTCTCTGTATAGCTTTGCTTTTACCATTTGTCCTAGGGTTCTCTCTGTCCATTTTTTAGTATAGGTTTTAGCACTTGCTATAATCGGTGGATGTGTTATTTGGACTGGTTGTGCTTTTCTTTCTTTCTTTTTATTTTTCTCTGTTTAATTACTTTTTAATTTTTTAAATTTTCAATAAGTTTTTAAATTTTAGTAACTTTATTTTCCCTCCCTCCCTCCTCCCTCCTCCCTCCTCCCTCTCCCTCTCCCTCCCTCTCTCTCTCTCTCTCTCTCCTTCTTTTCTCCTGAGCTGTGTGGCTGACAGGGTCTTGGTGCTCCGGCCGCGTGTCAGGCCTGTGCCTCAGAGGTGGGAGAGCCGAGTTCACGACATTGGTCCACCACAGACCTCCCGGCTCCATGTAATATCAAACGGTGAAAGCTCTCCCAGAGATCTCCATCTCAACGCTAAGACCCAGCTCCACTCAGTGAACAGCAAGCTACAGTGCTGGACACCCCATGCCAAACAACTAGCAAGACAGGAACACAACGCCACCCATTAGCAGAGAGGTTGCCTAAAATCATACTAAGTCCACAGACAACCCAAAACACACCAGCAGACATGGCACAGCCCACCATAAAGACAAGATCCAGCCTCATCCACCAGAACACAAGCACCAGTCCCCTCCACCAGGAAGCCTACACAACCCACTGAACCAACCTTACCCACTGGGGGCAGACACGAAAAACAACAGGAACTACGAACCTGCAGCCTGCGAAAAGGAGACCCCAAACACAGTAAGTTAAGCAAAATGAGAAGACAGAGAAACACATAGCAGTTGAAGGAGCAACGTAAAAACCCACCAGACCAAACAAATGAAGAGGAAATAGGCAGTCTACCTGAAAAAAAATTCAGAGTAATGATAGTAAACATGATCCAAATTCTTGGAAATAGAAGGGTGAAAATACAAGAAACGTTTAACAAGGACCTAGAAGAACTAAAGAGCAAACAAACAATGATGAACAACACAATAAATGCAATTTAAAATTCTCTAGAAGGAGTCAATAGCACAATAACTGAGGCAGAAGAATGGATAAGTGACCTGGATGATAAAATAGTGGAAGTAACCACTGCAGAGCAGAATAAAGAAAAAAGAATGAAAAGAATTGAGGACAGTCTCGAGACCTCTGGGCAAAAATTAAACGCACCAACATTCGAATTATAGGGGTCTCAGAAGAAGAAGAGTAAAAGAAAGGGTCTGAGAAACTATTTGAAGAGATTATAGTTGAAATCTTCCTTAACGTGGGAAAGGAAATAGTCAACCAAGTCCAGGAAGCGCAGAGAGTCCCATACAGGATAAACCCAAGGAGAAACATGCCATGACACATATTAATCAAACTATCAGAAATTGAATACAAAGAAAAATTATTAAAAGCAGCAAGGGTAAAACAACAAAATACATACAAGGGAATCCCCATAAAGTTAACAGCTGATCTTTCAGCAGAAACTCTGCAAGCCAGAAGGGAGAGGCAAGACATATTTAAAGTGATGAAAGGGAAAAACCTACAACCAAGATTACTCTACCCAGCAAGGATCTCATTCAGATTCGACAGAGAAATTAAAACTTTTACAGACAAGCAAAAGCTAAGAGAATTCAGCACCACCAAACCAGCTTTACAACAAATGCTAAAGGAACTTCTCTAGGCAGAAAACACAAGAAAAGAAAAAGGCCTACAATAGCAAACCCAAAACAATTAAGAAAATGGGAATAGGAATGAACATACATATTGATAACTACCTTAAATGTAAATGGATTAAATGCTCCAACCAAAGAACACAGACTGCCTGAATGGATACAAAAACAGGACCCGTATATATGCTGTCTACAAGAGACCCACTTCAGACCTAGTGACACATACAGACTGAAAGCGAGGGGATGGAAAAAGATAGTCCACGTAAATGGATATCAAAGGAAAGCTGGAGTAGCAATTCTCATAGCAGACAAAATAGACTTTAAAATAAAGACTATTACAAAAGACAAAGAAGGACACTACATAATGATCAAGGGATCAATCCAAGAAGAAGATATAACAATTGTAAATATTTATGCACCCAACATAGGAGCACCTCAATACATAAGGCACATACTACCAGCCATAAAAGGGGAAATTGACAGTAACACAATCATAGTACGGTACTTTAATACCCCACTTTCACCAATGGACAGATCATCCAAAATGAAAATAAATAAGGAAACACAAGCTTTAAATGATACATTAAACAAGATGGATTTCACTGATATTTATAGGACATTCCATCCAAAAACAACAGAATACACTTTCTTCTCTAGTGCTCATGGAACATTCTCCTGGATAGATCATATCTTGGGCCACAAATCAAGCCTTGGTAAATTTAAGAAAATTGAAATCATATCAAGAACCTTTTCTGACCCCAACGCTATGAGAGTAGATTTCAATTACAGGAAAAAACATGTAAAAAATACAAACACATGGAGGCTAAACAATACACTACTTAATAAACAAGAGATCACTGAAGAAATCAAAGAAATCAAAAAATACCTAGAAACAAATAACAATGAAAACATGACGACCCAAAACCTATGGGATGCAGCAAAAGCAGTTCTAAGAGGGAAGTTGAGAGCAATTCAATCCTACGTCAAGAAATAAGAAACACCCCAAATAAACAACCTAACCTTACACCTAAAGCAATCAGAGAAAGAAGAACAAAAAAACCCCAAAGTTAGCAGGAGAAAAGAAATCTTAAAGATTGGATCAGAAATAAATGAAAAAGAAATGAATGACACGATAGCAAGGATCAATAAAACTAAAAGCTGGTTCTTTGAGAAGATAAACAAAATTGATAAACCATTAGCCAGACTCATCAAGAAAAAAAGGGAGAAGACGCAAATCAATCGAATTAGAAATGAAAAAGAAGTAACAACTGACACTGCAGAAATACAAAGGATCATGAGAGATTACTGCAAGCAACTATATGCCAATAAAATGGACAACCTGGAAGAAATGGACAAATTCTTAGAAAAGCACAACCTTCCTAGACTGAACCAGGAAGAAATAGAAAATATAAACAGACCACTCACAAGCACTGAAATTGAGAGTGTGATTAAAAATCTTACAACAAACAAAAGCCCAGGACCAGATGGCTTCACAGGCGAATTCTACCAAACATTTAGACAAGAACTAACACCTATCCTTCTCAAACTCTTCCAAAATACAGCAGAGGGAGGAACACTCCCAAACTCATTCTACGAGGCCATCATCCTGATACCAAAACCAGACAAAGATGTCACAAAGAAAGAAAACTACAGACCAATATCACTGATGAACATAGATGCAAAAATCCTCAACAAAATACTAGCAAACAGCATCCAACAGCACATTAAAAAGATCATACACCATGAACAAGTGGGATTTATCCCAATATACGCAAATCAATGTGATAAACCATATTAACAAATTGAAGGAGAAAAGCCATATGATCATCTCAATAGGTGCAGAAAAAGCTTTTCACAAAATTCAACACCCATTTATGATAAAAACCCTCCAGAATTAGGCATAGAGGGAACTTACCTCAACATAATAAAGGCCATATATGACAAACCCACAGCCAACATCGTTCTCAATGGTGAAAAAATGAAACCATTTCCTCTAAGATCAGGAACAAGAGAAGATTGTCCACTCTCACGACTATTATTCCTCATACTTTCGGAAGCTTTAGCCACAGCAATCAGAGAAGAAAAAGAAAGAAACGGAATCCAAATCGGAAAAGAAGAAGTTAAGCTGTCACTGTTTGCAGATGACATGATACTATATATAGAGAATCCTACAGCTGCTACAAGAAAACTACTGGAGCTAATCAATGAATTTGGTAAAGTAGCAGGAAACAAAATTAATGCACAGAAATCTCGTGCAGTCCGATACACTAATGATGAAAAATCTGAAACAGAATTTAAGGAAACACTCCCACGTACCACTGCAACAGAAAGAATAAAATACCTTGGAATAAACCTACCTAAGGAGACGAAAGACCTGTATGCAGAAAACTGTTAAGACACTGATGAAAGAAATTAAAGATGATACAAACACATGGAGAGATATACCATATTCTTGGATTGGAAGAATCAACATTGCGAAAATGACTCTACTACCGAAAGCAAGCTACAGATTCAATGCAATCCCTATCGAACTACCAAGGGCATTTTTCACAGAACAAGCACAAAAAATTGCACAGTCTGTATGGAGCCACCAAAGACGTCGAATAGCCAAAGCAATCTTGAAAACAAAAAATGGATCTGGAGGAATCATCAAGCTCCCTGACTTCAGACTACACTACAAAGTTACAGTAATCAAGACAGTATGGTACTGGCACAAAACCAGAAATACAGATCAATGGAACAAGATAGCCCAGAGACAAACCCACGCACATATGATCACCTTATTTTTGCTAAAGGAGGCGAGAACATACAATGGAGAAAAGACAGCCTCTTCAATAAGTGGTGGTGGGAAAACTGGACAGCTACATGTAAAAGAATGAAATTAGAACACTGCCTAACACCATACGCAAAAATAAACTCAAAATGGATTAAAGACCTAAATGTAAGGCCAGACACTATAAACTCTTAGAGGAAAATATAGGGGGAACACTCTATGACATAAATCACAGCAAGATGCTTTTTGACCCACCTCCTAGAGACACGGAAATAAAAACAAAAATAAACAAATGGGACCTAATGAAACTTAAAAGCTTTTGCACAGCAAAGGAAACCACAAACAGGATGAAAAGACAACCCTCAGAATGGGAGAAAATATTTGCCAATGAAGCGGCTGACAAATGATTAATCTCCCAAATTTACAAGCAGCTCAATATCAAAAAAACAAACAACCCAATCCAAAAAATGGGTAGAAGACCTAAATAGACAATTCTCCAAAGAAGATATACGGATTGCCAACAAACACATGAAAGGATGCTCAACGTCACTAATCATTAGAGAAATGCAAATCAAAACTACAATGAGGGGCTTCCCTGGTAGCGCAGTGGTTGAGAGTCTGCCTGCCAATGCAGGGGACGTGGGTTCGAGCCCTGGTCCGGGAAGATCCCACATGCCACGAAGCAGCTGGGCCCGTGAGCCACAATTACAGAGCCTGCACGTCTGGAGCCCGTGCTCCACAACAAGAGAGGCTGCGATAGTGAGAGGCCCGCGCATCGCGACGAAGAGTGGCCCCCACTTGCCGCAACTGGAGAAAGCCCTCGCACAGAAACAAAGACCCAACACAGCCAAAAATAAATAAAGAAATAAAATTTAAAAAAAACAAAAAACAAAAAACTACAATGAGGTGTCACCTCACACCAGTCAGAATGGCCATCATCAAAAAATCTACAAAGAATAAATGCTGGAAGGGTGTGGAGAAAAGGGAACACTCTTGCACTGTGGGTGGGAATGTAAATTGATACAGCCACTATGGAGAACAGTATGGAGATTCCTTAAAAAACTAAAAATAGAACTACCGTATGACCCAGCAATCCCACTACTGGGCATATATCCTGAGAAAACCATAATTCAAAAAAAAGAGTCATGTACCACAATGTTCACTGCAGCTGTATTTACAATAGTCAGGACATGGAAGCAACCTAAGTGTCCATCAACAGGTGAATGGATAAAGAAGATGTGGCACATATATACAGTGGAATATTACTTAGCCATAAAAATAAACGGAACTTGAGTTATTTGTAGTGAGGTGGATGGACCTAGAGTCTGTCATACAGAGTGAAGTAAGTCAGAAAGAGAAAAACAAATACCATATGCTAACACATATATATGGAATCTGAAACAAAAAAAAAAACTGGTTCTGAAGAACCTAGGGGCAGGACCGGAATAAAGACGCAGACGTAGAGAATGGACTTGAGGACACGGGGAGGGGGAAGGGTAAGCTGGGACAAAGGGAGAGAGTGGCATGGACATATATACACTACCAAATGTAAAACCGATAGCTAGTGGGAAGCAGCTGCGTAGCACAGGGAGATCAGCTCGGTGCTTTGTGACCGCCTAGAAGGGTGGGATAGGGAGGGTGGGAGGGAGGGAGATGCAAGAGGCAGGGGATATGGGGATATGTGTATATGCATAGCTGATTCACTTTGTTATAAAGCAGAAACTAACACACCATTGTAAAGCAATTATACTCCAATAAAGACGTTAAAAAAAAGAGAGAGAGAGAAAAATAGGAGTCAGCATTCGTCTCTCAAGTTACGAAGTTTGAGGACAATGGTTACATACAATTTCACCTCTTTACTAAAGGAAGGACTGCGTACAAACTCTCTCGTGTTCCTGATGAAGCAATGACAAAAACACAAAACAACACATAAGATTGGGGGGCTGGCTACCATGGGGCCCCTGAAAAGCCAACCTTTAGACTCGGACCCAGCACCTCTATCCTCCTCTGGTGGGATGCTGTTTCCACCTCGTCGTCCTGGGATAACGTTGGGGGAATGAATGCCTGACATCCCTCATCCTGGGACCCATCTGAGATGAGCTGGTGAGCAGATTAAATGTGGAGGGAGCCTGCAGGAGGCATCGGAAGGACATGGAACAGGAGGAGGCCCAAAGACGGAAGGGGAGGAGCGCCCACGTTCTCTCTCTTCCGACAGCTCTCTATCCTTTCTCTGAGCTTAAACGTGTCTGTGTTACGACC
This sequence comes from Balaenoptera physalus, assembly GCF_965194825.1. Classification (NCBI taxonomy): domain Eukaryota; kingdom Metazoa; phylum Chordata; class Mammalia; order Artiodactyla; family Balaenopteridae; genus Balaenoptera; species Balaenoptera physalus. The sequence goes on along the minus strand of NC_138904.1, from coordinate 15,732,571 downwards.
TAATGACAAAAGAAAACACCACGAAGGGAAGCACCCGCTGACTTAGTTCACAGGCTGTACTTACGGACACAGACTGGGGTGTGCCGGACCACTTGGGGTCTTGCAAGCATATCCGAACGGAAGTCCCCACGAGCCGGAAACCGGGGTTGCACTGATACACCACGGTGTCCCTGTATCTGAAGCCGTCGCCGCTGATGTGGCCGTTCACGATGGGATCCGGGCAGCCGCAGTGGCCCGCTGAAAAGCAAGCAAAACAGACCAAAACACGCTGGAGAGCTTGCCTTCTGTAAAAGTACCACATTCGTGGAGAAACAACAGAGTCCTACGGTACGGCACGGGGAACTCTATGCAACGTCCTGGGATAAACCAGAATGGAAAAGAATGTACAAAAGAATACACATGTATATGTATAACCGGGTCACTATGCTGTACAGAAAAAACTAACACACCATTGTAAATCAAGTATACTCCAGTAAAAAAATCTAAAATAATAAAAGTACTCCATTCAAAATTAGTTTATTGTCAAGTGATTGACAGCACTGAATGCAAACGTTATTGGAATTTTTTCCACTTATATATTTTCTATTTGATAAGAGTTTTCTTCAACTCATTAATTTTTCTTAACAACTGTGGGTAACATAAGTAATAGTTCAAATATAAAATTGTTAAAAGGTATTTCCCCAGGTATGGTTTCTCCATTTATTGCTTTTACTTATTTTTCTTATTGATATTTTATGTTATTTATCTATTTATTCTATTTCCAAATAAAAGCCAAAAGAAAGGAAGCGACACTTGGAATTAATATAAGTTCTGCAACCCTATAGAAAATGGGTAGCAAAGAAAAGGATGGAAGGATCTCCTGTGAGAGACCAGATTCCTGAACTATCTGTGAAATTCCAAAGGAAGGACTGCTATCAGAAAATAAGTCCAATTTCAGAAAATGTCCATTTGAGTTATGCCTGAACTGATGTCTAGGGGAAACTGTCACATACCCAGTTAAACACAGAAGTCCAGAGCTCAGGGGAGGGACATCCTGCAGACAGAGCAGATTTAGGAAAAACTAGATTACAGATGGAGGCTGAACCCAACAGGTGGCTGAGCTCGCCCGTGAAGAGTATGTACAGCAAGGAAAGAAAGGGCCCAAAGACGAAACTGGGGTGAACATCAGTACTTAAGGGGAGGAAAATAGTACTGATGTGAGGACTCTGATATGTAAGGAGGTCGCTGGCAAACAGGGTGTCAGGTAAGCTTCAGTACCAGAGGGCTTCCAAGTGGGGAAGGAAGTTAGAGGAATTTTCAGTCCTTCATGAGTTGAAGGCTGCGGAGTGACAAAGCTTCTTTGCCTGACCAAACTTTAATCTGGGTCCTGACACTCCTCTCAGGCCCACCTGTGCACCTCCTTGTAAAAGTCAACTTTAGCAAGCACCCTGCTGAGTCAGCCTACGAGAACCCTCCAGCCTCAACATCTGATCCAGTTTCTCACCGCACCTGCCACAGGTAGGTGGGTTCAGCCAGAACCCCTCCAAGCCCTGAGGGCCCCTCTCAGGAATGTCCCACCCGTGCCCCCTCCTTGCCCCTTGGCTGTGACCCCCACTGGCCCACACGGCATCCGGAGTTGAGTCGTATCTTTGTGAAATCCCATCACCCTGGTCCCTACACCAATCGCTAGGGTCCTAAATGAAGTCTGCCTCATTATCTTTAAGGAGCGTCATGAATATTCTTTCTCTGTAAGAGTAGGAAGGTGCCCTGTGGTCCGGGGAAAACTAGGAAAGGCGGGATTCCCTTCTTCTCTTTCACTCTCCTTCCACTTTCCTTCCTTCCCCTCCGTCCGTCCTCCTCTCTGTCCCTCGCCCCCACCTCTCCCCTCCTCACGTACACGGAAAGACTATCTTGTTAACGCGACAAACTATGGAGTATTAGGAGTAACTGACATGAAAAGGATGGGAGTGACACAGGGGTTTCGGATAGACAAGGAGAGTTCCTAAATTGTCCGCCAAAACTCGCTCCTTACGCTGGAGCGGCGGCAGAGCGTTTTGGGGTGGCCTTCCCCTGGCCACTACCGCCCCAATTAGAGCACCCAGCTGCCAGTGCTTTACTCAGAGTACAGCAACCCCAAAGCCGAGAGCATGGCCAAACTACTGTCATATGACACTCAGGGTTAATGCCACCATTCTGGAAGAAATCACAACAATACCCTCTATTTCTGTTTAAGGCAATGCAGCTGCATTGTGTTATCCTAGGTTTGAACTAGATCTGTTATCAGCAGGGTGACTTTGCAGAGGACAGAGGGAGAACACCGAATCGCTGATAGGTATCCCTCTTTGAGCAGAATCTCTGCCCCAACATTTGTAAGAGGCCGGGTCAAGTTGTGCTCGATTCGCTTGATCTTTTGTCACCTCTGCAGCTTTTCTATTCAGCCAGGTCCAGATCAATACAGCTGATTCTGACCAGAAGCCAGATCGCCTCCCCCCACACCAGGCGTGAAACAAGCAGGGAACTGGGAGGAGGCTGAATGTTCTCCAGGGGCTGAAGGGAGAGCTTCTGAGGCTGTTATCCTGGAACACGGAGGCGTGCTCCTTCCCAGAGGCTGGGCTTTGCACGGCGATCTCCGTCAGGTCGAGACGTGGAGCCCCACTTGCATCCCCGAGACAAGAAAAGAGCCAGAGCCACCACACACACAGGCTTACTGCAGGGATCCAGCCACTTCTGAGGTGAGAAGGAAAAGATGTAATTTCTAGAAGCACACACCAAAATAACACACTCCAATCCTCAAAGAGAGTGTGGGCCACCTGATTCTTGGCTGTTACTCTAGAGAATGTCAAGCACTTTGGGGGTACTCTGAACCTGATCAGCACTCCAACAGTGCTGAGGGACCCGGGCTCAGGGTAACTGAGATGCTGAAAAGGGTACATTGCAACAGAAAGTCCCCATCCCTCTCCGTGATCTGCACAGCCGCACTCTTGACTTGGACAAACACAACTGGCTAGGCTCACTTTTAAACCTCAATCATATCTTTTTCATCTAAGTTTTCAGTAAGAGCACATGGTTCAAGGCTGCATTCTCTGTTGAAAGCCTGGCAAATGAGCACTCCTAACAGCAAGGAGATATCTGTACACTCTAGAAACCAGATGGCAAGGTTGACAGGCTTGTGTGGAAATAAAGACTTCCAACAGCAACTCCTCTCTGACACGTGGTCACTTCAGTTCTGGGAGGAACTGGACTTAAAGACCGAAAGAAAATCGGGGATGTCTTTCAAACACACTCCCTTTCAGCTCAGTGCCTGAAGGAGAGAAGAATTGACAGCATCACCTCGAACTTCACTTCCTATTTTAAGTAAATGTGGATGATGTGACTTCTGGATCTGAAGCTGGTAAAGAACAATCTGTTTGTCACTTGTGTAACTTTCCAGCCCTCAGGTGAGTTCCTCTTTAAAACATTCAAAGCCTTAGACCAATTATGGGCTATTCAGAAATACAGAATATTTCATGTACAGTATTTAACCAAAATTTCAACAGTAATATGTCGAAACGTTGTAGAAGGGAGAAACTGTATGAGGCAGAATTTTTTTTTTTTTTTAATAAATTTATTTATTTATTTATTTATTTATTTTTGGCTGTGTTGGGTCTTAGTTTCTGTGCGAGGGCTTTATCTAGTTGCGGCGAGCGGGGGCCCCTCTTCATCGCGGTGCGCGGGCCTCTCATTATCGCGGCCTCTCTTGTTGCGGAGCACAGGCTGCAGACGCGCAGGCTCAGTAGTTGTGGCTCACGGGCCCAGTTGCTCCGCGGCATGTGGGATCTTCCCAGACCAGGGCTCGAACCCGTGTCCCCTGCAGTGGCAGGCGGATTCTCAACCACTGCGCCACCAGGGAAGCCCTATGAGGCAGAATTTGAATTCAATGTACTCTGAGCTCTATTTCAAATGTAAGATTCTGTTATCCAATGATAATACTGGGATATGTCCTTTATGAGTTTTTTTAGGTAGCCCCAGTTTTGTTATAGACACACTATGTAGAAAGCATTTCTCTATCCTTGTAACTATGTTCAGGCATCTGCTGAGCATCTAACACGTATTAGCCACTCATTAAACACTTGATGAAGTGAATAGAGATAAAGTAACTTCACAAGGGACCGTGTTGCCCTTTACATTTTCAAAGCATTTCCAAATCCACTGTCTCCTAGCTGGCTTTCCTTTATTGGCAATAATTGAATGCTGATTAGCTGTGGGCCAGCAACGTCCTTGGGGCTGGGGATTCAATGAAGAATAAGATACACTCGTAAAAGAGACGGGAGGTCTGACACAGAAAGTGTCCCACGGTGTTTGCCCCTAAAGAGGTGAGGAGCAGGGGAACTTCCCTGGTGGTCCAGGGGTTAAGAATCCGCTTTGCAATGCAGGGGACACCAGTTCAATCCCGGGTCAGGGAACTAAGATTCCCACATGCCACAGGGCAACTAAGCCCTCGCGCCACAACTAGAGAGAAGCCCACTCACTGCAGTGAAGGGTCCTAAGACCCGACGCAGCCTAAATAAATAAATAAAGATTTTTTAAAAATAAATAATTAAAAATAAAAAGTACACTAGGAAAAAAAAAGAGGTGAGGAGTGGGGAGGGACTACGTGTAGCCCAGCTGGGCTAAGCACAGTGATGAATATGCATTGTTTTTTTAATGAGCACAGGATGGTCCCACAGAGGAACACTCACTGTGGTACTCCAAGTGGTGGTGTGCTTTTCAGGGAGCACTTAATACACTCCAAAATTTGGATTTTACTTTTCTCCTAAAATAGCTTTGGAAATATCTTTTGCTGGAAGCATCTTACATTCTCTATCTGGGAGCCTGAAAGCTGAGCCCTATGGTAGCTGCCACATTTTTATGGGCATTTTGGACTGTTCTTTGCATAATATTTAAACAGTGACAGGAGATTTGCACCTGGGCTCTACTGTTTCCAGTGGCTCCTGGGGACAGCATTTTTGCAATAAGTCAATCTCAGACCAGGAGACAAGGAGGAACATCCATTTATGGCCTGCAACGATGGAAAAACAGAGGAGGGAAATACAGAAACAGAGACACACAGAGCCTACCTATGAGAGGGGGCGGTTCCTGCGAGATAGCTATCAGGGTGGTAAAGGAAGGCTGTGCTTTGTTTTTCAGGCTGGCATCCCCCAGGCGAAGAGAATTGTGTTTGGGATTAGGGTTGTCCTCAGACCTCTCATGCCCTGCAGGAGAATTAATAATTTAGCAGGCAAGTCTCCTGCAGTTTTTGGTTCCAGTGCTGTTTTTTTGGTGGGCTTTCCATGGGTTTAGGGGCCTTCCGCCCTGCTGAAGGGGAAGATCTCTGTGGCGGGGATTTCAGGGTGGAACTGAAACTCACCCAACTGTCTCGCTCAGCACTCTGGGTTCCCTACAGCCCCTGCCTGCAAGCCGCTCTTGTCCAAATGAACTTCCGACAGCCTCACGTCGGTCTGGTCGCCATGAAGCCCTGGATAGTGTGTAGCACTGCATGCTCCCTGTCACTTGTATGCAGCACAAATGAAGACAGCTTTAAGGTTCATAACGTCTGTTCAGCTGATGCACTTCAAAGGAATCTCTTTTGAAATAAAAGCCTTCTTGGAGTTAAAAATACATTTTGCGGGCTTCCCTGGTGGCGCAGTGGTTGAGGGTCCGCCTGCCAATGCAGGGGACACGGGTTCGAGCCCTAGTCTGGGAGGATCCCACATGCCGCGGAGCGACTGGGCCCGTGTGCCACAGTTGCTGAGCCTGCGCGTCTGGAGCCTGTGCTCCGCAGCAGGAGAGGCCGCGATAGTGAGAGGCCCGCGCACCGCGATGAAGAGTGGCCCCCACTTGCTGCAGCTGGGGGAAGCCCTCGCACAGAAGCTAAGACCCAACACAGCCATAAATAAATAAATAAATAAATAAAAAATTAAAAAAAAAAAAAATACATTTTGCATAGTAGAGAAAAATGAAGAATAATTGTTCTCTCCCTAAATTTTATTGCTGTTGACTTTAAAACCCAGACACTTTTTCCTAAAGTTTTCCCATTTGAATATGACAATAGTTTGGTCTTCAAAGTTTTCCTTTTTTTGCCACCTGGGAAGTATGTAAACTGTCACCATAAAGTTTTTAAGCACCTTTACAATATTAAATGTAGTTAAAACATAAGGATCTTAAGACTGTGGGACTTATAGAATAAAAAACAAAATGTAAACTCAATATTTGTTTCACAGTTAACATACAATTTGTTCGCCACAAGGAGAGTGTATTTCTTCGTTTGCAGCAGAAATTCATTTTTTGTCAGTTGTAGGTTATACCATTATGAGTACTGAACACAAATATGTAAGATAACTGTTCTCTAAATTTAGTGTGAGCATCTAAGTGCTATTTATAGGTTCTTTCTGCCATGCCAGGCCTGTAAAAGATTCCTTTTACCTCGAATCTTTACTCTCACTTTAGTGACTGATTTGATAAACAATCCAAAGTTTCCGTTTGGTGTTGATCAAATATTCAATAACACTACGACTATGCAGAAGCTTTACATGTCATTTAGCCCAATACTAAAATCTACTGCATATAAATATTAATTTTAAATGTATGAATTGATTTGACATCCACTCTCATTACAGCAAGTCTGGAAAGGTGAAGAAAGAGGGCACCTCACTGTGATCTCCAGCAGCTGAGTTTACTTAGGGTATCAACGAACAATACTGACGGTACAATGCCCTTATGTCTGAATCCCTGAAAGAAATTTAGAAAAGAAGACACTTAAAAAACATTTAATTTATTTATTTATTTATTTATTTATTTATTTATTTATTTATACTATTTTTCCTTATCAGCGTCTCTTCTTTTGAATGTCTCTTAAATTTTGCAAATGATGATTGCTGACAAGAAAAGAAAAAGCAACTGGAAAATTTGCTTATTTCCCCATCCACTGCTGAAAAAGACACATTTTTAGACAGGAAGTCTCAATACCACACTTGGCCACTGATTCCTAAATTCATCTGTATATGTAACAGGACCCCGTAAAACAGCAACATTTATACGAGAAAATAAAGAAAGCGATCTGTTTCCAGTCACGGTGGGCTAACTTAGACAAAATCCTCCACTGAATAAAGTAGAAAAAATGGACAAACTATGTTTAAAAAATCTGCTTGAAGGTAACAGGGAAGGTACTGAAGATCTATGTGGCCAACATCAAGGACAAGATCCAGCCCCAGCAAAGCAAACCTGCAGTGGAGGTTTCCCTAGCTCTGAGGACGCTGAAATTGGAAACGGTGGCTGGTGCGCTGAGGCGCCAAGGGCGTCTTCCCTCAGACTCGTGGGTCGCGGCCTGGAACGTTGAGGTCAGGGGCCACCAAGGGTTGGACAGAGGGAGGTTGACAAAATTCAAAATGTGCTGCCAATTCAAAACCAACCCAGAGTTGCCCTTGGATTCATGAGATGAAACGTTTCAGAAGAACATCACTCCCCTACAAACAACAGAAAACGCTGAATGATCTACCGAAGTCTTAGTTGTACTGGAGCCCATCGGAGAGCTGAGATTTCAAGAAGTTCAGATGCACGAACTCCACGCAGGAACAAGCTCTCCAAAGAGCTGGTATGTGGATCCCTCCACCTTCCTAGAGCACGGGGGCAGGGGGGCTGCTGTGAAGGAGGGGAAGACTTGGACAATTTTTTAGCCGTCATAGGTGGCTTACTCGTCTGGTTTAGAATCACTGAGGGCTGAAGACACAAGGGAAGTCGGTGCAGCCCTCAAGCCCTTTCCCTTGGGCCTCCTCCAGGTGTTCATGAGAAAGACTCTTGACACGCTTTGCGTTGTCACACGCTTAACTTCTCTCCAGGGTTCCCAGTCCCACTTGGGAACCGCAGAACAAAACCACAAGTATACGACTATGTTTTCTTAACAGAGTAAAAAAGAGCATCTTACACCTTTACTAATATATACACCAGATGGTATTGGTAATGTTTGTCTCCCCTTTTGGAATTAAACTCTGCATGAAACCTAAACGGAAGAGGATTTTCCAGTGTGTGGGGAAAGGGGGCATCTGGGGTGTTAAGAAGGCTTATTGTGCAGGCTCTGTCTCTGTCTCTCTGCATCTCTGGTCTATCTCTCTCCATCTCTCTCTGTCTCCTGGTCCCTCTTTCTGCCTCTGTCTGTCTCTGACTCATTCTCTTCTGTGCTTGTATATAAAAGACTAATCTTGGACACTGCTGGACATGCATCCAGTCGAGGTGTAGCCCGTCCCCGAGTTGCCCCCAGCAGCACCTCAGGTCTCCTTGCTGGAGGAGGGGGAGAATTCAGAGTAGCATGCACGTAACTCTAACGGCATCATATGAGAAGCTTACATTACAGGAGAAGAGAATAGAACAGAATGTGGGGTCAAAGCACAGAGGAAGGGTTATCACCCTGAGAAATGTTACCCCCTTTGATGAACTCAGTGCTCCCGACAAGCACTGTTGTGAGACAATCACCCGTGAGTCTTAGGGCCGCCCGGGAAGGGGCCTCCAGACACCCTAGGCAAGGAGGGCACACAGATGCTACTAGGACAAATGCAGCCACGTGTACACTTAGCTCTCACTTACAAGGACACAGAAGAACAAGAGAAGAAGCCTCACATGTACGTGGGAAGGATGCACAGGGAAATCTGAACCGGCAAATCATTTCAACAACAAACTGGAATCCCAGCTTTCCAGGGTCCAGGCTGACGCGGCTTCTCTGTGCTGACTGTCGCGGTCACACAGGAAGTGCCACGTGCTGGTTTGAGTGTCTCTGTGTCCCGCTCCATCTGACTTCCCACTCGCCTGCTCTCTCCCATCATTTAATTCATTTTTTACATCTTAATTTTGACTCAACTAGTCTGTGTCTCTAATAGTTTATTATTCTCTAAATTACATGGTCAGCAGGCAGTATTCCCTCATCCTCCCTCTCCTCACCATGGGGCAGACATAAAAATGTGAACACATTTTTTTTTTTTTTTTGGGTTCTTTGAGGGGGACGCTAAGCAAACCATTCTTTCAGATACATTTAATGTACTGAGAACAAGGGCACTTGGACAGTAACATAATCAATTACCAGTTTCTCCACGGATTCTTCAAAAGAATGTCAAAGTAAATGTGTTAGAAATGAACAAAAATGAAACCTTGGCACTACGACATCTGGACACTTGGTGAAGACCGTGTATTTATTTTGGTTCTCTTCTTTAAATTTAGAAGTGCCTCAAATTTGGTGTCTAAAAGGTTAAAGAAAACACAGTGAAAACAAAACTTTAACACTTAAAACAAATAAGGCAATACCAGACCACCATACTTTCTGGATCCCAGCATATATAATTTTATAAGCCACATATAATGCAAAATATAACCTCATCTTTCTATAACTACGCACACTTTTTTCTACAGCATTTGTTTCTGCCTTATAGCAGATGCCACGTAGTCAACAAGGTAAAACACTTTCCACAATTTTCAGCATATCAGTTTTATACCCCCTATGACATCATTCCTATGGTTGCTGTTAAGCCCTGACTTTTAGGCAGTGAAAATTCACCGGGCATCTTCACCAAGTCTGGAAGGGTCCTCGGGGCATGTCACCCCTCTCCTCACCCTCCCACCTTCCTCTTGGGAATCTGTGGGCAGCGCTGTAACGCTACCTGACACATCTTCTGGACCTCAGGAGGCTTGGGTGCCTTTGTGGGTTCTTTCCCAAGACTTTCCATGGAGCTACAGGATCCTGCTCTACCCTTGCCTCACCACTTCTAAGTGTGGAGTTTCCCAGAGGAGTCTCTCCTGCTTTTGGGCTCCTTCTGACATCTGCCAGACCACCACGAGGCCTCGGTGCCTTTAACCTTCTGGGGATCCCCCTCCTCCAGTCTATTTAATTTGAGGACAGCGTAGGCCTTCATTTCAGCTTTTCCCCTTTCCTTGTTCATGTCAAATTTCCAGGGCTGGGCGTTCTGACACTCGAAAGACAGCACACTTGAGGATTAAAAACATGATTCAAGAACACACTGTCTCACCTGAAAGTTCCAAGATCCTGTTTTTCAACTCAAAAGACAAGAAAGTGTTTGCTGTTTTCTGCAGTTCATTTGTAGAGTTAGAAACCAGACTCAGAGGCCTGTGCCGAGCCGTCAGCTTTGGCCGCACCCGTTAGGCTAAAACTTAACACAGGTTTTACTCACATGAGGAAAGAGGGGCGGCGGCAGCTTCAAGCCCAGCCTCTCAGCCCAGCGACACTGCATCTCCGGCAGCTTCAGTGGGGTGAGTCCCAGAAGAAGCCACCGTTTTAGCCCCCGGAGAGAGGGGTCCTGAGCCAATCAGTGATGCCGAGGCCTCGGGTCACCTTACCCATCACTGTGGCTTCATAGGGGCGGGGCTCTCCCTCATAAAGCTTATGGTGCTGTTGAAGGGCCAAGCACTTTGATTTAAAAAAAGGGTGGCAAAAAATGGCAAATTTCAGAACTATAATTTAACATAAGGTCAAGGGTCATTTCAGTGACCCTCTACAACTGCACAGAACCTTTCTAAGGATATGAATATACATTATCATGTCTGCTTCTGAGGACAGTTTTGTAAAAGAGAAAAATGATTATAATCCTTGTTTTATAATGCAGGTGAGTCTCACATTAAGAAGCTAACATGGGGATACACTTCTATATCAGGGCTTTTAATGTCTGTTTCAGTTTTATATATGCAACAACGTGCTGAACTTCAAACTTTAGCATTTTCCCAAAGCCTGCTACAACTTTTAAAAATTTAATCAAGTTAGATGAATAAAACTTATAGATGTATATACTTATATATATATATATATATTTATAAATTTAACTCAGCTAAGTTGATTACATACTCTCTCTCTGCCTCTCTTTCTCTCTCTCTCTCTCTTTCTCTCTCTCTCTCTCTCTCTATAATTTTAAGGAACTATGCAAATCAGGCTCAATTTGATAATCATATATATTTTTCTTGACACTCAGCCTCAAATTAAAATCTAATTTAACATGCTATTGCTTACATTGTTCTCTACTGTCATTTCTATGAGGATTTATACAATATAGTCCTTTGGATTCTGCTTACATATCTGACATGTAGTAATGTGTTCATGTATTCAGCATCCTATTGACAATTTCATTTTACTCTTACTTGGCTGATCTTACGGACTGAGAGTCTTCTTTGGCACACAGTTTAATGCGAAGCACACGCTGAGGCCTGGAACTCTTTCAGCACTGAGTGACTTCTGCTAAATCCCCACAGCAGCCTTCACTTGTTTTCACTATACAGCCGGCAGGTGGCTGGTATCTTATTCATGCTGCCCTCTGTTGCTGCTCAGACCCGGTGCCCGTGGTCAGCACAGCTCAGCACTCACTGTGGGATGTTAGGCTGCTTTCAAATAATTGCAGATGCCTTTCAGATACTCTGTTTCCAGAAAGTTTTACTTTTAATCCCACACACTTCTATCTTCAATTATTAATAATTTGCTCAAGACCAAGTCTGGATGATGCTAGAAGCTTGATCTTACACTCGACAAGCTGTTTTTGAAGAGGTCCTGGAAACTTGATTAGAATATCCAAAGTTTCCCCAGAAATCAGATAACATATTGTGACATTTTTCATGTATATATGTATATATATGAATTCCATCATATATTTAAAGAAGAATTAACTCCACAACTATTCCAAAAAATTGAAGAAGGGAACACTTCCAAACTCATTTTATGAGGCCAGCCTTACCCTGATACCAAAGTCAGACGCCATGAGAAAAGAAAACTACAGGCAATATCCTTGATGAACATAGATGTGCAAGTTCTCAACACTAGCAAACTGAATTCAACAACACAGTAAAAGGATCCTACACCATGATATAGTGCATTGTACCCCTGAGATGCAAGGATATTTCAACATATGAAAATCAATTAATATGACAAACCACATGGACAGAATGGAAGGTGAAAGTCATATGCTTATCTCAATAGATGCAGTAAAAGCATTTGGGAGAACTCAATACCATTTCATGATAAAAACTCTCAAGAATGTACGAATAGAGAGTAATTACCTCGACATAACAAAGGTCATATACGAAAAGCCTACAGTGGATATCATATTCCACAACGAAACATTGAAATGTTTTCCATTAAGATCTGGAAAAAGGCATCCCAGAAAACATTTTCATTGCCTATCCAACATGGAGCAGAGCATGGAAAAGACTTTTTGAAGTGCCACTCCTCAGAAATATCCCCTCTTTGTTTTGGCTATCACTACAAATTCATGGCAAGACCTCAAAAACCCCACCAAGACTCTAGGATATTTTTTAATCCCCCAGAGCAATAAAGTCTTATGGCTCCTGTATTAAGACGGCTGGTTTGAACAGTGGCATTTTAGAGATGGCTGGATTTGATACCTGGCATCAGTGTCACTGTACAAATTTTATAAGAGAAATGACAGATTGAAAGTCTAAGCCATAAACACACAGCCAGTTTTCAAAATAAAGGCAAAGCAAAAGAAAAGTTGTTTAAATTCATTTCCCCAGCTACCAAAAAAGACGTCCCAAAGCTGTGAAAAGTAAGTATAGAATGGAAGCAGTGCTGTGAACAATAACCATATATTCTTATTTGAAAGGTTAACGCCAAGGTCCCAAGGAGATAATTCCATTTTAGAACTGACATAAAACTTCACTCACCTACTGGCATTATTTTACTATTTTCTGAGAGAGAACCTTATTCAGAGACCTTGATCTCTTGTGTTTATTAACATCTGATTCTGAGTCTCCTATTCTTGTCAAACTTCAACTCCAAGGTCATGCTTTTCAAACCGCCTGCCCCCGCCCCCACCACAACACACACACACACACACACACACACACACACACACACACACATTTTGTAGTAGAATCTTCTTAGCACGTCCCCCTCAAGATTCTGGTACCTAGATCCTCTTTATCTCATGCTTGCCAGCATTGCTCATCTTCCTTATTCTTGAGGAAACATCACTCATAAACACTCCATCCACCTGACGCTTCCATAAACTTCCTTAGTCCCAAATCACTCCTGCTCTCAGCATCTGCCGAGGTCTCTGAGGGGTCCCTAGGAGTTGGACTGTTCTTCATGAACCTGTTACAGAACAAGCTGTAAAATAAAACACGTAGATACAGAAGTGCACAAATCAACATCATCATTAATTGTGGCTTAGGTACTTCTGTTAGAGAGATGTCCGTCCTAATACTGAATTCCAAGTTTGCAGGCTTATCGCTGCTTCCAGTGTGCTGGACCAGGGCGAGCTTCCTCCAAAAGCTGTGGACTTCTCGGCAATGTGCAGCTTGGGGTTGCAGACGAGAGCACGAGCTTTCTGTGGACAGGATGGTTCTCGAGGGAGGAAGGATGAAGCCGAGCTGTACCTGCTCAGTGATTCTTACCAAAAGCACCCATCAGCTAACTCACTCCACCTTCCAGAGGATGGAGTTACTGAAGGGCAGAGAGAGGCCAGCGTATGCTTTAAGGACACATACACACACACACACATTTCTTTTACGCTGATGTGCAAATGGCTAACCCCAAATTACATCCAGCACACTATCTGTTTCTACACTCATGCTGTGGTTGCTGTTAAGTGTTAGTGGAAAGAGGGGAGAAACTTCTAAACTAATTCAGAACTAGGGACCTATGGAAAGCTAATATTCAACCACTATTGCCCCTTGATCCATATTTCAAATCCATATCTATGTTTATAAAGATAATTTCGTTTCTTGAAATGTCTCTTTTCACATTTCAATACAGATTAGGTGAAGGTGTTAAAATGAGTTTAGAAGTGTCCCCCCCCCACCACCCCCCCGCCCTTTCTAAGTTTTGGAAGAATCTGTTAGGATTGGTGGCATTATTATTTTTCCATTCCTAAATGTTAGGTAGAATACAATAGTGTAACTCTCTGTGCCTGGTATCATTTTTGTGGAAAGTTTTTTTAAACTTCGAAATCTATGTCTCCAATAGGCAGAGTTAGTCAGGTCATCTCTTTTTCCCTTGATTGATTGGGTAATTTTTCAGGATGATTTTTACCTTACCTATGTTATCCAATTCACTGGCATAACATTTTTATTGTGTCCTCCTAGCATCTGTAGAATCATTAGTGGTATAGTATCGTTCTTGCTTGCTATCGGTAATTCATGTCTTCTCTCTTTTATTCTTGACCATTCTGATTAGAAGTTTATCATTTTTATTGATCTTTCCAGGAAACCAGATTTTGGCATACTGATTTCCTCTGGTGGTTTTCTGTTTTCATTTTCACTGATTTCTTATAATATCTTTTTCACTTACTTTCTTCTGCCAGGTTTCGATTTCATCTGTTATTCCTTCCCTAGTTTCTCCTGGAGGAAGCTTAGCTCAATAATGTGAGACCTTCTTTTCTCATTAAAAAAAGCAAAATTAAAGCTGTACACTTCCTTCTGTTCTGCTTTTATTGCATCCCACAGATTTTCATATATTGTTGCTCATTTCTGTTAAATTCAAAACATATTCTAATTTGCCTTGTGATTTCTTTTGACCCAGGTACTGTTGAGGAGTTTATTGTCTAATTTCAAATTCTGGCATACTTTACAAATTACCGGATACCTGATTCAATTCTGCTGTAACCAGAAAACATAATTTGAATGACTTAAATCCTTTAAATTTATTGAAATTTATTGCGTGGCCCAAAATATGACCTACCTCAGTGAATTTTCCAGATGCACTTGAAAATTAAGTGTCTCTGTTGGTTGGAGTGTTTGATTTCCCACATTTCTCTTCACAAAACAAAATCTAGATGGCAAAGTGACATGTCAGAAACTTGGCAATAATAATAATGATAATAATAACAATAATAATCTGTAGAGAAAGGGAGTGTATTTGGGATAGCACATCAGGAATACAAGCTTTCAGGAACAAAAAGAAGGGCCAGATGTAAGGTGGATATGATCTTTGCAAGCAGTGTTGTTTGTGGCAGCCGTAGGGTAGCCCAGGGACATTGTAGGGCTACTTGCCAAGAGCAGAAGTAGACAGCAGTTATTCCCAAAGCTTTGTAAAGAGTCAAAGTGAAAACTGAAGTTCTGTTCTCATATCTTATTAAATTATGAAATGAGAAATAGTAGCTTCTTTCTGTATCTCTCCTCCCTCCACTGACTTTTCAGTTTGGAACCTCTAAGATAAATCCGTTACATGGAATACCAAGTGTGAACCAAGAATGGTGGTATGAAAAATAAACAAAAAGAAACTCTTTAGTTTCCCAGTTTGCGGAAGCATAGAAACTCGACAGTATTTTGACTTGTCAGCAAAGCAGATATGGATCCGAGCACACACTGGCCTGTGAAATCCGTTTGGTTGTTGTAATTGCTGTTGTTTAGTCTGTAAGAGTCCTAGGAATTTACATCAATGATGTGACAGTGCTAATGTATTCCAGTGGACGAATGTCGATGAGTGTTATGTCACCCTTGGTCCTTCAGTCAATACCACGTGTTAAGGAAAGCCTGGCACCTACGGAAATAAGGATGGGAGCTTGAGCAAATCCGATTTTTTAAACACAGAGTAGGTCAGAGCAGCCTGACTAAATACCAAGATTCACGGACGGAAAAGTGAGAGATGACATTAGAAGGAGGAGAATCACCAGACGAGCCAGAGGACTGTGAACACCGTCCCAGAAGTAACTTGGATAGAAATAAAAATATACTAATTTATTCTTCCATTAATTCCTATTGTTTTCTAACATTGCTACATTTTTCCTGATTAGAGTGTATAAAAACCATCCAAATTCAAGCATTACAAAATCCAGTCATGTATTAAAAGAGTGGGAGTCTCCCAAATTGGTGCGGTACCTAATATATTACTACTGCCTAACATTCTGAATATTTCTTTGATTTTTCCTTCTGAATATACAAGTGTATTTAATATTTTTATAGAAAGTAAATTATGCCTTGTATAAAAAAATGACGTTTTATTTTAGCTATTCTAAAATTTTTGTCTCATGTATGGCAAAATGTCGCTTTCTCTTGGCTATTCTGCTTGCACAATATTCCATGTTAAGAAATACAACTGTCCCATCATTCTTTTTAAGCATGGTATAGTAGTTTCTTATAAAAATATGCAGTAATTTATTATATTTGATGAGTTCTTCCTAACATGTCGCTAATATAAACAGTGCTACCTTCTTGTATATGTTTTTCTAGACTTGAGGAAGTATTTCTAGAGTATACATTGCTAAAAACAGAAATGTCAGGTTATAAAGCACATAATATTTACAATTTTACTAGACATTACCAAAATGCTTTCTAAAACGTAGTATCAATTTATATGTCCACTAAGATTGTAGAAGAGAGACCATCTCACTGCAACTTCCCAGTAAGGATATTACCTTTCCATATGTAAAAAATTGAATACTCCAGAGGTGACACTTTATTGTTGTTTAAGTTATCGATTCTGTAAATTTTAGTAAGGTTGAAGATACCTCAATATGTTAATTAGGCCACATTCTTTTCCACTGAATTGCCCACTTTAACAATCTAGTACAATATTCCTGCCAAAGTTCTACATGCAATTTGTTAAGGGGACTCCATAGGCAGCAGAATGAACCTTCTATGCATATGACCTAAGCATAGCCTTGGTACCTAAGCACTGGCAGGAGATATTAGGAGTTGGGGGACCCTGTCCCAACCTTTTCTTTGGTGTTTAAGTCCTTTGCAAGACCTTACCAAATGTTCTGAATGTGGATAAATACCCTGGAGTCCTTAGAACAAGCCCCGTCTGAGGTCCCCTAAGACCACGCACCAATATGCTGTCCCACTCCCACTGCAGGGTTATTAGAGCATAGTTTATTTTTACCAGCACCAGGAAAGACAGGGACCAGCATGCGGCAGCCCCAGGGGTTCCTTGAGGTTTACAGTTCAAGAAGCTGAGAAGACCTGTTTCCACAGTGTCTGTGGCGTGGCTGTGGGGACAGCAGCTGGCAGAGGCCAAGCCTTGCCTTCTAGACCTTCGGATGTCTCCACTGTAGAAGGGGCATAGCTGGGGTGTAGATGTTCAAATACAAAACCTGACACTGAGCAGGCGATCTAACTCAGTGCACTTTGAAGGGGACATCCGTGGCTCCATGAACTTTGATTGTCAACCCCTCGTCCTGGAAAGAGCTGGGGCTTTTGGGAGAAGGCTCTTCTACCAAAAGTTGTGGAGTGAGAGCTCAACATGTGGGACGGAAATGGTACTGTCAATACGCCACCCTCAGGGACGCCTGTGTTGGAGCCGCTGTATCTGGGAAGAGAGAAGAACACTGGGGGGACAAACACTGAACATTCCCTGCTCCGCCTGTGGCAGAGTCTGTCCTTTGCCTGGTCCAGAGACACACGTGCTTCTGGGAAGCAGCCAGCCACTTGGCAAGCAGCACCCGAAGCGCTCACCACTTCCTGGGTGAGCTCGGTATGCTCTAGGTCTTCCCATTGGCCTCAGGGGCACAGAGAGCTGGCAAGGCCCCAGAAGAAGGACAGCGCCTTTGTGGTTGAAACACAGTGTGTCCAGCCGTTCAGCGAGGACGGGACACCGCTACCAGAGCGTTCATGAGAAAACTGTTTACTTTTTGGGGACTTGGTCTCAAGCGGGCCTTGGGCAAAGGGCTTAAGCCTGTCTGAAAATAGGGATATTAACCACTGTGCCGTCACGGGACAGAGAGCACACAGCTGGGTGGCCTGGCACTTGCCTGTTTAACATCCCCAACTCCCCACTCCCCTCACCTCGCACCTCTCCCCGTGTGCCCTTTGTACCCAAACTGAGTCCCCCGGAAAAAAGAACAGAGTTCACGTGAGCTCACTCAGATGTGAGGGAATCTGTTTTGGTTTGCTTATCCGCTTCCCGGCAAAGTTACCTTTTCCCCTGGTCACCTTTGCCAGAGCACACTAACACCCTCACTGCCTTCCCACCCGTGTCTCTCTCACCTCCCCACATGCCCTCCATATACCTTATACCCCCATGTCCTAAGATGTTGTCTGGAACCCTAGCCCTGAGAGGCTAATTGTCTCAGCAAAAGACCCTGTGTTCATATACGCTAGAAGGGCATGTGGTCCAACAGTGAATTAAATGTTAAGGCTTTCTCCCATTGTATCCCATTAGAGTGCCTGATGATATGCAACAGGGATATGCAATCAGCATGCCCCCACAATTTCACATACACTAGAAGGGCATCTGGTCCAACAGTGAATTAAATGTTAAGGCTTCCTCCCATTGTATCCCATTAAAGTGTCTGACGATATGCAACAGGGAGGTTACATGGAGGACCACTATCCAACAAAATTAACTTCCAGCATTTCAACCTCAGGCCCTAGCTCACCAGCCCCTTTCCTTGAACTTCCACATTTCCCTTGGAAAAATGGCAGGCCCCAGTTAACCAGCCCTTCTCTTATTTCTCCTTCCTCCCCAACCCCCATCCCACAGGAAGAACTGCATCCTCTGATGCAATCCCAAAGTATGACTTCCCCCCGCCTCTACAGCTCTCCATGGACTGGTAACTCCCAGGCAGCAAACTGAGAAGCCTACCTGCGCCTGATGTATCTACCCTGAGCCCCTGCACAAACGCCACACAAACACATACAACTGATGCTGCTTATTTATCTTCTGGTTTTATTCCAGGTTTACTGGTGTCTCCCTCTCTGTACGTTTCACCACCAGACCTCTCTTCATTTCTTCGTGTGCAGGACAACCATGTTGACCGTTCGCCTTCATCTGAAGCAGCTTCTTAGGTCAAGGGTGATGCTCCATCACACGCATCTCAACATCGGGAGTTCCTTTGGAAACACACACAGACACACACATAATAACCCATCCTCCCTGAACAACGCTAAAGACCGCTTTAACTTTTTAAGGCCCTGCCCAGGAGACAGAGTCACATTCCCTGTGATCTCTTACATTTCCTCCAACCACATATTAGAAACGATTCTTCATCATCTATGCAAAATGGCCACTGTTCTCACCATAGCCGTGGGAGGTGAAGGAGATGCATGAGAAAATTAAAAGGTGACTGTGATGATCAAAACAGAAAAAAATGACGGGACAGCGGGGCTTAAGGCTTTGCCCAAAGGGGACTCACAGACCTCTGTGGAAAGGGGGTGGTGGGGGGAACCTGAGGCAAGCCCAAATTTAAGGGGGCGGTACAGGAGGCCTGAGGGTGGGGTTGACGGCCATGGAATGACAGTTCAGAGACGTGCACCTTTGAATCTCAGTGACTTTGACGCTCATGCTGCTTCACTTGCCTAAAGCTTCCCTAGTCAGCACCAGTTCTGCACTGCAGTTTTCCAGATGTGCTGTCTCACCCTGATGCCCTCACGCCCTGGTGTCACTGTATGCCTCTGAGCCTCAACTTCTCCATGAGTGAAATAAATGACCCAGCTGACTCGTTTCAGCGCCCAGCCCCTGGGCCCCTCACCTACCTGTCCTCCTCTCACTTACCTGTCCCGGTGGTGCCTTCCTCCCTGGGGTAGTAGCGCAGGGGATTGGGCCACAGGTCCTCGCTGATGATCTGGTAGGGGAAAGGGGCCCGGTCGGGACAGGCCAGGCCAGGCCAGGCCCACACCCCTCCCCCCGAGCAGCCAAACAACATCGCCATTGCTGAGGAGGCCCAGAGGCACCCCACCTCAGCAATCCTGCTAGATCCTGCAAAGCTGTGGTCAGAGAACCACCTGAAGAAGTCATGGCTGCTGCTGTGGTGCCTGCGGCTATACGCCTCACTTTTAAAATGCCGGTGCCACTGAATTGGAGTGGAATGAGCTGCCATGTATCCTGTGGGAAAAGGAGCATGGGAGAAGGGCCTAAATCATGTTTCAAGTTCACCTCACCCCATCTGCCCTCCCCCACAGTCCAGGGAGCTGTCTCTTGCCAGTGACGTTAATGAGATACTCCTTAACAACCACTTCATTCTGGAAATAGCGGTTGTTCCCGAAAAACAACACGATCTTGCAGCAATCACTGGGAAAGCTGAGTTTCTGCACCTGATGGGACAAAGTGGAGGAGGAGGGTGAAATCTGTCTCCAGTAGACCTGCTCTTTCCTGCTTTCCGGGATAAATCATTTCCCCTCTCCTCCCCAGCCTCAGCCTCCCCAGCCTGACCTTCAAGTTGGTCATGTAGCTAAGCATGTCTTTATCTAGGTCACTCATCGTGGCTGACATCTGGGGGTGGTTCACAAACTGCTTTACGTCAAGGAGCCTCTAGATGCCGGAGGTAAAAGGCCTACGAGCACAGAGCGAGCCTAGAGAGCAGCCTAGGAGTGTCTGATCTCAACTCCCCACTAGTATGTAGTCCTATTCCTTCAATACAGACTGCATGAAGGCACAATGAGCCCCTCGGGGTGTGCATATCTGTGCACGAAAACAGGGAGCCTCCGTTTCTGAGAGGGAGGCCCTGACCTCCATCTGGACAGAACAAGCTTATATCTGCACAGCAAACACTCCTGGCTCTAACTAGGATGAGCATTCATAACTCCCCACTCTCACCCCCATTTCCCTTGATGGTTATTCCAAGGAGAACCTGTGCACAAGACAACTCTTTTGTCTCAAGAGGCCCTGGTACTAATGACAATACCTTTTTGGACCTCTGCAACTAAAGCCCTAGTCTTGCTTCCTGCTATGCAGAAAATCAGCATGCCCCCACAATTTCAGGATCACATTTCCATGAGTGTGCCCACAATGCAAAATCCAATGGATACATTTTGGTACCCAAACGGCCCTCTAAGTTAGGTACCTCTTGCTGTAGCCCAGCCACCCCGTGGTCTCTCAACTACAAAATTAAGGATACAACTTTGACCCAGAAGCCAGGGATGCTCTGGATGATGGTGCTTCTGTGTTCTAGATAGGTCTTCCGCCTCCCAAGTATTCTGAGATTGAGACGAGCGCAGGCTCGGCTGCATTGCCTATTCAGAGGCTCCAGCTCTAACTGCACGGCCTCCAGCGCCTCCAGCGGGGACGGGGCGCTCTGCGGGGACGGCCCTGGCTCTTCCTGACCCTCCTCCTGGGGCTTCTCCTCCGGCTCTTCCACCAGCATCTGCTCCTCCTGCTGTTCCTGCTCCTCCTCCTCCATCACCACCTCCATCTCTTCCATGATGTCCTCCACAGGCAGCCAAAACACCTGCATGATCCGCACCAACTCTCCCTACAACCGGGCCGCGCCTTGCGGCACCACCTCCCCGCTGAAGATGGCGGCTTCCTCGCCACACCCATCAGCTAGTGCCGGCACCCTACCCACCTCCCGCACCACACCTGGGGACCCGCGGGCCCCTGCTTCCTGAGGATCCCCTCCCACACCTAGGATGACCCCGGGTCCCTGGGCAGTGCCGCCTTCCCCGGGCCCCGCCTTACTGCCCATGTGGATCTGGCTCTGCGCTGGGGCAACGGCGACGGTGTGGCAGTTGGAAGCTCAGCACGTGGGCGGCAGAGAACGCAGCACCAGCGACCGCAGTCACGCTTCGCTGCAGACTGAATCGTTCCCTGGAGCCTCTGCGGTGAAGAGGTCTGAAACGCATGCGCAGGACCTTTGGCCACCAGGCACGCGTGACCAGGCGGCGAGAAGGAGCTGCAAGCCACGCCCAGGCTGCTCGTCCCCATCACGACCAATCAGGGCGAGGACAGTGGGCGTCACCCTCGGCTGCCTCGCGAGGACAGTGGGCGTCACCCTCGGCTGCCTCGCCCCTCGCCTTGTGGAAACAGGCCAGCCTCCAGGATTGCCGGGTCCCCCAAAACACCCCTTTTGCCACGCCCAGACCGAGCGGCCCAGGTTCCCCAGGGAGCTCGCCTCCAGCGAGGCCTCCGGCCTTGTGTCTGGCATTCCCGGGTGCCCTGCGATACCTATTTGGCCTGTGTCAATTGGAACCAGGAGTTCCCGCTCGGAAATCAGAACATCAGAATGCGGTTTCCCTCAGGACCTTTAACCACTGGGAGCTCTCAAAAACTGTACAAGGAAATGCATGGTGGCCAAGGTTGCTGGATAGTTTTCTTCCAGGGGACAGAGAGCCCGAAGCTCTGTGGCATGAGAGGCGAGTGTCCGGCAAACCCAGCTCTTTGCTAGACTTGAATTCCTTTGTTCAAGTGCAGGAAAGCCATGGAGTGAAGAGCTCCGTCTGAGTGTCTGTCTGTCTCCTCTCGGCCTTTGTGTGTGTGTGTGTGTGTGTGTGTGTGTGTGTGTGTGTGTGTGTGTGTGTGTCTGCGTTCTTGTTTCTATATGTATCTGGTCCCTCCCTCCGTGGCCCACTCTCCTGGGATCCCTGTCCCCTCTGGAGACTTAAACTCTCAGAGAAGTTCATATGTTGGTTTAATTAATACAGACTCTAAATGTCTTTAGAGTTATCAACACCACGTATAATACTTTTATTGCACTTAGGTTAACTAAAAGTCAGCAACCTCATCTAGTCTGTTACAAAATTTGTCAACAACAAAAAATGGTATTTTGATATTTTCATATGTAATAAAATAGAAATAAATGGGATTACAGCTTTTAGGTAAACTCTTTGAGAATAATTTTGTGTCATGGTATGTTACTTAAAAATAGTTTCTCCGAACCTTTCTGGTAACTTGAATCTAGAGGTTTTCTACCTTAAGTTAAATGATGAGAATTCAGTGAATATCCATATAATTTCCAAAATAAAATACTGAAATATTAAATGCCTAGCAAGTCAGCTTACCTACTTTTGCCTTATTAGAGAAAAGCTAAAGATGCTTGACGTTATTGGACACGTCTTATACCACACTGAGGAAAGAAACTACACTGTGAGACGATATATGTTTCTAGAGGTGGTTATTGAATATACTCATAAGTTTGCCAGTGAGGAAATGCTGATATGACACATGGTTACCGATTACTTCTTGGTTTTATCTAGACATTGGAGTTTTAATGGTTAAGAATTTTAATTAATATATGTAATTGGATCTGCTAGAAAATAATAAGGGAAATATATACCTGCTTCTGATAACAGATTGTAAATTTTCTTTACTGTTAAGTAATCCATTTTAAATATCTGTGTTTACCTTTGAAATTTTTCACTGCCACTTTGGTTGAGTAAATAGCTATTGTTTCATAGCAACTTACCATCCTACTTAAGTGTTGTCCCTGCCCTAAAGTTCGTTTGTAAAAGAAGTACATGAATGATGTATTTCTGCAAAATGAGAAACTGAGAAATGATAAACTGTGAAGGAACAATCCTTGGTTATATTAGTATGTACGATCTCTATTTAAAAAGATGGTGACACAGGGAACGTATTCACTGAAAGGGAAATTTAAGCTGAGATGACAAAATACAGGAAACAACTAGGAGTAGGATGGGCATAGAGTGCAGGTAGTTTCCACTCAGACATACATTACCTGTAAATGCCTCATGACAGAACAGAGCATAATTTAAATGCTTTGATAGGAAAGGTATATACAATAATATATAATCTAATGAAAGGAGATAGTTGTAAAGTAGAATATATATGATATGTTTCTCCTTAGTATGAATGTACCCTTGGTTTGGGTGTATAATCATTAACAAATATCCTTGGCTATATATACTTCTCTATCTCCACTGCAAGTAATAAAAACCAAAAATTGTCTGAAAAGTACTATCTGGCTCTTCTGGGGCAGACACTGTGGAAACATAATAATTAAATAACCACTTAACCCATTACTCAGAATTCATTATTACCAGTCTTGAGTACTCAGCATATATTGAAGATATTGGTGAAATAAATTTATCAAATCTTCCTCTATGGTTAGTATCCCAGCAGCCATACACATTTTAGAGATATTAGTAGTTCCTAGGATTTTTTAAAGCCTACAAGTCATTAGGAGAAGAAACTGAAAGAGGTCTTCTTATCTAGAATCACAGGGGCAGGCAGAAGACCTGCCATACAGTAAGATGTTCCTGTCAAATGTGAGATAAGCAATGCAGTACTGGTTCTACAAATCTAATACTGAAATACAGTTACCTAAAAATCATAATACAGAAAATGTTAGCTTCCTTTTGCTGTTGTACGACAAACTTAGTGGCTTAAAACAACACAAACTATCTTATACTTATGGAGGCCAGTCTGAAAGAGGTCTTAGGGAGCTACAGTTATGGTTTCAGCAGTTGCTTCCGGAGGCTCCGGAGAGAATGTTTGTCTTCCTTGCCTTCAGCTTCTAGAAGATGTCTGCATTCCTCAGCTCATGGCTGCATCACTCCACCCTTTGTTTTGCTTTTCGTATCACCTTCTTTGATTCCCTCTTCCTTTTGTAACAACCCTGAGATGACTTTAGGTCCCCTTGGATAACCCAGGATAAATGCCCATCTCAAGGTCTTTAACCTAATCAAATTGGCAAAGATTCTTTTACCATGTTAGGTATCATATCCATTCTCATGTTCTAGGGATTAGAATGTAAACATCTCTAGGTGCTATTACTCAGCCTGCCACAGGACGGATAGAGATGAAACTTCTGAATCAGTTAGTATAAAGACAAAAAGGAAAATCCAAAATATGCATTTTTAAGTAGGATTTTTTTCCTCACAGATTCTTTCCTATGAAAGATCCCTAAACACTATTTTGTCCGGGAGATGAAGGCTATCCAGGGTACAATAGGGAAATACGATTTCTTAAAAGTCGTGTTAGAAAGATCTGTGGTTTTAATGCTTTGCATTGGTAGTTTCTTAATCTTATATTACCCATTATTATTGAGCACTTGAGAAAACTATGGAAAGTGTTCCTGTAAACAGCAGCTGATCAGTTGATGGTGATCAGTTAGTATTTATTGGGACACTTTCCATCGTCTAGATAGGTAACAGCCGTATGCATTATACAAAAGCTGATCTTTAAATCCGGCAAAGTTATAATTGTTCCCTAATTTAGGGGGTTTATGGTTTCTACCTAATATGTAGGCCAACCAGCAGCTTCCAAGCAAGTCTACTGGAAGGGACAAGTTCAGTACATATAGGGGGAAATCAAACAATTTTTATTATTTCAATAATTATTGTTTAATATTTTAATCCTGTAGTTGGCAGGAAAGAAACACTAGAGAGGAAAAACAATTGACGTTAAATCTCAGACGGTGTCTGAGAAAATGTGACAGAGGTTTGGATATCACTCATTCATGAACAAAATTAAATCTGGCTGTTAAGCAGTAGAGCCAGAAGGTCTGTTTCATGCCATAAATGTGTTTTTCAGTGACTGCAATGCAATTAAAGGACTGCGAGGTTAAGATTACTGCAATTGCTACAGCAGGCAAGTAGCTGGATATGAGCAGAGTAATGGAAGAGGGGCCAGGTGGCAGGAAAGCAAGCACCTTGTAAACAGCAGGGGTCCATGGGCAGACAAAGAAAAACAGGAACCTCCCGACTGACAGGAAACTGCACATTTTGGGTGGTAAGTGTCCTGAAGGCAGACAAAGAAAGATGAGGAAAGGCAGGAATCTCCTGCTTCCAAACGTAACCTGTTGCTCTCCCTATGATAAAATAAGCCTTGCAGACGAGAAGCACGCACCACGCACTGAGGCCATGACACTTCTGATGAAGCTAAATAAGGACAAAAAATCCCTTCTGGAGCTGGAAAGAAACAGGGAATACGGCCCCCAAACTCCTGCTTCCCCAATGAGTATGCCACCCCTTCATTTGTATGCCCCTCATAACTGACTTGCCAGTGGAACCCAGGGCAGCAGCTCCTCACCTATCTGCCTGCTCTCCCTCTGAGAGCGTATTCTTGCTTAAATAAATCCTCACTTTACTTCCTTAACCTCGCTGTCTCATGGCCAAACTCTTTGCATGAGCAAGAACCTTAAATTCACTGGGGACACAATGAGTGTTTACACACGAGGAAGAAAGGAACAAATACATTTCTCTTAAAAACTAGTGGAGAAATACATATTTTCTGTTAATAGGAAAGACTGGGTTACATAAGCAGCCATGAAATTGAGAAATGTTTTAAAAGTAAATCCAAAGATAGCTTTTAACAATTTTGCAGCAAATACAACTCAAAGTTTAATTCCTCAGGATGGAGGAAGAAAAAAAAGGATACAGATCAAATGACAAAACTTCTCTTTAAAGGATGGACTATGTAGAAAATTGCAGAGAAATCTAAAAACTATTTTTAATAAAATATCACTTGAATAAATGAACTTTAAAACCAAGAGGACACCTATTCATCAATTATAATTCACCCAAGATTATAATTGTAAAAAGTATCATTCAAAATCTAAACATTAGAAATTACCTTAGGAATGCAGCTAAGAAATGATGTAATAAGGGCCTTTCCAGACAATCTGTCAGGTATTAAAGGTCTGAATATAAGGAAAGATGGGTGGGAAAGCTCAAGACATTAAAGTCCCCTAATTCAGCTATGAATCTAAAGTAATGTCAGTCAAAACTCCAGAAATAACTAAGATAAAAATGAACAGTAAACAAATTACTTGCATTAATGTGAAATTCTTAAATTATTTCTAACAATCATATAATGTAATGTGGTATTTGGCACTGTAAGAATGAATAGAATAGGTAGCCTAGAAAAAGACATGTGCATATTTACAAATTAACTTTCATGGTATAAATCAGTGGAAAAATTGGTCTCAAAGAAATGAAAGTGTCTATCTTATAACACAGTAAGAGAAAAGGAAATTACAGATCTAGGTGTAAAAAGCCAAACTCTAAAGTAACACTTTTAGACAAAATATACAACTTTTTAATTTCAAGATAAACGTTAATTCTTAAACGAATTCTTAAAATTCTTAAGTCCACAGGGACGTCCCTGGTGGCCCACTGGCTAAGACTCTGCGATGCCAATGGAGCGGGCCCGGATTCAATCCCTAGTCAGGGAACTAGATCCCGCATGCTGCAACTATTATGAGTTCGACTGCCCCACAACTAGAATATCCCGCATGCCACAACTAGAGATCTCACACACTGCGATGAAGATCCCGTGTGCCGCAACTAAAAGATCCTGCGTGCCACAACTAAAAGTTCCTGTGTGCCACAACTAAAGATCCTGCATGCTGAAACTAAAGATCTCCCACGCTGCAACGAAGATCCCGCATGCCACAACTAAGACCCAGAACAGCTAAAAAAAAAATTTTTTTAAAGTAAACTATTGTCTAAAAATGTTGACAAGACATAAAACGGTAATTAAACTGCAAGTGAGAAAGGTTTTCTCTAACACCTATAAAAACACAAAACTACCAAAGAAAAACAAGATAAGCAGTGTACGAGATAATCCCTTTAAGCAAATAAATTTTCACGAACATCGTTCAATCTCTGGCTAAATCATAGGTGATTTCAAATTCACTGTATATGAAACACAGACTAAACACAAATTATGTCCTACTATGTATCCAGAGTGTTGAGTGTCAGCTCCATTAGAAGATACACATCATGAGGTAAGATCTCATTCACTGCCTTTATGTTTAGCATATGGAACAAAGCCTAGAATACTGACTGCTGAATCAAGGAACAGAAGAAAATTTCCTTGTGTAGGTTTTTCAGTGTAGTTTCTGAAGGCAACTTGATATGCTTTAACATTACAAACCAGTTTCAATGACTCGAGTCAACAGAAAAACATTTAATTCTTACAAATTTTTTCAACAGGAAATTTTACATTTGGGGGTTAAATGCCATTTTTCAAAACAAGCCAACTAAGGTAAACCACACACAGGACTAATTTTAAAATTATTTATCTCCCTGTATTACTCTCATATGTAAAACATACAGAAAACTTTAAAAGTTAATATCCTTCACAGCACTCATTTAAATTTAAATAAACTTATAGTTGGCATTTACTTTTTATTCTCTGTACTGCAAATTTGTTATGTTCCTACAAAAACTTTTAACAGGACAGGCCTTAGCACTGTTTACGATTTTCAGCATTTACTTTAACATGTTCAAATACAGAATTCTTGTTCCAAGGTTGAGGAGAAATTTTATCTTCTAGGTTACTCCTTTCATCTTCTTACAAATATTATCACTATAATAAACAGAATATCTTGTCAAGAATCTTTTTGTTGGAGTTCAAAATTCCTAGGGGCAAGGTATCATAGATGCTATTTCCTGTGCACCTGTTGTTACAGTACAAATAATGCTAGGAAGTTTATATTCTTCTCATTCAACCCTCACAATCCTACAGGATAGGTGAATGAAAACATGTCTCTGTAAGTTAGCTTACAGTGAGGAACTCACCAAAATACCAAAGTTGGCAACTGCTCCTCTGAAATATACCTTCATCCTATTTCTGGTTTCTCAATCAACTAATCTTTCGTGTTCTTATTGGGAAACCCCAAAACCACGACTTGCTTTACTGTTCTGGAACCAAACCCACAATATCCCTGTACTTTTAAGATCACCCAACTGTTAAACATTTAAGAGTTTTATGGGTTTTTCATGAACATGTACTCAGGAAAAGGAATCGGTTCAGTTTTGGGTTCGAGACTTGGTTTGCTTTACCCTTCCTTTTAAGGATTTGATTCATCAATCTGATATGTTAGATACTAAAAGCAAACCTTTGATGTCCACTAGGATTTTATGCAATACGGTACTTTAAGGCCAGCCAAGAAAAATTAAACATAAAATTCTGTGTTCATTTGGACATCCTCGCTCCCTTCCTAATGTCTGCATTACACATCAGCCAGAGTTCCTCAAAGACAGAGTGCCTTCCTGATCATAAAGGTCAATTATTTTTACTTTCCTCTGACACTTACGGTGTAACTTCTTAAAAAGAATACTGTTCTTTCCCAGCTCTGTACTGGGATCATGTTGACTTGCTGCTCACTTTGTACCTGCTTACCCAGACTACGTATCCCTGGTGATCTTCATGTAAAATATCTGTATGTCACTTTGATGTGAATACTGTCCTTTCTCTTCAAAATGTATGTAACTATGCCTTTGACTTCTAACAGGTGGAACAGTCCTCAGAACTTTCTGAGTCTGTCTCCTGAGTTATAATCCTCAGTTTGGCTCAAATAATACTCTCCTTCCCCTTAACTTCATTTTTGCTGTTCCTTTAAAAGGAAATTGCAGATTTCTGTACTAGTTTTGCAGACTCCAATTTGGCTTAAAGTTTTTACACTCAAGTTTCTTCCCAAATTTAAAGCATTACTAATTAAATGTCACCTGAAGTCACTGACAAAAAACCCTTAACCCTCCAGATAACGCTATACTTATGAGTATATTACTAAACCCTTTGTGTTACATCAAGTACGCCAAAATAAAGTTAAAATCAGTATTACTTAAAACGTTTCCCAGTGTTTTAAAATCCAGGGGTACTAACTTTCACTAAGATATATAATCAGACAACTTAACTGGTTCCATTTACATTTAAGTGGAAAATTGGTTTTATTACCATTATTCCCACGTTGGTCATCAGCCACTTGAATATGGATCAGAAAATAGATACTTAACCTCAACATTTCTTAAACTCTTTACAGTCACAT
The DNA here is from genome assembly GCF_965194825.1 of Balaenoptera physalus. Taxonomy (NCBI): domain Eukaryota; kingdom Metazoa; phylum Chordata; class Mammalia; order Artiodactyla; family Balaenopteridae; genus Balaenoptera; species Balaenoptera physalus. The sequence goes on along the minus strand of NC_138904.1, from coordinate 15,703,187 downwards.
GTCTAAATTTTCCTTTCATTTATATGGTGTCCATGAGGTGATCTCCTGATTTGAGCCTGGGTCCTATGGGACCTGAGTCTAGATACTTTGGGGTAATGTTGGTGGATATTTGGGGTCATGCTAGGGAATCTGGATTCCATTATGTAGGACTTGGATCCCTGGGGTGGGTCTGGGCCTCTTGAGTGGATGTCTGGGTGTGTGTGAGTTGAATATGGGAACCCCAGAGGAGAGTTTGGGTGCTTGACATGATTCTGTGTTCCCTGAGTTGAGTCTGTTTCCCCTGACCTGAGTGAGGTTCCTTGAGGATGGTTCAGTCCCATTAGGTAGGTTGTGGGCCCCCTGTATTTTACCCTGAGTTGGGGCTTAGACCCCTATGGTGTACTTTGAGTTCCCAGGTATATTGCCTGGGGTGCTTGAGGTGAGTCTGAATTCATGAAGTGGATATTATTGCCCTTAAAGAGGTTTGGGTATCTGAGGTGATTCTAGGCTACCTGGAGCCTGTAACACAAGCTTGAAGGCACTGGGATATTGTCTGGGAGTGACTGAGCCGAGTCTGAACAGGATGATGTGATGTATACCAAAGGTCTTCTGAGTTTGGCCTGGCGTCCCTGAAGTTTGTTTGAGTCTCATTGAAGTGGGTTTGGGTCTCTTTCAAAGAGGCTCTGTGTACCCTAGGATAATGCTTTTGATGCCCATTGTGAATCTGTATAATCTGATTTGGGTCTTGGGTGGGTCTGTACTCTCCTAAATTGGATCGTGGGCCTTTTCATTTTGATCTTCAACTCAATGAGTTGAATCAGAGACCACCTGGTATGTTGTATGTAGTCTGATGAACTAAATCTGGATCCCTTAAAGAAGGCTGGGTTACCTGTTGATGTCACAGACCTCCTGAGTTTTATATGGAGATGACTGAAGAGAATTGGTAATCTAAATGTGGAAGTGTGGCACCCTGTGGTAGATGTGGGTCTTCTTGTGAGGGAATGAGACCCCGTAAGTGTTTAGTGTGGATGCCTGAGCTAAGTCTAGATGACCTAAGGTATTTCATTGGTCTCCTGAGTTGAGTCATGGGTGTGTGTCTTTGTCCTCCTGAGGCACCTTTGGGACCTTTTCCAGTTATCTTTGTGCATCTGAGGGTGGTATCTATGGATGCTATATCTGAGTCTTCATATCCAGTATTTTGGCTTGGTTCTCTTGACATAAGTATGGACTTCCAGAAATTAATCTGGGCTGTATGATGTTGGTCAATGCTTATTTCTAGGTAGGTGTGGGCCTCTCTGAGCTGTATCTGTGTCTTGGCTTCCTGTGCTGAGTGTGGGTCCATGAAGTAGGTTTGTGGTCTCTAACTTGGGCACAGTATCTAGTGCTGAGTGTGTGGTCATTAAGTTATTATTTGCAGATTCCTGAGTTGAGTCTGTGTAGCTTTAGGTGGGTCTGGTATCGCTGTTACACGTCTCAGGCTTCTCATTTGAAACAACTCAGTCATCCTGATTTGTGTCTAGCACCGCGTGCCTACTGTCTGGGTTCCCCTGAAATGAGTCTGGATCCTTCAACCGAGTCTTGTCTTTTGAATTGAGTCTAGTTCCCATGAGAAGACTTTGGAGTTCTTCTGTGCTGATTGTAGAACTACACTAATGGTTTTTTTCCCCAGAGGGATGACAGCTAATTCTGGATTTCCTGTGCTGTGTCTGTGTTTCCTTAGGTGGGTTTGAGATCCCACAGTGTGGTCTTGACCTCTATATTTTGGATCTGGAATTCATGAGTTGTGCCTCCAGATTCAAGTGTACTGTCTGTGGTCCCCTGACCTAACTCTCTTATGTGGGTTTCCTTATGTGGGTTGTGGTCTTTTTTCCCCACTTCCTTCTTTTATTGGGAAGCATATATCTGGATACACCTGGGATGCCTGACTTGGGTCCCTTGATGGTTATGGAGTCTTATGTGGTGGATCTGTTGTCTCCTAAGCTTAGTGTAAGTAACTGAAGACATCTGGGTTCTATAGTACTGTTGTGGGTTCCCAGGACTGTGTGTGGGCCTGCCTGAGTGGTATGTTTGTATGTACTCTGAAACAAGTCTTGGACCTGTAGGTGGATCTGAGTGTTCTTTTGAGTATCTGAGGACACTGCTGTTGTCTGGAGATGCCTGAGCTTAACCTAACTCATTCCTGTGAATTAGGTTTAGGATCCCTGAGGTGTATGTATGGCAATGAATATGGGTCACCTGAGATTATTCTGTGATACCCCCTGACGCATTTGGTTTCTCTGAAGTGTGTCTGGGTCTCCAGAGCTGAGCCAAGTTACTTTGAAATTGATCTGCAGTCTGCTGAGGTGGTTCTGGCAATTCTGAGGTGGATTGGGACTATTCAAACTGAATCTGCCTCTCTAGCTTGGGTCTGGGATTTCCAGAGGTGAGTCTGAATGCTCTGAGTTGACTTTGGATCAACTGAGGTGTTTCTAGGCTTTTAATATGTTGTCTGTGGAATTCTGTGTCATTGAGATGGATTAGGACTGGCCAGTATCAGTTTGGGGTCCCTGAGGTGTGTCTGGGATCCTCTGGAGTATTTTCTGGGGATGTATGTACTAAGTTTGGTGCCCATGAACTGACGTCAGCTTTTCTAATCAGAGTCTGGGTCCTGTGGACAGAGCCTGCGTTGAATTTGGGTCTGTTTGAGGTGAGTCTGTGTTAGTCATATATGTCTGAGGCCTCCTGGGGTGGGTCTGGGGACCTCATAGATTGATATCTGGGAGTGTGTGAATTGAATCTTGATCCCTTGATGTAATCTGGGGTCTCTAGAGGTGTGTTAGGTTACTTGAGAAACTTCTGGTTTCCTTGAGTTGAATCTGTGTCCTCCAAACTGAGTTTTGGTATCCTGAGGATGGCTTGATTCCTTTAAGTAGGTTGCGAGCCCCATATCTTTTACCCTGTGAACTTGCAGTATGTTTCTGTTTTCCAGGTCTGTTGCTGAGGAATGCCTAAACTGAGTCTGGATTCCTGAAGTTAGTCTTCTTTGCTCTGAAGTAGATCTGGATCTGAGGTACTTCTTGTGGATTTCGAGCCACTTGATTATGGGTCACTTGAAATAGATTTGGTTTCTCCTAGTTGGGTCCGATGTCTGCAGAACTGGGCCAGTGTACCTTGAAGTGGGTTTGAAGTTCCCCTACATGTCATAACATAAATATATGTAATATAAATAATAAAATATTTATGTGTATAATTATATATAAAATTGTGTAATTATCTGTAAAACATATATTTTTATATAAACCTTATGATAACCATAAAGCAAACACCTACAGTAGATACACAAAAGATAAAGAATGGAATCAGAGCATACTACTACAGAAAATCAGCAATTTACAAAGGAAAGCAGCAAGAGAGGAAGAAAGGAACAGTGAAACTACAACACAGCCAGAAAATAGTAGGACAGCATTGGTAAGTGTTTACCTATCAGTAGTTAATCTAAATGTAAATGGATTGGATTATCTAGCGAAAAGACATAGAGTGGCTGGATGGATAATAAAACAACCAACTACATGCTGCCTACAGGAGACTCACTTTACCTGTAAGGACATACATAGGCGCAAAGTGAAGGTATAGAAAAAGATATTCAATGGAAACCAAATGAAAGTAGGGTAGCTATAATTATATCAAACAAAATCAACTTTAGCCAAAACATTAATGAGACGAAGATGATCGTACTTTAGCCCAGCGGTCCCCAGCCTTTTTGGCAGCAGGGACTGGTTTCATGGAAGACAATTTTTCCATGGACTGGGAAAAATTGGGGGTGTTGGGGGGGGATGGTGCTGGCTGTAATGCGAGCGATGGGGAGCAATGGGGAGTGGCAGACGAAGCTTAACTCCCTCACCTGCCGCTCACCTTCTGCTGTGCAGCCCAGTTCCTAACAGTACTGGTCCGTGGCCCAGGGGTTGGGGACCCCTGCCTTAGACCACCTAAATATATCAAGGAAGCACTAACAGATCTGAAGGGAGAAAAACACATATTACAGTGATAGTAGGGGACTCCAGTACCTCATTTTCAACAGTAATAGATGATCCAGGCAGAAATTCAACAGCGAAACATTGGATTTGAACTATACCTCAAACAAATGGACCTAACAGACATTTTTCAGAACATTCCATCCAACAACAGCAGAATACACATTCTTCTCCAGCGCACACAGAACATCCTCCAGGACAGACCATGTGATGGGTCACAAAACAAGTTTTAACAAATGTAAGAAGATTAATATCATACCAAGAATCTTTTCTGACCATAATGGTATGAAACTAGAAATCAATAACAGAAGAAAAGTTCAAAAATTCACAAACGTGGAAATTAAGCAACACATTTCTGAACAAACAGTGAGTCATAGAAGAAATTTAAATATCTTGAAACAAATGAAAATGGAAACATATATCAAAACCAGTGGGGTACTGAAAAAGCGGTTCTAAGAGGCAAGTTTATTGCAATAAATGCCAACATTATGAAAAAAGAAAGATCTCAAACAAACACCTCAAGGAAATAAGTACAAATTAAGACCAAATTTTCTAAAAAAGGAAGGATATAACAAAGAGTAGAAATAACTGAAATAGAGACCAGAAAAAAAAGGAAAAGATCAAAGAAACTAACAGGTAGATTTTCAAAACGATAAACAAAATTGAGAGGCCTTTAGCTGGGCTAACTAGGAATAAAACAGAAAAGACTCAAATAAAATCGGAAAAGAGAAAACATTACAATTGATACCACAGAAATAGAAAGATCCTAAGAGACTAATGTGAACAATTTTATGACAATAAATTGATAAATTCTGAAAACATACAACCCACCAAGGCTGAATAATGAAGAAGTAGAATATCCGAACAGACGAATAACAAGCAAGGAGATTGAATCAGTAATCAAAAGCCTCCTAACGCAAAAAAGCCCAGGACCGTATGGTTTCACTGATAAATTCTACTAGATATTTAAAGAATGAATGCCAGTCCTTTTCAAACTCATTCAAGAAACTGAAGAACAAGAAGTACTCCTAAACTCATCTCATGAGGCTACTACTCTGATACCAAAGCCAGATAAGGACACTACAAGAAAAAGAATACTATATAGACCCATATCCCTGATGAAGATAGATGCAAAATTTCTCAAAATATTACCAAATGGAATTCAATAGCTCATTAAAAGGATCATTCACCATGATCAGGTGGAAGTTATCCCTGGGATGCAAGGATGGTTCAAAACTTACAAATCAGGAAGTATGACACACCGCATTGTTAATGAAAGATAAAAATAATGTAATCATCTCAATAGATGGAGAAAAAGCACCTGACAAAATATGATGTCTTCTCATGATAAACATACCTGAATTCTCTTAGTTTTTGCTTGTCCGTAAAATTTTTAAGTTCTCCATCGAATCTGAATGAGATCCTTGCTGGGTAGAGTAATCTTGTTTGTATGTTTTTCTCCTCATCACTTTAAATATGTTCTGCCACTCCCTTCTGGTTTGCAGAGTTTCTGCTGAAAGACAAGCTGTTAACTTTATGGGGTTTCTCTTGTGTGTTATTTGTTGTTTTTCCCTTACTGCTCTTAATATTTTTTCTTTGTATTTAATTTTTGATAGTTTGATTAATACGTGTCTTGGCGTGTTTCTCCCTCGATTTATCTTTATGGGAGTCTCCGTGCTTCCTGGACTTTCTTAACTCTTTCCTTTCCCATCTTAGCGAAGTTTTCAACTATCATCTCTTCAAATATTTTCTCAGTCCCTTTCTTTTTTTCTTCTTCTGGGACCCCTATAATTCAAAGGTTGGTGTGTTTAGTGTTGTCTCAGTGTTCTCTGCGACTGTGCTCAATTCTTTTCATCCTTTTTTCTTTATTCTGCTCTTCAGTATTTATTTCCACTGTTTTATCTTCCAGGTCACATATCCGTTCTTCTGCCTCAGTTATTCTGCTATTGATCCCTTTTAGAGAATTTTTAATTTCATATATTGTATTGTTCATCACTGTTTGTTTGCTCTTTTGTTCTTCTAGGTCCTTGTGAAACGTTTCTTATATTTTCTCTATCCTATTTCCAAGAGTTTGGATCATCTTTACTCTCATTATTCTGAAATCTTTTTTGTGTAGACTGCTTATTTCTTCTTCATTTGTTAGGTCTGGTGGGTTTTTGCCTTCGTCCTTCATCTGCTGTGTGTTTCTCTCTCTTCTCATTTTACTTAACTTACTGTGTTTGGGGTTTCTTTATCGCAGGCTGCAGGTTGGAAGTTCCTGTTGTTTTTGGTGTCCCTCCCAGTTGCTAAGGTTGCTCCAGTGGGTTTTGTAGGCTTCCTGTTGGAGAGGACTAGTGCCTGTGTTCTGGTGGATGAGGCTGGCCCTTGTCTTTCTGGTTGGCAGGTCCACGTTTGGTGGTGTGTTTTGGGCTGTCTGTGGCCTTATTATGATTTTAGGCAGGCTGTGTGCTAATAGATGCGTTTGTGTTCCTGCCTTGCAAATTGTTTGGCATAGCGTGTCCAGCACTGTAGCTTGATGGTCGTTGAGTGGAGCTGGGTCTTGGTGTTGAGAGGGAGATGTCTGGGAGATTGTTACCCTTTGATATTACGTGGAGCTGGGAGGTCTCTTGTGGACCAGTGTCCTGAACTTGGCTCTCCCACCTCAGAGGCACAGCCCTGACACCTGGCTGGAGCACCACGAGCCTGTCATTCACACAGCTCAGAATAAAAGTGAGAAAAGAAAGAAAGAAAGAAAGAAAGAAAGAAAGAAAGAAAGAAAGAAAGAAAGAAAGAAAGAAAGAAAGAAAGAAAGAAAGAAAGAAAGAAAGAAAGAAAGAAAGAAAGAAAGAAAGAAAGAAAGAGAGAGAGAGAGAGAGAGAGAAAGAAAGAAAGAAAGAAAGGAAGAGAGAAAGAAAGAAAGAAGAAAGAAGATAAAAGAAAATAAAGTAAAATATTTCAAATAAAAAAAAGTAGTAAAAAAAATTTTTAAGTGATAAAAAAATAAAAAGAAAGAAAGAAGAGAGCAGCGAAACCAAAAGACAAATCAACCAATGATAACAAATGTTAAAATCTATACATAAAAAACAAACAAACAAACAAAAAAGAAAAAACAGACAGAACCCTAGAACAAATGGTAAAAGTGAAGCTATACAGACAAAATCACACACAGAAGCATACATATACACATTCATAAAAAGGGAAAAAGGATAAAAAATATATATAGCATTGCTCCCAAAGTCCACTTCCTCAATTTGGGATGATTCGTTGTCTATTCAGGTATTTCACAGATGCAGGTACATCAAGTTGATTGTGGAGTTTTAATCCATTGCTCCTGAGGTGGCACAAGGAAATTTCCCTTTCTCCTCTTTGCACTGCTCCTGGGGTTCAGCTCTGGCCCCGCCTCTGCATGTAGGTCGCCCTCTGGTGTCTGTTCTTTGCTCAGACAGCACAGGGTTAAAGGAGCAGCTGATTAGGGGCTCCAGCTCACTCAGGCCGGGGAGAAGAAGGGCTATGGGATGTGGGGTGAGCCTGCAGCCGCAGAAGCCGGCGTGACGTTGCACCAGCCTGAGGTGTGCCGTGTGTTCTCCCAGGGAAGTTGTCCCTGGATCACGGGACCCTGGCAGTGGCGGGCTGCACAGGCTCCCGGGAGGGGAGGTGTGGATAGTGACCTGTGCCTGTTCACAGGCTCCTTGGTGGCTGCAGCAGCAGCCTTAGCATCTCATGGCCGTCTCTGGTGTCCTCACTGACAGCCGCAGCTCACGCCCATCTCTGGAGCTCGTTTAGGCGGTGCTCTGAATCCCCTCTCCTCGCGCACCCCAAAACAATGGTCTCTTGCCCCTTATGCAGTTCCAGACTTTTTCCCTGGACTCCCTCCTGGCTAGCTGTGGCGCACTAGTCCCCTTCAGGCTGTGTTCACGCCGCCAACCCCAGTCCTCTTCCTGCAATCCGACCGAAGCCCGAGCCTCAGCTCCAGGCCCCGCCCACCCTGGGCAGGTGAGCAGACAAGCCTCTCGGGCTGGTGAGTGCTGGTCGGCACCCATCCCCTGTGTGGGAATCTCTCCGCTTTGCCCTCCGCACCCCTGTGGCTGCGCTCTCCTCCGTGGCTCCGAAGCTTCCCCCCCTCCGCCACCCGCAGTCTCCGCCCGCGAAGGGGCTTCCCAGTGTGTGGAAACCTTTCCTCCTTCATAGCTCCCTCCCACTGGTGCGCGTCCCATCCCTATTCTTTTGTCTCTGTTTTTTCTTTTTTCTTTTGACCTACCCAGGTACGTGGGGAGTTTCTTGCCTTTGGGGAGGTCTGAGGTCTTCTGCCAGCCTTCAGTCGGTGTTCTGTAGGAGTTGTTCCACAGGTAGATGTATTTCTGATGTATCTGTGGGGAGGAAGGCAATCTCCACGTCTTACTCCTCCACCGTCTTGAAGGTCCTCCCACGTTTGTTAATCACTTGCTAAAAGGCTGACTGGAGAGTTAGCTGGTCTCTATCTATCCTACTGCCCCTCTCCAAATACTCACGATGCGCCCCTTTACAACCTATTGTATAGGCTCTTCTTAACCTTTACTTTTTCAATGCAAAGAGTACCAACCAACCAAACATGTGCTTATGCCAGTTTACCACCCCCTGGCCTAACTGATCTGACTTCTGGTCATGCTGGGCTCTAGATACTGCTAAAGAATCTGAAGTGTTCTTTGCTTCTGCCGATGTGAACATCTGGTGGACCAAGTATGGAAGGCAGATAAATGACAAGGTATGGCACCCATGTCTAAGGAAACATTGCTCTGTCCCTCCTTCTGGTGAGTTATTTGGGTCTTGCATAACCTACATGGAAGGGCAAGGACTGTCCCTTGCCCACATAAAGACCAACAGGTGAAAAATTGTCCCTTTGCTTTGAAACAAACATGATACTCGGCCTTTCCCGAGTGACACTCCAGGACCATAGTACATTCAGACTCTGTGGTTTGATCCCACAGGTGGCATCTTCAAATCCCTGGAAAATATTGTAAGTGACTCTAGCACTACCGTTCTTGGTACAAACGTCTGCCAAATCAACAAATGTTTTGGGTGACTCGTAAGCCACCTCCGTACAACTTGGGGTACTACGGCTGCTCCCATGACTAAGCTGCCTACTAGCATAAGCTATATACGGGTGGACCACTATAAAAATCTGGACTCACTTGGCCACAGAACCAAGCTTTAGAGCTGCCAAAACCAGACCACAGGCCTCCTGTACCAACTCTTTTGCAACCTGTTCCGCTCTCACAGATTGACAGGAGCACATGGGAAATGGAGGGTATGGATGCTAGCATTACCAATGGCAAAGGTCGTGGAATACTCCAGTTCCCGGAGATTGCAGGTTCCGTTGTAACCTTGTCTGCAAACCACACTGGTCTTTTTATGTTAGGTGGCAACAAAGTATATAAAGGGTGTCCACCTAAACGGTCAGGACAATGGGGACTTGGATACCTGGCTCCTTCTGTCACCAAATACTCCACCCTAAATGCAGCCAAATTACAAACCTGGGCTCCTTTGTTCATAAAACTGCGTCCCATAAATGTGCCAGCAGGGAAGTCATAGACAATCCACTGGCATAGACAATATCACAACTCCAACTTCTTTTCATTGTTCAGGATCTTATTCCCAAGCTATGGAGGTTGTGAATTAGAAAAGCCATCTTAACTCTCCATGGTAGTGGAACAAGAGTTCAGTTCCCCTACGCAAACTCTGAAAATACTTCAGTCAGAAGTTAACAGCCTCGCATCAGCGGTGCTCCAAAATGGACTTGCTCTGGACACGCTGACTGCTCAGCGAGGATGAGCTTATGCAATCGTCAGTGGAAAATACTGCTTCTACGTAAATCAAATGGGAAAAATAGCGTCCAACTTATTCAAAGTGAAGAAAATGCTTTCGTCACATAAATGAAGCAAAGCCGTTTTATTGGACTGATCTCTTCCCAGGACTGGGGAACTGTTTCAATAGGGTTTGGGGAAATGTACTTTGATTTGATTTGTTCTTTTCTGTTTCTTCATCCTCATTCTAACCTATGTTCTTTTCTCCCTTTGCAGATCTCTTACCACTGAGCTACTCACCCAGTTTTGCTCTCCACAGCCATCACCTTAGCCCTTTCTTTGTGAAATATCAAGGGAAGTTGCAGAGGAGGGAATCCTTGGGGCTCAGAGTGGGCCGCCCAAGATATGCCTCACCGGCACGTTGATTATTTTGAACGGAGGCTACCTGGGAAACGGTCAGTGAGGGGAAATGATTGAAAACAACAACAAAAACACTCTGGTCCCCTCCCTTCCCCCAAAGTGGTAACTAAATCCATGTGACAGTATCCTCCCTATGACAGGAGGCTAGAAAGCATCCTTGTCACCACAGTTAGGAAATTCAAGGCTAAGAAAGCTGGATAAACGAACGCTGACACTTCTTCATTAGGCTGCTTGCCCAAGCACAAGCCTCTTTTTGTCAAATGTACAAAAATATTTATTTGTCCAAAACTAAATACATTCAGCCTGCTTTGTTCACTTCAGGCGGTCCCATTTCTATGAGACCTCTGTGTACATGAATTAAACTGGTTTATTTTTCCTGTTAATCTGTCTTGTGTCCACATAATTATTAGGGGAGCCAAAAGGACCTCAAGAGGGGTAAAGGAGAAATTTGTCCGTCCCCGTGTTGCTAGACAAGGTCACACACATTCACTGGCTCAGAAAAGATTTGAGGAGACCCTAAGTTTTCACCTCTGGCTGATCTTTAGTCTCCAAGTGTACTGGGTGGGAAAATGAAAATGGTGTATACAGTGATGAAGCTGTGCACCCAGCCCCAAGGTAATCTGCAGAGACCAGGAGAGTGGTTTTTAAAATTTGTGTTTTCTTGTTACCTCCCCAACCCCCCTGACCCAGCACCCCGGCAGTTTAAAAAAAATAATAATCTGTTGTGTCCACCCACATAGTGGAACAGAAACACCAGTGACTACACAGCACACGGCAAAGAAAACCGTCTAACCAAAAACAGTTCGGCATAGTAACCGAAAGAATCAACTACAACCAGCAGCCACAAATGAATATGAGGGAGAAAAACCTCCTCCCCATTTACTGCATTCCAAACTTCAAAATCTCTAGTTTTCAACACCACTTACAAGGCATGCAATGAAACAAGTGTGTATTTGCCCCATCACAGGTCAGATAAGCAAATTAATAGAAACTGTGCATGAGGAAACCAAGTACTTTAAATTTGTAGGCAGACATTCAATCAAGAGTCATACCTATGCTCACCTGACAAAGGAAACCATGGAGCAAGAACTGAAAGAAACCAGGAGACCAAGGTCTAACGAAATGGAGACTCTCAACAAAGAGACATTTAAAACAGAAACAAATAGGAATTATGGGGCTGAAAAACCACAGCATGTGAATCAAAACCTTCAGTAGAGACTTCAAAGGAAGGTTTGAGCAGGCAGAAGAATCACAAAACCTAAAGTTAGGTTAATTGAAATCATCCTGGCTGAGGAGCAGAAAGAGAACAAAAATAATGCAGAAAATGGAACAGAGCCTAGATTATTTGCCAGACTCCACTGAGCAATCCGAGGCATACGTAATTGCAGTCCCAGGTGGAGACAGGAGAGAAAGGGGCAGAACAAGTATTTCAAGAAATCATGCCCCTCACACTCCTCAGATATGGCAAAACTCATGAATCTACACATCAAACTTTCCTTTCCTCATACCTCTCTCTTCCTGAAGCCCTCACATTCCTTCAGCACCACCTGATCCTCTGGGTGAGGTGCTCGGTCCACGATCTTCTATTCGGTACGCTCGTATTTTGTTCATGCACCCCCTCTCACTGGGTCAGAGGAGGTCACCGAGGACAAGGATTCTCTAACAACTTTTCTCTTCACAGAAGGACTAGCCCCAATTCCTATCATCTGGGTGATGCTTTATTAAAAATCATGAAGAAATTGTGCCTACATAAGGTCGCTTTAATGACCAACGCAAGAATAAAATGGGGAGGAATAAGAGTCAATTTCCTTCGCTCCTGCACTAGTGTTTACAAAACACTAACAAGTCAACCCCAAACGTTCTCCTCCTGGAAGATTCCCTGACCAATGCATTCCCTCAATGTCCTCGTCACCCTCTGGGGGCCATAATTAATATTCTCACCTCCACCAAGATATTCTTGTCCGTCGGTGATTTGCCATAAGTGCATGCCTATTCCTCTGTTTCCAAAATGCGTGTCACTGCTAACTCTACCTGCAATAAAGCATTTCTTGTTGCTCACAAAGATAATGGAAGTCACAAAAAAGTCCCAGTTCAAGGTGGTGGAAGCATTTGATGCAGGAATGGAGGAAAGGGTCGAACGCAGGCACAGACCAACTCAGAGACACAAACTTTAACAAATAAGTAAGTGAGTAACAGCAACCCAGAGCATGTGTATCGAAAGAGGGACATGAAAAGACTGAGACAGCTACAGCAATAGAGGTGTGCATATGGGCACAGGCACGGGTGGAAGATCAGAGAGATGAAGGCATGGGCAAAGCCAGAGGAAGGAGCACCAACTCACGCTCAGGGTGAGAGATCATGGGCAAACACAACACAGACACACAATCTTCATTTTAAACAGAGGAAAACATGAACATGTCCAGAGACCAGGAAACACCAATGCGGCTCAGAGTGTTTGAGCCAGAATGCTCATAGATTGATCAGTAATCTGCTGGGCCTCACATGCCCTGAAATTCAATGGAAGAAAACCTTAGGCAACATGTGCAACTGTGCATTCAATCTACTCGCACCTAGATATTAGGTCCCACGTGAAAGCCCTTAAGAGACCGGGTCACACCTACGTCTAAGCTCTGTAGCCCAGGAGGAAACTCAGTAAGCTATAGCCTCTGGGGCACACATCATGCCAAGTCTCCAGAGAATGACAATCAAGTCAACCGTCCACTGTTTACAGTTCCGCTACCTGTTCCATGAACGTCTGCCCCGCTTCACTCCAGGACACGTCAGACCTAAGCATAGCCTTGGTACCTAAGCACTGGCAGGAGATATTAGGAGTTGGGGGACCCTGTCCCAACCTTTTCTTTGGTGTTTAAGTCCTTTGCAAGACCTTACCAAATGTTCTGAATGTGGATAAATACCCTGGAGTCCTTAGAACAAGCCCCGTCTGAGGTCCCCTAAGACCACGCACCAATATGCTGTCCCACTCCCACTGCAGGGTTATTAGAGCATAGTTTATTTTTACCAGCACCAGGAAAGACAGGGACCAGCATGCGGCAGCCCCAGGGGTTCCTTGAGGTTTACAGTTCAAGAAGCTGAGAAGACCTGTTTCCACAGTGTCTGTGGCGTGGCTGTGGGGACAGCAGCTGGCAGAGGCCAAGCCTTGCCTTCTAGACCTTCGGATGTCTCCACTGTAGAAGGGGCATAGCTGGGGTGTAGATGTTCAAATACAAAACCTGACACTGAGCAGGCGATCTAACTCAGTGCACTTTGAAGGGGACATCCGTGGCTCCATGAACTTTGATTGTCAACCCCTCGTCCTGGAAAGAGCTGGGGCTTTTGGGAGAAGGCTCTTCTACCAAAAGTTGTGGAGTGAGAGCTCAACATGTGGGACGGAAATGGTACTGTCAATACGCCACCCTCAGGGACGCCTGTGTTGGAGCCGCTGTATCTGGGAAGAGAGAAGAACACTGGGGGGACAAACACTGAACATTCCCTGCTCCGCCTGTGGCAGAGTCTGTCCTTTGCCTGGTCCAGAGACACACGTGCTTCTGGGAAGCAGCCAGCCACTTGGCAAGCAGCACCCGAAGCGCTCACCACTTCCTGGGTGAGCTCGGTATGCTCTAGGTCTTCCCATTGGCCTCAGGGGCACAGAGAGCTGGCAAGGCCCCAGAAGAAGGACAGCGCCTTTGTGGTTGAAACACAGTGTGTCCAGCCGTTCAGCGAGGACGGGACACCGCTACCAGAGCGTTCATGAGAAAACTGTTTACTTTTTGGGGACTTGGTCTCAAGCGGGCCTTGGGCAAAGGGCTTAAGCCTGTCTGAAAATAGGGATATTAACCACTGTGCCGTCACGGGACAGAGAGCACACAGCTGGGTGGCCTGGCACTTGCCTGTTTAACATCCCCAACTCCCCACTCCCCTCACCTCGCACCTCTCCCCGTGTGCCCTTTGTACCCAAACTGAGTCCCCCGGAAAAAAGAACAGAGTTCACGTGAGCTCACTCAGATGTGAGGGAATCTGTTTTGGTTTGCTTATCCGCTTCCCGGCAAAGTTACCTTTTCCCCTGGTCACCTTTGCCAGAGCACACTAACACCCTCACTGCCTTCCCACCCGTGTCTCTCTCACCTCCCCACATGCCCTCCATATACCTTATACCCCCATGTCCTAAGATGTTGTCTGGAACCCTAGCCCTGAGAGGCTAATTGTCTCAGCAAAAGACCCTGTGTTCATATACGCTAGAAGGGCATGTGGTCCAACAGTGAATTAAATGTTAAGGCTTTCTCCCATTGTATCCCATTAGAGTGCCTGATGATATGCAACAGGGATATGCAATCAGCATGCCCCCACAATTTCACATACACTAGAAGGGCATCTGGTCCAACAGTGAATTAAATGTTAAGGCTTCCTCCCATTGTATCCCATTAAAGTGTCTGACGATATGCAACAGGGAGGTTACATGGAGGACCACTATCCAACAAAATTAACTTCCAGCATTTCAACCTCAGGCCCTAGCTCACCAGCCCCTTTCCTTGAACTTCCACATTTCCCTTGGAAAAATGGCAGGCCCCAGTTAACCAGCCCTTCTCTTATTTCTCCTTCCTCCCCAACCCCCATCCCACAGGAAGAACTGCATCCTCTGATGCAATCCCAAAGTATGACTTCCCCCCGCCTCTACAGCTCTCCATGGACTGGTAACTCCCAGGCAGCAAACTGAGAAGCCTACCTGCGCCTGATGTATCTACCCTGAGCCCCTGCACAAACGCCACACAAACACATACAACTGATGCTGCTTATTTATCTTCTGGTTTTATTCCAGGTTTACTGGTGTCTCCCTCTCTGTACGTTTCACCACCAGACCTCTCTTCATTTCTTCGTGTGCAGGACAACCATGTTGACCGTTCGCCTTCATCTGAAGCAGCTTCTTAGGTCAAGGGTGATGCTCCATCACACGCATCTCAACATCGGGAGTTCCTTTGGAAACACACACAGACACACACATAATAACCCATCCTCCCTGAACAACGCTAAAGACCGCTTTAACTTTTTAAGGCCCTGCCCAGGAGACAGAGTCACATTCCCTGTGATCTCTTACATTTCCTCCAACCACATATTAGAAACGATTCTTCATCATCTATGCAAAATGGCCACTGTTCTCACCATAGCCGTGGGAGGTGAAGGAGATGCATGAGAAAATTAAAAGGTGACTGTGATGATCAAAACAGAAAAAAATGACGGGACAGCGGGGCTTAAGGCTTTGCCCAAAGGGGACTCACAGACCTCTGTGGAAAGGGGGTGGTGGGGGGAACCTGAGGCAAGCCCAAATTTAAGGGGGCGGTACAGGAGGCCTGAGGGTGGGGTTGACGGCCATGGAATGACAGTTCAGAGACGTGCACCTTTGAATCTCAGTGACTTTGACGCTCATGCTGCTTCACTTGCCTAAAGCTTCCCTAGTCAGCACCAGTTCTGCACTGCAGTTTTCCAGATGTGCTGTCTCACCCTGATGCCCTCACGCCCTGGTGTCACTGTATGCCTCTGAGCCTCAACTTCTCCATGAGTGAAATAAATGACCCAGCTGACTCGTTTCAGCGCCCAGCCCCTGGGCCCCTCACCTACCTGTCCTCCTCTCACTTACCTGTCCCGGTGGTGCCTTCCTCCCTGGGGTAGTAGCGCAGGGGATTGGGCCACAGGTCCTCGCTGATGATCTGGTAGGGGAAAGGGGCCCGGTCGGGACAGGCCAGGCCAGGCCAGGCCCACACCCCTCCCCACGAGCAGCCAAACAACATCGCCATTGCTGAGGAGGCCCAGAGGCACCCCACCTCAGCAATCCTGCTAGATCCTGCAAAGCTGTGGTCAGAGAACCACCTGAAGAAGTCATGGCTGCTGCTGTGGTGCCTGCGGCTATACGCCTCACTTTTAAAATGCCGGTGCCACTGAATTGGAGTGGAATGAGCTGCCATGTATCCTGTGGGAAAAGGAGCATGGGAGAAGGGCCTAAATCATGTTTCAAGTTCACCTCACCCCATCTGCCCTCCCCCACAGTCCAGGGAGCTGTCTCTTGCCAGTGACGTTAATGAGATACTCCTTAACAACCACTTCATTCTGGAAATAGCGGTTGTTCCCGAAAAACAACACGATCTTGCAGCAATCACTGGGAAAGCTGAGTTTCTGCACCTGATGGGACAAAGTGGAGGAGGAGGGTGAAATCTGTCTCCAGTAGACCTGCTCTTTCCTGCTTTCCGGGATAAATCATTTCCCCTCTCCTCCCCAGCCTCAGCCTCCCCAGCCTGACCTTCAAGTTGGTCATGTAGCTAAGCATGTCTTTATCTAGGTCACTCATCGTGGCTGACATCTGGGGGTGGTTCACAAACTGCTTTACGTCAAGGAGCCTCTAGATGCCGGAGGTAAAAGGCCTACGAGCACAGAGCGAGCCTAGAGAGCAGCCTAGGAGTGTCTGATCTCAACTCCCCACTAGTATGTAGTCCTATTCCTTCAATACAGACTGCATGAAGGCACAATGAGCCCCTCGGGGTGTGCATATCTGTGCACGAAAACAGGGAGCCTCCGTTTCTGAGAGGGAGGCCCTGACCTCCATCTGGACAGAACAAGCTTATATCTGCACAGCAAACACTCCTGGCTCTAACTAGGATGAGCATTCATAACTCCCCACTCTCACCCCCATTTCCCTTGATGGTTATTCCAAGGAGAACCTGTGCACAAGACAACTCTTTTGTCTCAAGAGGCCCTGGTACTAATGACAATACCTTTTTGGACCTCTGCAACTAAAGCCCTAGTCTTGCTTCCTGCTATGCAGAAAATCAGCATGCCCCCACAATTTCAGGATCACATTTCCATGAGTGTGCCCACAATGCAAAATCCAATGGATACATTTTGGTACCCAAACGGCCCTCTATGTTAGGTACCTCTTGCTGTAGCCCAGCCACCCCGTGGTCTCTCAACTACAAAATTAAGGATACAACTTTGACCCAGAAGCCAGGGATGCTCTGGATGATGGTGCTTCTGTGTTCTAGATAGGTCTTCCGCCTCCCAAGTATTCTGAGATTGAGACGAGCGCAGGCTCGGCTGCATTGCCTATTCAGAGGCTCCAGCTCTAACTGCACGGCCTCCAGCGCCTCCAGCGGGGACGGGGCGCTCTGCGGGGACGGCCCTGGCTCTTCCTGACCCTCCTCCTGGGGCTTCTCCTCCGGCTCTTCCACCAGCATCTGCTCCTCCTGCTGTTCCTGCTCCTCCTCCTCCATCACCACCTCCATCTCTTCCATGATGTCCTCCACAGGCAGCCAAAACACCTGCATGATCCGCACCAACTCTCCCTACAACCGGGCCGCGCCTTGCGGCACCACCTCCCCGCTGAAGATGGCGGCTTCCTCGCCACACCCATCAGCTAGTGCCGGCACCCTACCCACCTCCCGCACCACACCTGGGGACCCGCGGGCCCCTGCTTCCTGAGGATCCCCTCCCACACCTAGGATGACCCCGGGTCCCTGGGCAGTGCCGCCTTCCCCGGGCCCCGCCTTACTGCCCATGTGGATCTGGCTCTGCGCTGGGGCAACGGCGACGGTGTGGCAGTTGGAAGCTCAGCACGTGGGCGGCAGAGAACGCAGCACCAGCGACCGCAGTCACGCTTCGCTGCAGACTGAATCGTTCCCTGGAGCCTCTGCGGTGAAGAGGTCTGAAACGCATGCGCAGGACCTTTGGCCACCAGGCACGCGTGACCAGGCGGCGAGAAGGAGCTGCAAGCCACGCCCAGGCTGCTCGTCCCCATCACGACCAATCAGGGCGAGGACAGTGGGCGTCACCCTCGGCTGCCTCGCGAGGACAGTGGGCGTCACCCTCGGCTGCCTCGCCCCTCGCCTTGTGGAAACAGGCCAGCCTCCAGGATTGCCGGGTCCCCCAAAACACCCCTTTTGCCACGCCCAGACCGAGCGGCCCAGGTTCCCCAGGGAGCTCGCCTCCAGCGAGGCCTCCGGCCTTGTGTCTGGCATTCCCGGGTGCCCTGCGATACCTATTTGGCCTGTGTCAATTGGAACCAGGAGTTCCCGCTCGGAAATCAGAACATCAGAATGCGGTTTCCCTCAGGACCTTTAACCACTGGGAGCTCTCAAAAACTGTACAAGGAAATGCATGGTGGCCAAGGTTGCTGGATAGTTTTCTTCCAGGGGACAGAGAGCCCGAAGCTCTGTGGCATGAGAGGCGAGTGTCCGGCAAACCCAGCTCTTTGCTAGACTTGAATTCCTTTGTTCAAGTGCAGGAAAGCCATGGAGTGAAGAGCTCCGTCTGAGTGTCTGTCTGTCTCCTCTCGGCCTTTGTGTGTGTGTGTGTGTGTGTGTGTGTGTGTGTGTGTGTGTGTGTGTCTGCGTTCTTGTTTCTATATGTATCTGGTCCCTCCCTCCGTGGCCCACTCTCCTGGGATCCCTGTCCCCTCTGGAGACTTAAACTCTCAGAGAAGTTCATATGTTGGTTTAATTAATACAGACTCTAAATGTCTTTAGAGTTATCAACACCACGTATAATACTTTTATTGCACTTAGGTTAACTAAAAGTCAGCAACCTCATCTAGTCTGTTACAAAATTTGTCAACAACAAAAAATGGTATTTTGATATTTTCATATGTAATAAAATAGAAATAAATGGGATTACAGCTTTTAGGTAAACTCTTTGAGAATAATTTTGTGTCATGGTATGTTACTTAAAAATAGTTTCTCCGAACCTTTCTGGTAACTTGAATCTAGAGGTTTTCTACCTTAAGTTAAATGATGAGAATTCAGTGAATATCCATATAATTTCCAAAATAAAATACTGAAATATTAAATGCCTAGCAAGTCAGCTTACCTACTTTTGCCTTATTAGAGAAAAGCTAAAGATGCTTGACGTTATTGGACACGTCTTATACCACACTGAGGAAAGAAACTACACTGTGAGACGATATATGTTTCTAGAGGTGGTTATTGAATATACTCATAAGTTTGCCAGTGAGGAAATGCTGATATGACACATGGTTACCGATTACTTCTTGGTTTTATCTAGACATTGGAGTTTTAATGGTTAAGAATTTTAATTAATATATGTAATTGGATCTGCTAGAAAATAATAAGGGAAATATATACCTGCTTCTGATAACAGATTGTAAATTTTCTTTACTGTTAAGTAATCCATTTTAAATATCTGTGTTTACCTTTGAAATTTTTCACTGCCACTTTGGTTGAGTAAATAGCTATTGTTTCATAGCAACTTACCATCCTACTTAAGTGTTGTCCCTGCCCTAAAGTTCGTTTGTAAAAGAAGTACATGAATGATGTATTTCTGCAAAATGAGAAACTGAGAAATGATAAACTGTGAAGGAACAATCCTTGGTTATATTAGTATGTACGATCTCTATTTAAAAAGATGGTGACACAGGGAACGTATTCACTGAAAGGGAAATTTAAGCTGAGATGACAAAATACAGGAAACAACTAGGAGTAGGATGGGCATAGAGTGCAGGTAGTTTCCACTCAGACATACATTACCTGTAAATGCCTCATGACAGAACAGAGCATAATTTAAATGCTTTGATAGGAAAGGTATATACAATAATATATAATCTAATGAAAGGAGATAGTTGTAAAGTAGAATATATATGATATGTTTCTCCTTAGTATGAATGTACCCTTGGTTTGGGTGTATAATCATTAACAAATATCCTTGGCTATATATACTTCTCTATCTCCACTGCAAGTAATAAAAACCAAAAATTGTCTGAAAAGTACTATCTGGCTCTTCTGGGGCAGACACTGTGGAAACATAATAATTAAATAACCACTTAACCCATTACTCAGAATTCATTATTACCAGTCTTGAGTACTCAGCATATATTGAAGATATTGGTGAAATAAATTTATCAAATCTTCCTCTATGGTTAGTATCCCAGCAGCCATACACATTTTAGAGATATTAGTAGTTCCTAGGATTTTTTAAAGCCTACAAGTCATTAGGAGAAGAAACTGAAAGAGGTCTTCTTATCTAGAATCACAGGGGCAGGCAGAAGACCTGCCATACAGTAAGATGTTCCTGTCAAATGTGAGATAAGCAATGCAGTACTGGTTCTACAAATCTAATACTGAAATACAGTTACCTAAAAATCATAATACAGAAAATGTTAGCTTCCTTTTGCTGTTGTACGACAAACTTAGTGGCTTAAAACAACACAAACTATCTTATACTTATGGAGGCCAGTCTGAAAGAGGTCTTAGGGAGCTACAGTTATGGTTTCAGCAGTTGCTTCCGGAGGCTCCGGAGAGAATGTTTGTCTTCCTTGCCTTCAGCTTCTAGAAGATGTCTGCATTCCTCAGCTCATGGCTGCATCACTCCACCCTTTGTTTTGCTTTTCGTATCACCTTCTTTGATTCCCTCTTCCTTTTGTAACAACCCTGAGATGACTTTAGGTCCCCTTGGATAACCCAGGATAAATGCCCATCTCAAGGTCTTTAACCTAATCAAATTGGCAAAGATTCTTTTACCATGTTAGGTATCATATCCATTCTCATGTTCTAGGGATTAGAATGTAAACATCTCTAGGTGCTATTACTCAGCCTGCCACAGGACGGATAGAGATGAAACTTCTGAATCAGTTAGTATAAAGACAAAAAGGAAAATCCAAAATATGCATTTTTAAGTAGGATTTTTTTCCTCACAGATTCTTTCCTATGAAAGATCCCTAAACACTATTTTGTCCGGGAGATGAAGGCTATCCAGGGTACAATAGGGAAATACGATTTCTTAAAAGTCGTGTTAGAAAGATCTGTGGTTTTAATGCTTTGCATTGGTAGTTTCTTAATCTTATATTACCCATTATTATTGAGCACTTGAGAAAACTATGGAAAGTGTTCCTGTAAACAGCAGCTGATCAGTTGATGGTGATCAGTTAGTATTTATTGGGACACTTTCCATCGTCTAGATAGGTAACAGCCGTATGCATTATACAAAAGCTGATCTTTAAATCCGGCAAAGTTATAATTGTTCCCTAATTTAGGGGGTTTATGGTTTCTACCTAATATGTAGGCCAACCAGCAGCTTCCAAGCAAGTCTACTGGAAGGGACAAGTTCAGTACATATAGGGGGAAATCAAACAATTTTTATTATTTCAATAATTATTGTTTAATATTTTAATCCTGTAGTTGGCAGGAAAGAAACACTAGAGAGGAAAAACAATTGACGTTAAATCTCAGACGGTGTCTGAGAAAATGTGACAGAGGTTTGGATATCACTCATTCATGAACAAAATTAAATCTGGCTGTTAAGCAGTAGAGCCAGAAGGTCTGTTTCATGCCATAAATGTGTTTTTCAGTGACTGCAATGCAATTAAAGGACTGCGAGGTTAAGATTACTGCAATTGCTACAGCAGGCAAGTAGCTGGATATGAGCAGAGTAATGGAAGAGGGGCCAGGTGGCAGGAAAGCAAGCACCTTGTAAACAGCAGGGGTCCATGGGCAGACAAAGAAAAACAGGAACCTCCCGACTGACAGGAAACTGCACATTTTGGGTGGTAAGTGTCCTGAAGGCAGACAAAGAAAGATGAGGAAAGGCAGGAATCTCCTGCTTCCAAACGTAACCTGTTGCTCTCCCTATGATAAAATAAGCCTTGCAGACGAGAAGCACGCACCACGCACTGAGGCCATGACACTTCTGATGAAGCTAAATAAGGACAAAAAATCCCTTCTGGAGCTGGAAAGAAACAGGGAATACGGCCCCCAAACTCCTGCTTCCCCAATGAGTATGCCACCCCTTCATTTGTATGCCCCTCATAACTGACTTGCCAGTGGAACCCAGGGCAGCAGCTCCTCACCTATCTGCCTGCTCTCCCTCTGAGAGCGTATTCTTGCTTAAATAAATCCTCACTTTACTTCCTTAACCTCGCTGTCTCATGGCCAAACTCTTTGCATGAGCAAGAACCTTAAATTCACTGGGGACACAATGAGTGTTTACACACGAGGAAGAAAGGAACAAATACATTTCTCTTAAAAACTAGTGGAGAAATACATATTTTCTGTTAATAGGAAAGACTGGGTTACATAAGCAGCCATGAAATTGAGAAATGTTTTAAAAGTAAATCCAAAGATAGCTTTTAACAATTTTGCAGCAAATACAACTCAAAGTTTAATTCCTCAGGATGGAGGAAGAAAAAAAAGGATACAGATCAAATGACAAAACTTCTCTTTAAAGGATGGACTATGTAGAAAATTGCAGAGAAATCTAAAAACTATTTTTAATAAAATATCACTTGAATAAATGAACTTTAAAACCAAAAGGACACCTATTCATCAATTATAATTCACCCAAGATTATAATTGTAAAAAGTATCATTCAAAAT
This sequence comes from Balaenoptera physalus, assembly GCF_965194825.1. Classification (NCBI taxonomy): domain Eukaryota; kingdom Metazoa; phylum Chordata; class Mammalia; order Artiodactyla; family Balaenopteridae; genus Balaenoptera; species Balaenoptera physalus. Next base: position 15,680,658 of record NC_138904.1, on the reverse strand, counting down.
CTAAACATTAGAAATTACCTTAGGAATGCAGCTAAGAAATGATGTAATAAGGGCCTTTCCAGACAATCTGTCAGGTATTAAAGGTCTGAATATAAGGAAAGATGGGTGGGAAAGCTCAAGACATTAAAGTCCCCTAATTCAGCTATGAATCTAAAGTAATGTCAGTCAAAACTCCAGAAATAACTAAGATAAAAATGAACAGTAAACAAATTACTTGCATTAATGTGAAATTCTTAAATTATTTCTAACGATCATATAATGTAATGTGGTATTTGGCACTGTAAGAATGAATAGAATAGGTAGCCTAGAAAAAGACATGTGCATATTTACAAATTAACTTTCATGGTATAAATCAGTGGAAAAATTGGTCTCAAAGAAATGAAAGTGTCTATCTTATAACACAGTAAGAGAAAAGGAAATTACAGATCTAGGTGTAAAAAGCCAAACTCTAAAGTAACACTTTTAGACAAAATATATAACTTTTTAATTTCAAGATAAACGTTAATTCTTAAACGAATTCTTAAAATTCTTAAGTCCACAGGGACGTCCCTGGTGGCCCACTGGCTAAGACTCTGCGATGCCAATGGAGCGGGCCCGGATTCAATCCCTAGTCAGGGAACTAGATCCCGCATGCTGCAACTATTATGAGTTCGACTGCCCCACAACTAGAATATCCCGCATGCCACAACTAGAGATCTCACACACTGCGATGAAGATCCCGTGTGCCGCAACTAAAAGATCCTGCGTGCCACAACTAAAAGTTCCTGTGTGCCACAACTAAAGATCCTGCATGCTGAAACTAAAGATCTCCCACGCTGCAACGAAGATCCCGCATGCCACAACTAAGACCCAGAACAGCTAAAAAAAAATTTTTTTTAAAGTAAACTATTGTCTAAAAATGTTGACAAGACATAAAACGGTAATTAAACTGCAAGTGAGAAAGGTTTTCTCTAACACCTATAAAAACACAAAACTACCAAAGAAAAACAAGATAAGCAGTGTACGAGATAATCCCTTTAAGCAAATAAATTTTCACGAACATCGTTCAATCTCTGGCTAAATCATAGGTGATTTCAAATTCACTGTATATGAAACACAGACTAAACACAAATTATGTCCTACTATGTATCCAGAGTGTTGAGTGTCAGCTCCATTAGAAGATACACATCATGAGGTAAGATCTCATTCACTGCCTTTATGTTTAGCATATGGAACAAAGCCTAGAATACTGACTGCTGAATCAAGGAACAGAAGAAAATTTCCTTGTGTAGGTTTTTCAGTGTAGTTTCTGAAGGCAACTTGATATGCTTTAACATTACAAACCAGTTTCAATGACTCGAGTCAACAGAAAAACATTTAATTCTTACAAATTTTTTCAACAGGAAATTTTACATTTGGGGGTTAAATGCCATTTTTCAAAACAAGCCAACTAAGGTAAACCACACACAGGACTAATTTTAAAATTATTTATCTCCCTGTATTACTCTCATATGTAAAACATACAGAAAACTTTAAAAGTTAATATCCTTCACAGCACTCATTTAAATTTAAATAAACTTATAGTTGGCATTTACTTTTTATTCTCTGTACTGCAAATTTGTTATGTTCCTACAAAAACTTTTAACAGGACAGGCCTTAGCACTGTTTACGATTTTCAGCATTTACTTTAACATGTTCAAATACAGAATTCTTGTTCCAAGGTTGAGGAGAAATTTTATCTTCTAGGTTACTCCTTTCATCTTCTTACAAATATTATCACTATAATAAACAGAATATCTTGTCAAGAATCTTTTTGTTGGAGTTCAAAATTCCTAGGGGCAAGGTATCATAGATGCTATTTCCTGTGCACCTGTTGTTACAGTACAAATAATGCTAGGAAGTTTATATTCTTCTCATTCAACCCTCACAATCCTACAGGATAGGTGAATGAAAACATGTCTCTGTAAGTTAGCTTACAGTGAGGAACTCACCAAAATACCAAAGTTGGCAACTGCTCCTCTGAAATATACCTTCATCCTATTTCTGGTTTCTCAATCAACTAATCTTTCGTGTTCTTATTGGGAAACCCCAAAACCACGACTTGCTTTACTGTTCTGGAACCAAACCCACAATATCCCTGTACTTTTAAGATCACCCAACTGTTAAACATTTAAGAGTTTTATGGGTTTTTCATGAACATGTACTCAGGAAAAGGAATCGGTTCAGTTTTGGGTTCGAGACTTGGTTTGCTTTACCCTTCCTTTTAAGGATTTGATTCATCAATCTGATATGTTAGATACTAAAAGCAAACCTTTGATGTCCACTAGGATTTTATGCAATACGGTACTTTAAGGCCAGCCAAGAAAAATTAAACATAAAATTCTGTGTTCATTTGGACATCCTCGCTCCCTTCCTAATGTCTGCATTACACATCAGCCAGAGTTCCTCAAAGACAGAGTGCCTTCCTGATCATAAAGGTCAATTATTTTTACTTTCCTCTGACACTTACGGTGTAACTTCTTAAAAAGAATACTGTTCTTTCCCAGCTCTGTACTGGGATCATGTTGACTTGCTGCTCACTTTGTACCTGCTTACCCAGACTACGTATCCCTGGTGATCTTCATGTAAAATATCTGTATGTCACTTTGATGTGAATACTGTCCTTTCTCTTCAAAATGTATGTAACTATGCCTTTGACTTCTAACAGGTGGAACAGTCCTCAGAACTTTCTGAGTCTGTCTCCTGAGTTATAATCCTCAGTTTGGCTCAAATAATACTCTCCTTCCCCTTAACTTCATTTTTGCTGTTCCTTTAAAAGGAAATTGCAGATTTCTGTACTAGTTTTGCAGACTCCAATTTGGCTTAAAGTTTTTACACTCAAGTTTCTTCCCAAATTTAAAGCATTACTAATTAAATGTCACCTGAAGTCACTGACAAAAAACCCTTAACCCTCCAGATAACGCTATACTTATGAGTATATTACTAAACCCTTTGTGTTACATCAAGTACGCCAAAATAAAGTTAAAATCAGTATTACTTAAAACGTTTCCCAGTGTTTTAAAATCCAGGGGTACTAACTTTCACTAAGATATATAATCAGACAACTTAACTGGTTCCATTTACATTTAAGTGGAAAATTGGTTTTATTACCATTATTCCCACGTTGGTCATCAGCCACTTGAATATGGATCAGAAAATAGATACTTAACCTCAACATTTCTTAAACTCTTTACAGTCACATGTCTAAATTTTCCTTTCATTTATATGGTGTCCATGAGGTGATCTCCTGATTTGAGCCTGGGTCCTATGGGACCTGAGTCTAGATACTTTGGGGTAATGTTGGTGGATATTTGGGGTCATGCTAGGGAATCTGGATTCCATTATGTAGGACTTGGATCCCTGGGGTGGGTCTGGGCCTCTTGAGTGGATGTCTGGGTGTGTGTGAGTTGAATATGGGAACCCCAGAGGAGAGTTTGGGTGCTTGACATGATTCTGTGTTCCCTGAGTTGAGTCTGTTTCCCCTGACCTGAGTGAGGTTCCTTGAGGATGGTTCAGTCCCATTAGGTAGGTTGTGGGCCCCCTGTATTTTACCCTGAGTTGGGGCTTAGACCCCTATGGTGTACTTTGAGTTCCCAGGTATATTGCCTGGGGTGCTTGAGGTGAGTCTGAATTCATGAAGTGGATATTATTGCCCTTAAAGAGGTTTGGGTATCTGAGGTGATTCTAGGCTACCTGGAGCCTGTAACACAAGCTTGAAGGCACTGGGATATTGTCTGGGAGTGACTGAGCCGAGTCTGAACAGGATGATGTGATGTATACCAAAGGTCTTCTGAGTTTGGCCTGGCGTCCCTGAAGTTTGTTTGAGTCTCATTGAAGTGGGTTTGGGTCTCTTTCAAAGAGGCTCTGTGTACCCTAGGATAATGCTTTTGATGCCCATTGTGAATCTGTATAATCTGATTTGGGTCTTGGGTGGGTCTGTACTCTCCTAAATTGGATCGTGGGCCTTTTCATTTTGATCTTCAACTCAATGAGTTGAATCGGAGACCACCTGGTATGTTGTATGTAGTCTGATGAACTAAATCTGGATCCCTTAAAGAAGGCTGGGTTACCTGTTGATGTCACAGACCTCCTGAGTTTTATATGGAGATGACTGAAGAGAATTGGTAATCTAAATGTGGAAGTGTGGCACCCTGTGGTAGATGTGGGTCTTCTTGTGAGGGAATGAGACCCCTTAAGTGTTTAGTGTGGATGCCTGAGCTAAGTCTAGATGACCTAAGGTATTTCATTGGTCTCCTGAGTTGAGTCATGGGTGTGTGTCTTTGTCCTCCTGAGGCACCTTTGGGACCTTTTCCAGTTATCTTTGTGCATCTGAGGGTGGTATCTATGGATGCTATATCTGAGTCTTCATATCCAGTATTTTGGCTTGGTTCTCTTGACATAAGTATGGATTTCCAGAAATTAATCTGGGCTGTATGATGTTGGTCAATGCTTATTTCTAGGTAGGTGTGGGCCTCTCTGAGCTGTATCTGTGTCTTGGCTTCCTGTGCTGAGTGTGGGTCCATGAAGTAGGTTTGTGGTCTCTAACTTGGGCACAGTATCTAGTGCTGAGTGTGTGGTCATTAAGTTATTATTTGCAGATTCCTGAGTTGAGTCTGTGTAGCTTTAGGTGGGTCTGGTATCGCTGTTACACGTCTCAGGCTTCTCATTTGAAACAACTCAGTCATCCTGATTTGTGTCTAGCACCGCGTGCCTACTGTCTGGGTTCCCCTGAAATGAGTCTGGATCCTTCAACCGAGTCTTGTCTTTTGAATTGAGTCTAGTTCCCATGAGAAGACTTTGGAGTTCTTCTGTGCTGATTGTAGAACTACACTAATGGTTTTTTTCCCCAGAGGGATGACAGCTAATTCTGGATTTCCTGTGCTGTGTCTGTGTTTCCTTAGGTGGGTTTGAGATCCCACAGTGTGGTCTTGACCTCTATATTTTGGATCTGGAATTCATGAGTTGTGCCTCCAGATTCAAGTGTACTGTCTGTGGTCCCCTGACCTAACTCTCTTATGTGGGTTTCCTTATGTGGGTTGTGGTCTTTTTTCCCCACTTTCTTCTTTTATTGGGAAGCATATATCTGGATACACCTGGGATGCCTGACTTGGGTCCCTTGATGGTTATGGAGTCTCATGTGGTGGATCTGTTGTCTCCTAAGCTTAGTGTAAGTAACTGAAGACATCTGGGTTCTATAGTACTGTTGTGGGTTCCCAGGACTGTGTGTGGGCCTGCCTGAGTGGTATGTTTGTATGTACTCTGAAACAAGTCTTGGACCTGTAGGTGGATCTGAGTGTTCTTTTGAGTATCTGAGGACACTGCTGTTGTCTGGAGATGCCTGAGCTTAACCTAACTCATTCCTGTGAATTAGGTTTAGGATCCCTGAGGTGTATGTATGGCAATGAATATGGGTCACCTGAGATTATTCTGTGATACCCCCTGACGCATTTGGTTTCTCTGAAGTGTGTCTGGGTCTCCAGAGCTGAGCCAAGTTACTTTGAAATTGATCTGCAGTCTGCTGAGGTGGTTCTGGCAATTCTGAGGTGGATTGGGACTATTCAAACTGAATCTGCCTCTCTAGCTTGGGTCTGGGATTTCCAGAGGTGAGTCTGAATGCTCTGAGTTGACTTTGGATCAACTGAGGTGTTTCTAGGCTTTTAATATGTTGTCTGTGGAATTCTGTGTCATTGAGATGGATTAGGACTGGCCAGTATCAGTTTGGGGTCCCTGAGGTGTGTCTGGGATCCTCTGGAGTATTTTCTGGGGATGTATGTACTAAGTTTGGTGCCCATGAACTGACGTCAGCTTTTCTAATCAGAGTCTGGGTCCTGTGGACAGAGCCTGCGTTGAATTTGGGTCTGTTTGAGGTGAGTCTGTGTTAGTCATATATGTCTGAGGCCTCCTGGGGTGGGTCTGGGGACCTCATAGATTGATATCTGGGAGTGTGTGAATTGAATCTTGATCCCTTGATGTAATCTGGGGTCTCTAGAGGTGTGTTAGGTTACTTGAGAAACTTCTGGTTTCCTTGAGTTGAATCTGTGTCCTCCAAACTGAGTTTTGGTATCCTGAGGATGGCTTGATTCCTTTAAGTAGGTTGCGAGCCCCATATCTTTTACCCTGTGAACTTGCAGTATGTTTCTGTTTTCCAGGTCTGTTGCTGAGGAATGCCTAAACTGAGTCTGGATTCCTGAAGTTAGTCTTCTTTGCTCTGAAGTAGATCTGGATCTGAGGTACTTCTTGTGGATTTCGAGCCACTTGATTATGGGTCACTTGAAATAGATTTGGTTTCTCCTAGTTGGGTCCGATGTCTGCAGAACTGGGCCAGTGTACCTTGAAGTGGGTTTGAAGTTCCCCTACATGTCATAACATAAATATATGTAATATAAATAATAAAATATTTATGTGTATAATTATATATAAAATTGTGTAATTATCTGTAAAACATATATTTTTATATAAACCTTATGATAACCATAAAGCAAACACCTACAGTAGATACACAAAAGATAAAGAATGGAATCAGAGCATACTACTACAGAAAATCAGCAATTTACAAAGGAAAGCAGCAAGAGAGGAAGAAAGGAACAGTGAAACTACAACACAGCCAGAAAATAGTAGGACAGCATTGGTAAGTGTTTACCTATCAGTAGTTAATCTAAATGTAAATGGATTGGATTATCTAGCGAAAAGACATAGAGTGGCTGGATGGATAATAAAACAACCAACTACATGCTGCCTACAGGAGACTCACTTTACCTGTAAGGACACACATAGGCGCAAAGTGAAGGTATAGAAAAAGATATTCAATGGAAACCAAATGAAAGTAGGGTAGCTATAATTATATCAAACAAAATCAACTTTAGCCAAAACATTAATGAGACGAAGATGATCGTACTTTAGCCCAGCGGTCCCCAGCCTTTTTGGCAGCAGGGACTGGTTTCATGGAAGACAATTTTTCCATGGACTGGGAAAAATTGGGGGTGTTGGGGGGGGATGGTGCTGGCTGTAATGCGAGCGATGGGGAGCAATGGGGAGTGGCAGACGAAGCTTAACTCCCTCACCTGCCGCTCACCTTCTGCTGTGCAGCCCAGTTCCTAACAGTACTGGTCCGTGGCCCAGGGGTTGGGGACCCCTGCCTTAGACCACCTAAATATATCAAGGAAGCACTAACAGATCTGAAGGGAGAAAAACACATATTACAGTGATAGTAGGGGACTCCAGTACCTCATTTTCAACAGTAATAGATGATCCAGGCAGAAATTCAACAGCGAAACATTGGATTTGAACTATACCTCAAACAAATGGACCTAACAGACATTTTTCAGAACATTCCATCCAACAACAGCAGAATACACATTCTTCTCCAGCGCACACAGAACATCCTCCAGGACAGACCATGTGATGGGTCACAAAACAAGTTTTAACAAATGTAAGAAGATTAATATCATACCAAGAATCTTTTCTGACCATAATGGTATGAAACTAGAAATCAATAACAGAAGAAAAGTTCAAAAATTCACAAACGTGGAAATTAAGCAACACATTTCTGAACAAACAGTGAGTCATAGAAGAAATTTAAATATCTTGAAACAAATGAAAATGGAAACATATATCAAAACCAGTGGGGTACTGAAAAAGCGGTTCTAAGAGGCAAGTTTATTGCAATAAATGCCAACATTATGAAAAAAGAAAGATCTCAAACAAACACCTCAAGGAAATAAGTACAAATTAAGACCAAATTTTCTAAAAAAGGAAGGATATAACAAAGAGTAGAAATAACTGAAATAGAGACCAGAAAAAAAAGGAAAAGATCAAAGAAACTAACAGGTAGATTTTCAAAACGATAAACAAAATTGAGAGGCCTTTAGCTGGGCTAACTAGGAATAAAACAGAAAAGACTCAAATAAAATCGGAAAAGAGAAAACATTACAATTGATACCACAGAAATAGAAAGATCCTAAGAGACTAATGTGAACAATTTTATGACAATAAATTGATAAATTCTGAAAACATACAACCCACCAAGGCTGAATAATGAAGAAGTAGAATATCCGAACAGACGAATAACAAGCAAGGAGATTGAATCAGTAATCAAAAGCCTCCTAACGCAAAAAAGCCCAGGACCGTATGGTTTCACTGATAAATTCTACTAGATATTTAAAGAATGAATGCCAGTCCTTTTCAAACTCATTCAAGAAACTGAAGAACAAGAAGTACTCCTAAACTCATCTCATGAGGCTACTACTCTGATACCAAAGCCAGATAAGGACACTACAAGAAAAAGTATACTATATAGACCCATATCCCTGATGAAGATAGATGCAAAATTTCTCAAAATATTACCAAATGGAGTTCAATAGCTCATTAAAAGGATCATTCACCATGATCAGGTGGAAGTTATCCCTGGGATGCAAGGATGGTTCAAAACTTACAAATCAGGAAGTATGACACACCGCATTGTTAATGAAAGATAAAAATAATGTAATCATCTCAATAGATGGAGAAAAAGCACCTGACAAAATATAATGTCTTTTCATGATAAACATACCTAATAAACGGGGTATAGAAGGTATGTACTTCAACACAATAAAGACCATATACAAAGCCAGAGATAACATCATACTCTAGGCAGAAAGGGTAAAATCTCACCACTCCTATTCAACATTGTACATCAAGTCCTAGCTAGGACAGTTGGGCAAGAATAAAAAATTAAAGGCATCCAATTTAAAAGGAAGAAGTAAAATTATCTTTGTTTGTAGGTGATTTGATATTATATGTAGAAAACCCTGTGGAGTCCACCACCAATTGCTAAAACTAATCAACAAATTCATTAAAGTTGCAAGATACAAAATTTACATATAATTGCATATTTGTACACTAACAACAAAACATCTGAAAAACATAAAATGGTCCAATTACAAAAAGCATCAAAATAATAAAACACTTAGAAATAAATTTCATGCAGGAGGTGAAAGATCTGTACATTAAAACAAAAAGGCTTTGATGACGTTAGGAAAAACATGGAAAAATATCCCATATTCTTAGATCAGAATAATTAATTGAATTTCCCATACTATCCAAAGCCATTTATAGACCGAATGAAATCCCTATCAAATTTCCAATGGCTTTAAAAATTTTTTTTGCCACGCCATGCGGTGTGTGGGAGCTTAGTTCCCCGACCAGGGATTGAACCTGTGCCCCCCTGCAGTGGAAGTACGGAGTCTTAACCACTGGACCACCAGGGAGGTTCCTCTGATGTCTTTTATAGAAATAGAAAAAGCAATTCTAAAATTTGTACAGAAGCACAGAAACCCTGAGTAGCCAAAGCGATACTGAGAAAGAAGAACAAAACTGGAGGCATCACACTTCCTGATTCCAAACTATTACAGAGCTAGAGTAATCAAAAGAGTATGATACTGGCATAAAAACAGACACCTAGATCAGTGGAACAGAATCAAGAACTCAGAAATAAATCTCCCAACTAATATTTGACAGGGCAACCAAAATGCTCAATGGGGAAAGAATGGTCTTTTCAATAAATGGTGTTGGGAAAACTGATAACCACAAGGAGAAAAATGAAATTTTACTCCTATCTTACACTATTCACAAAAATTAACTTGAATTACAGATTTAAGTAAGTCTATAAGAACTGGGACCGTAAAACTCTTAGATGGAAACATAGGGGAAACACCTCCTTGATATTGGTGTTGGCAATGATTTTTTTGTATATGACACCAAAAGCACAATCAACAGAAGCAGAACTTAACAAATTGGATCACATTAAACTAAAAAGCTTCTGCACAGCAAAAGAAACAACAAATGAAACGGCCATGTATGGAATGAGAGAAGATGTTTGTAAGTCATACATCTAATAAGAGGTTAACATACAAGGTATGTGAAGAAGTCATATAACTCAATGCCAAAAAAGTAAATAAACAGTGTGATTAAAAACTGGGCAGAGGAACTAAATAGAAATTTTTCCCAAGAAGACATACGATGGCCAACAAGAGCAGGTAGAGATGTTCAACATTGGTAATCATCATCAAAATGCAAAACAGAACTACAATGAGCTATTATTGCATACTTGTTAGGATGGCTATCATCAAAAAGACAAGAGATAGCAAGTGATGGAGAGGGTGTGGAGGAAGGGAGCCCTCCTACACTGTTGGTGGGAATGTAAGTTGGTGTAACCACTATGGACAACAGTATGAAGGTTCCTCAAAAAATTAGAAATAGAGCTACCATATGATACAGCAACTGAGTTTCTATGGATATATAGAAAGAAAATACAAAGCAGTATCTCCAACAGTCAAGATATAGAAACAATAGTCGAGATACGGAAACAGGGCATTTCCTGGTGGTCCAGTGATTAGGACTCTGCGCTTCAACTGCATTCAGTCCCTGATTGGGGAACTAGTACCTTGCATGTGGCATGATGCAGCCAAAAAAAAAAAAAAGAGAGAGAGAGAGAGGTGGAAACAACCTATGTCTATTAATGGGATGAAAGGATAAAGAAAACGCTGCATCTTTACCCCTTCATCATGTTATCTATCTATCTACCTATCTATCTATCTATACAGTGTATTATTATTCAGTCATGAGGGAGAAAGAAATTCTGCCATTTGGCAAGGCAACATGGATGAACCACGAGGGTATTATCCTAATTAAGTCAGGCAGAGAAAGCAAAATACCATAACTGCTTATACATGGAAACTAGAAAAACTGAACTCATAGAAACAGATAGGGTTGTAGTTACCAGGGGCTGAGGGAGTGGGGAAAATGGGCAAATGTTGGTCAAAGTGTACAAACTTCCAGTTATAACATGAATTAGCTGTGGCAGGATCAAGATACAGCATGGTTACTGTAATTGATACTGTATTGTGCGTTTGAAACTTGCTAAGAGAGTAGGTCATAACTGTTCTTACCACAGAAAGAAATGGTTAACTCTGTGGCATGATGGAGGAGTTAGCTAACTCTTTGTTGGGAATCATCTCTAGTGTATGTGTATTAAATCAACACATTGTACACTTTAACTTTATTTATTGTTATATGCCAAACAATCTCAATAATGCAGAAAAAATAAACTGTCAAATAAGTCCAAAGATTTAATTTCTGAATGGTTGGTTTTTGGAGATTTATTTTGTTCCTTTGAATAGGCCATGCTTTCCTGTTTTGTTTTGTTTTTTTTTTGTCTTGGTTTTTGTTTCTCTGTTTTTTATCTCTTTTTTGAAAATCTGGCATTTGTAATAAACATTGCAGTCTGGGTTGGTGCAGGAGAAGACATTTACTAACTATTATGGAGAGAAGATTTGGGTCTTCTCAGGCCTTTTCTGGGTATGTGCTTCTGTAGGCTTCCACATGTAGTTTTTCTTCAATTGTTTCCTATATACATCTACTTTTACAAGCCTTATTTTTCTAAGAGGCCCAGTCTTGTTTCTCCTAGGGCCTGAGATGTTCCATTATATTCCTGTTCCCGTAATCTCTTGTACTCAGCCATTTGCAGGTCTTTACTCTTCTGGCAGTTTTCACATGCTGTGGCACCTGCCATTGTTCAGTGGCCTCCAACCTATATCCAAACGATGCTTCCAAACCTTTCTGAGCTTTCAGTCAGTGAGGACAGAAACCAACCCTTTGGCTATCATCAGGCCATAAAACGGCAAACATTTGGTTTTTTTTTTTTTTTTCTTCCATCCTGTAGGAGGAACCAGGGATAGGTTATTTCTTTCCAATTGCAGGGTTTTGCAATTGGAAAGAAACAATTGGAAAGACTGGGAGGAGTTGGGACAAGAGCAAACAAAAATGCTATGGAATTTCGTAACATTCTGAGTGTGGATTTTTCTGATTGTGCACTTGCTTGGTTGCTGCAGATCCTGACTGGTTTCTAGAGCTCCCACAAAGGTATTTGAATTAATATATTATTGTTGAGTTGGTGTTGGAATGCGGATGGGATCCTGGAGCTTCCTAGTTTGCCATCTTGATATCACCTCAGTCCTTGAATATTTTTCTGTTACCTTTAAGAATAATTAAAAACCCAGTATAAAAATCCATGACCACTGCTGGAAGAAGAGGGGGCGCTGAGAATTTCTCGCAGGGCTGTATTGAGTAAGTATCTCCTTCTCTGCCCTTATGATGCTTCCCCTCTCTTGTTTTTTTTACTTTCTTTTAACTGGCTCTCTTTAAATACCTTGGATACCACAAGCTTTGTTTCCTCTAAACAAGTTACTTAAAGAGTAGTAACTCCCTTCTCAAATTTTGTTTGCTTGATTTTTACTCATCCTTCAGATTTTAATTCAAGTGTACGTTTAATACCTATAGTTTTTCCATAGCTCATTATTATAGCATTGTGCTCCTCTCGTTTGTGAGTGGTCATTTTTACAAATTTATTACTTTAAAATGTTTCTGAGTGTTATCATAAAGCTGAATTGATAAGAGTAGTGCCTTGCACAGAGTATGAAATAAAGGGAGAAATACAATAGGGAGCATTGGAAGTGTCAGAAAAGGCTACTTATTGAGACTTAAATGTCTGACTCAGCTGGAAGGTATGAGATTTTACCCTATTTCATTTCTTCTCTGGAATAGAGAAGGCATCTTTCAGTCATCTTGAGGATGGATGTCAAGTACAAAAATTTCCAAGTAGATAGAATGAACTCAGATTTCTGATAAAATCGTAAGGCTGACTTGGCTGCTACCTCATGACTCATATGATATGAAATGTAAATTTATTCTTATATAATTGATTTTATATTGGATTGGCCAGGAGAAATTCACCTTAAGTAACATATTCTTCCCCTAAATTGAAAACTCAATTAGGGTAAAAGCTTCTTTCCTCATGTTTATGTGTTCCATATATAGCACATTCTGTATGAGGGCTTTGGCAAATAATGATTGAATAGTTTCTCTTTGCCCCAGATTGCCATCATAGAAAAGTGAATTTAGGTCTTGAGATAATTTTCTACAAATTTATACGATAAGTATTTCTGAGTTGAGAGTGATGAGTAAGTAGGTACGGGCATGTGAGTAAGCGTATAAATAAAATATGCTATCATTTGTGTATTCATCTGTAAATTATTTTAAACTATAATCAATCAATATTTCATTAACTTCTATGTCAGGTCATATAGGCCTACCTAATTCCTTTAATTAATAAGTAGTATGTAGTAGGTAAAGAAAGCCACGTGGTAATGCCCAAATAGATCATAAATTTTTCAAGGTGTGGAACTGGGATATTGCTTGTCCCATTCCAAAAATGAAAGTTAATATTGAGATAGATAAAAATTTTAATTTAAAAGTATCTAACTTCATTAAATTTCTTATGTATAACATTTCTAGTTGATTAATTGTGATAGAAGGAAGGTAGCTACCTCACTAGTAGTTATTGTGATGTCAGACATTCTGTACTCTGTAATCTCAGTCTCAACCTTGAGAGCTATTCTACTAGAATCCTCTCTTGCATTCACATACACGTGAGCCAACATGAAAGCTCCACTTTGCTTCTACCAGTTTTGGGGATTGTTTTTTCACTGATGTGGTAGTAAGTTATAGATACCTGGAATTTTTCTCCTCTTGTTTGTCTTAGTACTGGGGAAGATACTTTTGTTTTTCTTTAACCTCTTAAAATATCTTCTGTTTTTCTCATTTTTTTAATCTCATTTCCTATTTCTTATTCATTCTTCTCTTTCACTTAATCTTCCATTTTTGCAACCTTTATCCCTTCTCATTCTTCTCTGTATTCTCCTCTTTTCCATCTTCATCAAATAAAAAAATGTAGGATGACAAATCTCATTAATCATTCAACAAGATGTTGTTTTTCATGTTATGTTTACCTCTTCCCCTCACTATCTGACCCTTTTAGTACCTAATTCTCAAAAGCAGTGGTTAAGCTCATTGACCCCAATGACTGCCCCACTGTCAGCATCCAGTGACATCCCATGGCTAGTATCCATGGCTGAAACCTGCCAGGGCATTATTATTCATGAGTCGGTGGTCGATCCTCTCCACAGCCAGCTGTCTGACTAAACTTTAAGTATACCTGGAGCCGTAAGGGAATCATAGTTATGTTTAATTTCTATATTTGCTTCATTATAATTAACTATATTGGCTTTGGATTTTGATGCATTAAAAGGACTTTTATCTTCTTTGGAAACTATATTAAAAATGAAGCTTGAAGTTCTAAAACTCAAATTGTATTCAGCGTGTAATGCAGAACTTCAGTTTACAGGGATATAAAGTAGAAATTTGTTGGATTATATTGCTAAGTAAGTAAGAGACCTTATACTGGCAGACATTTTGGCTTAAATGGAAGTGTAATGAAATGTTTTTCTCACTCTAATTTTATTATGTTGTTCTTTATTTTTCTTTTCCCTTAGGAAACATTTAAACTCTGACATTTCAGGAGTCACTGATCAAGAAGGTGTCTTACATGGCTATAGACTGGAAAAGATCCAGTCAAAGGAGACATAAGGGTGGTCCTCCTGCAATACCCTATCAGGAGGGAAGAAATACCGCTTTCTCACACTTATAACATCTTCTGGAAGAGCTGTTATAACTGCCAGTACAGACACTGCAGGATATACCAATATCAGAGTAAGCCACCAGAGTTACGGTCTGTTGTATCATAAATGTAGTTTAGAAATTACTATAAAAAAGCAAATGAAGCAGAAAATAAAATGGAAAGTTTAAAAACTATTAATAATTAAATCCATATTACTCCACTTTACAGGGGGAAACAACTGAGTCCTTAAGGAAGTAAAGTAACTATCAGTGGTTACAATTATTCTGTGTTCTATTATTCTATTTAGCAAGGATTTGGGAAGAGCTACAAATTCCAAGAGTGTATAACGTAAGTGTATATGAGATGAGATGGAAGGAAAGAAGTGAGGGTATTTCAGGAATTTTATGCAATTAAAAAAATTGAAAGATATACTGTAAAAATCTTAGGAGGCTATGGTATAAAATATTTAAGAGACATAATAACCCATATCTCACAATCCTTCCTATATCTATTCCTTCAGACCACGGTAACTTTGGGAGCAGTATCAAGAAGTTGTCAGTTAAGCTGGTGGACCTCTCATTCTGCCGCCATCAACATATCCACCTGACTGAAAGTAACTCATCTGGAGTCATCCAGAAGACTGCTGGGTACTTACTGTATGAGGGCAGTTACCTTTGGGGGGGCATATAAAAATGTATGTAAAATTCTATGAAATAGATATAAACTTTCATTTATGCAAGATGAGTAAATTCTGGATATATGCTGTACAACATACTGTATACAGATTGACAAATCTTATACAATACACTTAAAAATTTAAGAGGGTAGATGTCTCGTTAAACAAGATAAATTTTAAAAGTTTAATATAAGATAGACAACTAATAAGAACCTGCTGTATAAAAAATAAATAAAATAAAATTTTTAAAAAAAGAAAGTTTATTTCCACTGCAATTCACAGATGTAATCTTCATGAGGATTACATAATCATATAGATAATATGTAAATATATATCATCACTATGTAAAAGAAGATGCATAGAGACATTTATTCTTAAGATCAAAAAGAAAGCTGGATGGTACTTAGTGACCACCTAGAGGAGTGGGATAGGGAGGGTGGGAGGGGTACATACGAGGGAGGGGATGGGGGATATATGTATGTGTATAGCTGATTCACTTTGTTATACAGCAGAAACTAACACACCATTATAAAGCAATTATACGCCAATAAAGATGTTAAAAAAATAAATAAAAATAAATAAAGCTGGAATATTTTCATTGAGAAAATTTGAGAAATAGAGAACTTATTAAAAATAATCTTTGAAACTATGGAAAGAACAGGAGGTTACGATTCTTGGATTGTAGCAAAACGAACAAAGGAAAAATGTTAAGCGTTGAGATCAAGGGATAACAAAATAAAGCCCTTGGCCTTTACTCTGAGTGTCATTCTGCCTGCTTGGATGAGAACAAATGGTGGGATAAGGATGGGTGAGAAGGAAGCAGAAATGATAGCTTGAACCAGACTAAAAGCAGTAGAGGTAGTCTGCCTAGAAATACCCAGCTAGGGGGATAATAAGTGACATCCAAATAAAGTTGCTGAATATGTAGTTTAGTTTTTATAATTTTGAAGTTTTCTCTAAATTCCCCCTACTATTTTCCTCTTTTAATCAGCGTTATGGTTATTTGTACCTAAGTCCATTTAATGGACCTCCTTGAAGTAAGCACGTGTTTGTCATGTCATTTGGAATTTATATGTGGTAGAAAAAAATATAAACCTTATATATTTTAATGTACTTATAAACAATGTTAAGCATATACATAATGTATAACTATGATGTATCTTATAATTCATTTATATTATATACCTATATGTAATGTGGATCTGTTACTTATATATTTAATATATGCCTATCTGTCTCATATATATATGGGTTATCTTTGTTTCCTTATCCAGATACAGCAGAGTAGTCCTGTTCTCTGTCTCTTTGGCAACCACTGGGAACTGGTAGGCCTGGTCACTGAGTCCTCAGTGGCCTGTTATGACCCAGTTCTTGTGATCAAGACAGCCCCCTACCTATCTTGGATGAGGTGGCTTATCAAGGCATCCCAGAAGCCACTGGATCCTATTTTTTCTCTACCCTGCAGTTTTTCTCCTGGGGTAGAACATGGTATACAAGACAGGCTTAGCCTGAACAGGGCCTCTACCATTTTGACCTCCCATGGATTCTCTGAACAGTCATGGAGGAGAAGATTAGGTACTTTCCCACTGAACAGACAGCACTGAAATCCTCCTCCAGTATTTTTTGGGTCAAATAATGGAGACTCTTTTCCTGGCAGTACACAGCTACGCCTTCAAAGCAATCAGCTCTCCTCCGCTAGCACATTCCCAGTGGTACAGTCTTGGACCTCTCCTCTTGCCAAATCATGGGATCCTTCTCCTACAGCTGTGCCCTGGAGTACCCCAGTGGCTGATATTTCTGATCCTTTTGTTCTTTCTGGACCTCAGAACACTCCAACACCTGATATACCTACAACCTGGAACCTTCCTCACAGAGACACAATGAAATATAAATATCAAACTATGACAGATTCACTAAGATCCTGGGTTAAACCTTTAGGTGGTATAATTGGGCTTCATACTCCACCGTTAGGTAATGCTGGTGGATCACATGTTCTGTTTTCAAGTGACATAGATGGATCAAAAGTTCATTCTGAGATTAATACTGTTCAGTCTCAAGTTCAGTCTAGTAAGGTTCCTTTCCATGGTCAACTTCTAGCTAGACTGTGGCTAGAAATTACACCTGGTGTTGGACCTTGGACCCATTTTGTGCCGGATAAAACAGGAATAGTTATGCAAATTCAGTCTAGTGAGGAGAGTGTTAGAGCCCAGATACATCATGTAGCTGATAGAGTTGATGCTGTTGTTAAACCAGTAACTTATAACTTGCAACCATGGGTCCCTTTAATTGTTAATAAAATTGATTCTGGACTCATTGCATACCAAGTGAAGAGAGATCCCAATATCCTATGGTAACCAATACCTTGGAACCCTGGTTTCAGCCCGTCTTAAATATAGTTAGATCCCAAAGACCTATAGAAAAGACAGAAGAATACAGGCTTCTCCCTGAATCTAAGTCAACTCAATTTTGGACTTCATCAACTCTTAATATGAACTTTACTTGGGCTCCATCTACAGTCAATACAATTACGTCTTTGGCCCAGTATAAGGCAAGTACGATCAGATCCTTAAGTCAAATGGGTAGAAGGAGTCCATTGAATAAACATGACACTATATAGTCAAACCCCAGATGCAGACTAAAGATACAACATGGCTTTTGGTTCATACAGTTACTAAGGTAAATGATCCTTTAATCCACTCTGAAGTTGGTACAATCAGACCATGGCCTCAGCCTGAAGCTGACATTGTCCAAACTTGGACCCAGTCAGGAATGCAACCAGGAAGACCTTTGACTCAACTAAAAGCCGATACAACCAAACCATGGTTAGAGACTAAAGGAAGCAGACCCTGGATTCAGACTAAATTCAAAATTGTCAGACCCAGAACTCAGGCTGAAGAAGGTAAAGATAGACATTGGATTCAGCCAGAAGCAGATGCAATCAAATATTGGACCCACACTGAAATTGAAACAATCAGACCCTGGAACCATCCTGAAGCTGGTACAGCCAGATCTTGGTTCTGGACCAAACCTGATCAAATGGGAGAGAGGACCCAGGCAGCCTTTAAAACACTCCACTCTTGGACTCAGCCTGAAGTTGACGTGGTTAGACCATGGATTCAGTCTGAAGCTGGTAGTATCAAACAATGGACAAAGCCTGAATCATCTACATTCAGACTCATGACACAGTCTAAAGTTATTACAGTCACAGCATGGACTAGGCGTGAAGCTGATGCTGTCAGACTTTGGTTGCAAACACAAACTGATAAAATCAGAACGTGGAGCCAACCTGAATCTCAAACAATCATTTCTTGGTCTGAGCCTGAATCTGATAGAGTCAGACCTTGGTTGAATACTCAAATGGATACGTGCAAACCTTGGATTGAGACAGAATTTGAAACAGCCCACTCCTGGGCCCAATCTGAAGGTGACCTAGCCAGATCTTAGACTCAGTTTGAAGCTGAAAATGCCAACCACTGGTTCCAGACTCAAATGGAGACAGTCACACTGTGGACAGAGCCAGTAATCAAAACATCCCACCACTGGATACAGTCCAAAAAGGAAATAGTCAAGCCCTGGAACCAACCTGATAAGGTAGAAACTTGGATACAACATGATACTAATACAGTCAGGCCCTGGGATGAGTTTGAAGGTGATAAGGATAGATTGTGGACTCAGTCTGAAGCTGACACAATGAGACCCTGGATTCAGTCAGTTATTGCTATAATCAACCCTGGGGCAAATAATGAAGCTGGTACATTAACACTCTGAACCCAGGCTAAATCTCCAAAAGTAAATCCCTGGACACAATCTGAAACTGAAACAGTCACATTGTTGACCCAGGATGAAACTGCAGCAGTAAATCACTGGACAGAAATAGCTGATACCATCACGCCACAGGTAAAGACTGAATTTCAAGGAGTAAAGTCCTTGACACATCTTGTGTCTAATACAGTCACACCATGGACTCAGGCTGAATCTCTAGCAGGAAACCTCTGGACTCAGCCTCTAACTGATAAAGTCACACAGTGGACTCAGGGTGAACGTTCAGAAATAAATCCACGGAAAAAAACTATAGCTGACACATTCACGTGGTGGACCCAGGCTAAATCTCTAGCAGTAAATCCCTGGGTGCAGTCTGACATTGATACTGTTACACCGTGGACGCAGACTGACTCCCTCACAGTAAATCTTGGACACAGCCTCTACCTGATACATTTACACAGTGGACCCAAGGTGAACCTTCAGAAATAATTCCCTGGACAAGAGCTATAGCTGATGCTACACCTTGGATTCAGGCTGAGACCCCAGCAGTAAATCCCTGGACACAGTCTGAAACTGACATAGTCACAGTATGGACTCAAGCTGAATCTTCAGCAGTAAATCCCTGGACAGACACTGCAGCTGGAACAGTTCCTCAGTGGACAAAAGCTGAATCACTAGCAGTAAATTCATGGACACAGCCTGTGGTTGATAATAGTCACGTGGTATACTCAGGCTGATTCCCCATCATTACATTTCTGGACATTGTCTGAAATGGATACAGTCACGACATGGACCCCAACAGAATCTTTAGCAGTAAATTCCTGGAGACAGTCTGAAACTGACAGTATCTCAACATGGACCAATAAAGTAAATCTAGAAATAAATCCCTGGATACAATATGAGACTGATACAGTCACAGCTTGGACCTAGGCAGAAACTTCGCAAGTAAATACCTGGACACATGCTGTAGCTGATGCAGCTCCATCATGGACTCAGGCTGAATCTTCAGCTGTAAATCCCTGGATCGAGGCTGAAACTGATACAGTCACAGCATGGACTCAAGTCGAATCTTTAGTGAATCTCTGGACAGAGACTGTATCTTCCACAGTCATACCACAGGCCCAGGCTGAATCTCTAGCAGTAAATCCATGGACACAATCTGCAACTGATGTAGACATGCTATGGACCCAGGCTGATTCGCTAGCAGTAAATCCCTGGACAGCACCTGCATCTGATAGTGTTATACAGTGGATCCAAACTGAACTTCCAACAGAAAATCAGTGGACACAGAATGTATCTGATACACTCATATAGTTTACCCAGGCTGAATTTCCTGCAGTAGAGACCTGGATACATCCTCTGGCTGATGTAGTAACACTGTGGAATCAGACTGAATCTCCAGTAGTGAATCCCTGGACAGAGGCTGTACTTTCTACAGTGACACCATGGACTCAGGCTGAATATCCAGCAGTAAATACCTGGACAGATGCTATAGCTTCCACAGTCACACAGCTGGCTCAGGGTGAATATCCAGCAGAAAAGCCTGAGGCACAGGCAGTATCTGATACAGCCATACTGCTGAACCAAGCTGAATCGCCTGTAGTAAATCCCTGGACACAGTCTGAAACAGATGCAATCACACAGTGGACTCAGGCTGAATCTGCAAAAGTAAATCCTTGGATACAACCTGTAGCTGACACAATCACATCATGGACTCAGGCTGAGTCTCTAGCAGTAAATCCCTGGACAGAGGCTGTTGTAGATACGGTAATACCATTGAACCAGGTTGAATCTCTTTCAGTAAATCCCTGGATAACACTTGCAACTGATACTGTCACACTCTGGACCCAGGCAAATTCTGAAATCATAAATCTCTTGACACAGCCCATAGTTGATACAATCACATTCTGGACCCACAGTATTTCTCTAACAGTAAACCCCGAGTCACAGTTTGATAGAGTTACTCAATGGAGTGAGGCTGAATCTGCTGCAGTAAATCCCTGCACCCAGTCTGAAACTAATCAAGTCACACCATGGACCTAGGATAGATCTCCAGCATCAAACCCCTGGACTCAGTCTGAAACTGACACATTCACATCATGAACCCAGGCTGAATCTCCAGCGGTAAAGCTCTGGACACAGTCTGAAAATGACACAATCACACCATTGACCCAGGGTGAATCTCCTGCATTTAATCCCTTAACAATGGCTGTAGCCGGTACAATCACACCATGCATCCAGGTTGAATCTCCAGCAGTGGATCCCTGGACAAAATCTGCATATGACACAGTCACATTGTTTACCCAGAGTATAACTCCAGCAGTAATTCCCTTAACGATAGCTGTAGCTGATAGAGTCACACTGTGGAATATGGCCAAAATTATACTACTAAAGCCTTGGCCACAGTCTGTGACAGATACACAATGGGTGCAATATGAGTCTCCCCCAGTATATCCCTTTGCACAACCTATATCTGACAAAGTCACACTATTTACTCAGGCTGTTACTCCAGAAGTAAATCCTTGGTCAAGGCCTGAAGCTGATACAGCCACACCATGGATCCAGGTTGAATCTTCAGAAGAAAATGCCTGGACAGAGGCTGGTTCTGAAACATTCACACCATTGATCATGGGATTTAAACCCTGGATAGAGACTGTATCTGATATAGTCACACCAGGAACCAAGTATGATTTTTCAGAAGCGAAACTTGGGATACTGCCTGAGGCAGGTACATTTGAACTGTGGACTCAGTCTGAATCTTCAGCAGGAATTCCCTGGACAGAGGCTGTACCTGTCGTAGTCACACAGTGGACCCAGGCTGATTCTCTAGCAGTAAATCCCTGGACACAACCTGCAGCTGATACAGTCACAAAGTAGACACAGACTAAATCTCCATTAGTAAATATGTGGACTCAGGCTCAATTTCCAGTGGTAAATCCCTGGACACAGTCTGAATCACTACCAGTAAATATTTTGACAGAAACCGAATCTCTAGCTCTAAATCCACCAATACAGCCTGAGGCTAGTACAGTCACATTGTGGATTCAGGCTGAATCGCCATCAGTAAATCTTTGGATAGAAGCTGTAGCTTCCAGAGTCATACCATGGACCCAGGCTGAATATTCAGCAGTAAACCCATTGACATAGGCTGTAGCGAATGCACTCACACTGTGGACCCAAGCTGAATCTCTAGCATTGCATCCCTGGCCAAAGTCTATGATGGATACAATCACAGAATGGGCCCTGGATGCATTTGCTCCAGGTGCAAATCCTCTGACACAATCCTTAGCTTCCGCAGTCCCATTTGGGGCCCAGCCTGAAACTCCAACAGTAAATCCTTGCATACGGTCTGATTTTGAAACACCCCCACCATCAACCCAGGTTCAATCTGCAGCAGTTAAACCATGGACACAGTCTGAAAATTACACACTCATACCATGGACCCAGGTTCAACCTCCTGCAGTGAATCCCTGGGCAGAGGCTGTAGCTTCTTCAGTCATACCATGGACTCAGGCTCAGTCTCCAGTAAATCCTTTGACAGAGGCTGTGCCTTTCACAGTCATACCATGGACTCATCCTGAATATTGTGCAGCAAAATCCTGGACAGAGACTGTAGCTTCCACAGTCACACTGTGGATTCAGGCTGAATTTCCAACAACAAAGACATGGACAGAGGCTATAGCTTCCACAGTCACACCATGGATTCAGGCTGAATCTCCAACAGTAAACACTTGGAGAGAGGCTGTAGCTTCCACAGTCACACCATGGACTCAGGGTGAAAGTCCAGCAGTAAATACTTGGACAGAGGGTGTAGCTTCCACAGTGGCATTGTGGACTCATGCCAGATCTCTAGCATTAAATTCTTTCACACAGAGTGTAATTGATACAGTCGTATTTTGGACAACGCTTAAAACAAAGAAACCCTGGAAACTGCCTCAAACGACGATGTTCATTATTTCACTGAATCCTCAAATTGATACTATTGGATCCTTGAACCAAGTTGAAAATCAAGGATCTCTTCTGTGGTCACTTCCTGAAATTGATAATGTCAGTACATTAACCTTGCCTGAATCTGGAGCACTTATGTCATGGATAGTGCCTTTTCCCCAAACAGCCAGACTCTGGCCCCAACCTGAAGCTGATATTAGCAGACCTTGGTTTAAAACCTCAGAAAGAATAAGATCCTGGGCTCAGTCAGAATCTCAAACAATGAGTACCTCAACCCAGTTTGGAGCTGGTAGAGTCAAACCCTTGGCCCAGCACGAAACTGCTACAGTCGTGTCATGGATTCAGACTGAAACTGGTATATTCCACCCATGGAACCAGTCTGAAGGAGACACAGTAAGATCCTGGAACCTTTCTAAAACAGGCTGTAAGACCATGGATCCAGACTGGAGCTGGTATAGTCAACCTCTGGGATCAGCCTAGAAGTAGTACAATCAGACCCTGAACCCAAGCTGAATCTGAAGCAGTCAGACCCTGGACACAGTCTGAAGCTAAGGCAATCACAGTGTTGACCCAGGCTGAAATGCAAGCAATGAAACAGTTGACATTAATACTGTCAGACCTTGGTTCCAAACTCAAAATGATGCAATAAGAGAGGGGACCCAACCTGAATCTCGAATAGTTACTACCTGGATCCAACCACAATTGCCAATAGTCCATCCCTGGATTCAGCCTGAAGCTAATGCAGTCAGATTTTGGACCCATGCTGAGGGTTATTTAGCCCAACCCTGGATCCAGGCTGAAACCCACACAGTCAGACTCCAGACTCATTATGAAATTGGTCCAAGAAAACCATGGACCCAGCCTGAATCTCAGTCAGTCACACTTTGGTTCCTGACTCAAAATGATGCAGTTAGGCCCTCATCCCAGTTTGAATCTCAGATGACATGTTCCAGGACCCAAAATGAATTTGGTATAATCAATCCTTGGACCCATTCTGAAACTAATTCAGTCAGATCCTGGACCAAGCTTGAAACTGGTACAGGCCAACCCTGGCTCCATCTTGACGCTGCTACAATCAGACCGTGGACCCAGTATGAAACTTTAGAAATCCATCCCTCAACCCAGCCTGAGGCTGATACAGTAGTAAGACATTGGTTCCAGACACAAATGGATTCAATCAAAATTTGGAACCAGCCTGAGGCTGATACATCTAGACTCTGGACCCAAACTGAAACAGAAACAATTCAAATTTGGACCCAGACTGGAAGCAAAGTAGTAAAGCCTCCAAGCTTATCTGAAGTTGCTATAGTCACACCTCGGTTACAGACTCAAAGTGATACACCTAGATCGTGGATTCAACCTGACTTTCAGTCAGTCAGTCTCTGGACCCAGACTGGAGTTGGTATAATTTGTGCCTGGTCTCAGCAAAGAGTTGCTATAAATCAACCCTGGGCATGCCCTCAAACCCAAGCAGTCAGACCCTGGAACATGTTGGAAGCCGATACAATCAAATCTTGGTTCCATGTTCAAATGAATAAAGTCCGACCATGGGCCCCTTCAGAATCTCAAATATTGAGTCTGGATGCAGGCTGAAGTTGGTACAGTTAATCCTTGGATCCAGCCAGAAACCCCGGCAGTTAGACCTGGGGCCCACCCGGAAACTGCTAGTGTTGCATCTTTTGCTATTCCTAAAGCTAACAAAGTCAGAACACGGGTCCAACCTGAAATAGAAATAAGGCCTGACATTCATTATAAAGCTGATATAATCACATCATTTGCTTCTCCTGAAGTTGAGCCAGATGGAACAACCCAATTAACTAGTCACGTTGACTCCTCATCTAAACATGTAACTTTTTTACCAGTAGAAACTGTTCCTTCACCAGGTGAGTATTTTACAGCTTTGTCAGCTGAAACAGCTGCAGTAGAAAGCCAAGGTCAAATCAATTCTCTCCAACCCAGTGACCTCCCAAATATTCTCTTTCTTACTCTTTCAAGCACATGGCTTTCTGGAGGAGTTGGCTACTGGAACTTTGGCAATAAATTACAAATTACCAAAACAAAAGGAAGCCTGATGTTCCGTCTACTTCTCTCAGCCCCCTTTCTCCATCTTTTTCCTTTCTTGTTCCTTGTTTTTTCCCATCCTCATGTTGTTTGTCCCTTTCCTGTTCAGCCTTTTCTTCTTGCACCTTCCCTTCATCCTGTACTTTCCGTTCTTGCTCAGCTCTTTCTCCTGTGGCCTTCTCTCCTGTTCTCCTTCCCTTAGCTGCTTCTGATAGTTCTCTACAGGGACTATCTTTCTCAAAATTTGCTGAAGGACCATTCTTTCTCATACTTTTTCATCCCTACGTGCTGCCCCAGCCACACCTTTAACAAACCAACCTTCTGTGATGCCTGCATCTCAATCTGGAACCAAGTCTAACCAGCCTGAACAAGATCCTCTCAAGTATTCAGAACTCAATATTTCCTTGGCTGAGTTTCGCCTAAGTGTGGTCTGGAGAGAGAGCCTCCGGGCTTTCCGGCTCTTCAAGACAGCTGTTATTTCTCATGAAACCACAGGCAAGTTCAGCCTAGTCATCTCTTTGAGTTGTTATATTTGGGACCATGTCTTTGTTGGAACCTAAAACCAGGGTTTCTGAGTAGATCAGAGGTCATGTTCTCAAATTTTGGCAGGACCAAACTTCAAATTATTACCTGAATGAGAAGAGGGGTAATGAATAATATAATCTTAAGAGATAGCCACATAATTGAGAAAGTACTATCTTACTTTTGCCAAGAATGGTTTAAAAGCTAAGTTTTACACAGGGCACAGTAGTATAGAAACACTTTTAGTGCTTAGAAATGGTTTATTATTCCACTTGAGAAATGAACAGAGATATTTTGGATTATTCTTAGAGTGTGCAGGCAACCTGTTACTATACCTAATGTTGTAGGGTTAAAAACATGTATTTCCAAGCATTTTGCCAAAGTTGAAGAGCTACAAGCATTTTCCTAAAATCTAAAAATAGGAAATCAACATGTTCAGGAAAAGGAGGGTGGTACCACTAACTACACCCTGTCCCACATGTGGATTCCTTCTGCAGAGTGTAGATTACTCCCTGGCGTTGTCCCACACTGTCCCAACTGCTGGGAGGCAGGAGTGGGTGAATTCTGTGCAACTCTCCTTCTCCCAATTCTGTGCTGGCTCTATACTGAATGAACAGTGGATCCTTACTACAGCTAGATGTGTGAATTTCATGTAAGTGTGAATATGTCCTTTCAAGCTTAAGGTATCATTATAAAATATGAACACTTTGAGTTTGTTAATGGTATATTCCTTTGAAGAAGCTAGATAGTCTTCCTTGGCTACAGAAACCAAATCTGGTACATCTGACTTGCAATACTCACATCTGATATATTTCCTTAAGAGAAAGCATCTCCTCTTGTAACACCTCATATCATTATGTATCTCAAAATTAGTGTTTTAGCTATTTTTTTTTCAGGGAAAATTTCAGGTTTCAAATCAATGTGTTTGTAAATTATAAAAAGATATCTTAATTTTATAAAACTTTACCTATAAAAGGATGGTATCTTGAGTTTAAATCATAATCTATGTTGGAATCACAGTTTTGCCTTTTATGACTTTAAGTATCTTGACTCTTAAAACTCAATTTATTGATCTGTTCAAGGATGATAACTACCTCAAAATATATTTTGGGTATATAATTTTATTTCTGATTGTGAGATAGTGAAGTAAAACCATTAGTACAGACAAGGATCAGAGAGAAAGAGTAACTGTCCATAGTCTCAGATCTTGTAAGTGGGATATTTCAATTTCTAACTTTCTAAGTCTATATCACTAAATGTTAAACACTATAAATACTAGGATGTAAAATAATTTATTTTGTTAGGAATTTTCGATAAGGATTTAGATTGCATTGTAATATTTACCTTCTCATTCCTGAAGGTGTCCACACATATTGTGCCTAACAAGACATTGTGTGTTTGCAACAAGTAGAGAAGAGGAGTCTTACTTTAGTGTTCACCTAGACTTCATCCGATTCATATGATTTTTTTCACATTGAAATATGTAAAAATAAAGTGCTTGCTAAATTTTCTCCCCAGAAAAAACTCAGAGGCATTGGCCCTGGTCCAGATGGGGCTTATTGATCTTCAGAGCCCTGCCCAAGCTCAAACCATAGGTATTCATCATGGTATGCCCTACCTAGGTCCCAAAGGACTTTGGGGACCTGGGCTAATCTTCCTGAAGTAGTCGCTACGTTTTCAACCCCTGGTGCTTCCTGTCTGCCTGGAGGAGAGCCTAGAGCAAGAGAAAAACATACAACTATATGACTGCTGGCTACCCAGTTGGTCCCTCATGAGAGGTGAGTGATGCAGAAGACACTGGAATTGGATGACATTGACACATTTAGAAAGAGAGTAATATTCTCTCATGTGTAGTAGTAGATTTGTTATCTTTCTCTTCAGCCATATTTCTCCTGCTAATCTAGGCCATAGCTAAAAAACCCTCTCTATTCTCTGTTTTCCACCAGGAAGTCCTGGAATTCTGCAAAAAAAAGGCATCTAAGCATCCTGCAGGTCAGCACATGTGCCCAGTTTTGGCCCAAACTGAATGAATTTACTTTCTGCATGGAAGCCAAGAAAGCTATGGGGGAGGCTGGCTGTAAGGTGATAAGTTGAGGGGGTATGAAAGGCAGGGAGAAAGAGAGGAATATCCTTCAACATAAGAAGTTACTTTCTCACATCCTTTAAAATATCCATGATTATCTGTTTCCTTGTTTCTTGCAGGGTGACCTGGGGGCACCTCTTGTGTGCCATCTACAGCAAAAGGACACATGGGTGCAGGTGGGAATCTTGAGTCACTTTGATGAACATTGCAGAAAGCCATACATCTTCAGCTAAGTGAGCCCTTTCCTTTTCTGGCTCCAGGGAGTTACACGACCCAGCCATACACCCTGGTCCAAGCAAGGGCCCATGACTAGCTCTGCTTCCATCTCCCTTTCAGTCTCTACCTCTGCAAATGCCTCAGCTTTTACCTCCACTCCTGCTTCTGTCCGGCCACACTTCATCTCTCTGCCACAGCCTCTGAGTAAGGCCCAAGCAAATGGTAATGAGGGATGTATGAGAAGGAAAGAAAGAGAAGAGGATAATGAAAGCAGAAAAGGAGGAGGGGAGAAAACGCTTTTCCTGATAAATGCATGAGTATTTATACCAGGCAGGCAATAGGAATCATTTTTCTTAGGCTTACAAATGCATTTCATCCTTGTTGTATTATTCAACTTTCTTAATATCCCCATATGATATAGATGACACAATCATTCTATTCATCTTAATGTATTATTCTGAAACCCAGAGAAGTACATTGGACTGACCATGTTCATAAAGACAAAAGAGGAATGGCGCTAGCACAGACACTCAAATTTCTTATTTTTCTAACACAAAGTTCTTTACTACCACATATTGCCTTATAAAAGTAATTGTAGAATTTTAAGTTAAATATGTATTTTGTTTTGTTGACAAGTAATATGTGATGATTTCTGTAGGTTACTGTGTACCCAACTATGTTATATTTTAATGATTGTCTTTCTCCTTTCCTTGACTATTACGAAATGAATTACACTCATCAGCAGCTATTTCACGTTACTCTTCTATCCTTACAAATTTATTTTGATTGAATCATATTCCTACACATTACATGCTCACTTAAATCTATTTACCATGGCTCATATTGCCATATCCACAGTGAATTATGCTTTTAAAACATGAATGAGGTCATCTCAGTTTTTGGTCAAATTCTTCAAAGTTTTTTTCACTCAGAGACCTCAAAGACTATACTTCAATGAAAATTCCAGTTTCTATGTTCATGTGTACTCTTCCCTTACTACTTTTTATAGGTAGGTTATTTCTACCATTTTATACACACACTCATAGACAAACACACACACGTGTGTATATATGTGTGTATATATGTATATATGTGTCTGTATGGGTGTTTATGTATATAAAATTTCATTGCTTCAACTCACACTTTTTGAGGCACTCTAAATTTTTTTAACATAAACTATTTGCTGAGCTTCAAACCTGAATGTTCAAATTAGTGTGTCTATTTGCTATATCACTAAAATTTTAAATGTAGTAAGCTCAACCCTCCAGTTCACTTAAACTAAAATTTTTATTTCTCTAACATTTTCAAGTTAAATTATTGTCTTTTATTGCCTTCTATGTTATTGTCTTATACTGTTGTAACGATTTAAGCTAACAGTTACGTAAGGATGACAATGGGAGAGAGAGGTGGAATAGTTTCCAATATAATGACTAAAGGAAATTTAAACTGGACCGTAAAGAAATTATGCACTTGGAGAGACAATAATAAGGGGAGAATTCTTTACAGAGGTACCATGGACACAAAAATGCAGATTTTGTGTTTGCAAGTCAATTTTAATAATAGATATGCTTAGCAGAGTAGTGAGAGGTGAAAAACTTTTATAGATGGGCTCTACATGAGAATCCTGCTAAGTTTGCTTTTACTGTTTTTTCCTCAGCTTTGGCAGATCGGATTTCTCTGAGATATGCCATGCCTTGGCAGGCCATGATCATCAGCTGTGGTAGTCAAATTTGCAGTGGTTCCATTGTTAGCAGCTCTTGGGTACTCACTGCTGCCCGCTGCGTCAGGAACATGTAAATTGGCGTCATGCAATTTCCAATACACTATAATCTAGTATCTCCAAATTACTTTGCCGAAGTCTTCTTTGGATAAGTGAACTTCATATTATGCCTGAACCATCTCTCTTAAACACATAGCATCTTTGCTTCAGGGTAAGCGAGACATTTGGCTCTGTGTTTGGCTGATTGGTATCTCTGTTAGTTAATTCTTCCGTAATCTCATTGTCTGTGATCTCAGACTCCATTCATAGACTTGATTTTCCTTGAGGTGAAGTAGGAACTCTGACCACATGGCTAAAGAAATACATGGGAATAGCTAATGTGGTATCTTTTAAGGACTCAAATTTCGTAGTGAATCTATTCTAATTGTTCTCTAAGTACACACATAGGAATCCTGAAGGCACTGCTGTAATACTGGGCCTGAGGCACCCTGGGGCACCTCTGAGAGTTAAGGTATCTACCATTCTACTGCATGAAAGATTCCAGTTGGTGAGTGGGGCAGCAAGAAATGATCTAGCATTGCTGCTCCATCAAGAGGTGCAGACTCCCATTCAGCTTTTAGCACCCACGGTCCATCTGAAGAACCTGAATAGCTCAGAATGCTGGCTGTCTGGGCCACGGATGCTTAAGCCAGGTTAGTAGTTATTTTACTTGTTAGGGCAGTAATTTTAAAACAAGATAGAGGGGGTGTTTTATATATATATATATATATATATATATATATATATATATATATAAACATATATATATATATAAACTGAGGTTACATTGATTTTTAACAGTATATAAGTTTCAGCTATCAACATTTTATTTCTACTTCTGTATACACTACCACTGCTTAACACGACAAATTTAGTTTCCACCCACCACCATGCAGTTGAACTCATTTATCCCTTTTGCCCTCCTTCTACCCCTCTTCCTCTGGTAGCCACTGATATGTTTGTTTTTCTTTGCTTTCTTTTATTCATCAAAAATCTTCAGAGACATCCAAATCCAAATCAAAATGAGATATCACCTCACACCTGTCAAAATAACTATCATGAAAAAGAATACAAGTAACAAATATTAGTGAGGATGTGGAGAAAATGGAACTCTCCTACACTGTTGGTGGGAATGTAAACTGGTGCAGCCACTATGGAGAACAGTATGGAGGTCCCTTAAAAAACTCAAACTAAAACTAAGAAACCAAAAAAAACTAAAAATAGAGTTACCATATGATCCAGCGATCTCACTCCTGTGCATTTATTAGAGGGTCCATATTTTTGATGTTGAAATTCAAGGAAGAATTCTAATCATGATTGTCTGCATTGCTACTTTTAAGATTTTATCCAAATCTGAAATTGTTTTTGTTGCATAAAATGACAGTTTTTATGATGTCTCCATTGAATTTAACAAATGAAAGCCAATACAAGGGAGGTAATTGTGTGGAGAGTCAACTTTCATAAACAAGGTAGAAAAAATATGCTACCAAACTCTTTTGTATCTTTAGAACAAAGATGTTTTTGTTTTGTTTCATTTGTTCTCTTTAAGAAAATGAAACTGGACTTGAAATTTCTGATTTTACGAGTGAGATTGGCCTTGTTAATTATGAAGAGTGGCATTTGAAAAATGAGCGAAGAGATTGGAATAGATAAGTGGAATAAGTTGATAATGATGACAATGATAAAATAAATGGAACATCTTAGCATAAAAACTTAGAAATAAAGCGATGATAGATAGAGATTGTGGTCTTATCTCCCCAGTTGGTGTTTCAGTATAAGCTATGTCTTATACTGACTTATGTCTTATACTGTCTTATGTCTTGAGCTTTTTGTTTTCCAACTGTTTTTTCTAGGAGAGACAGATGAAAATCCAGAAATATTACAGATGCAAGTGATGGGCACTTCAAGCTGTGCCCACCTCTCCCCTGACAGGGGCGGTTCTGTTGTGTGCTTCATTACACAAGACAAACACTCTGATACAAATGTGGTGAGCAGCTCTTTTTTTTTCTTTCAAATTCTAATTGACAGAAACTATAACTCTTTCCATACATAAAAGTGTAGTCCAACCCATCCATAAATCATAAATATAAGAAAGTGAGTTATTGCTCTGTGGGGGAAAAAACCAACATATCTTTAATTATAAAATGATTCTTCAAAAACTATGTTACTAACTTCTGGTTTATCTCACATTGGTTATACTTGTGTATCCAAACTGAACAGAGATTTAGTTGTATCCCAACAAATTAGGCAACTCATATGATTCATGTTCTTCTAATTATACAATCCTTGCTCGTCAGAGTCCACCATACATTAAACCTTTTTTTATTTTATTTTCCCTTTAGAAATGAAGTCTTTGTGGTCTAACACTGGTGGTTTTACTTGTGGGGTCCCTGCAAGAAGAATCTATTTGGTAATAATACTCATTTGCTTATGTACCTATTTAAAGTCTCCCTATTTCTCTCACTGCCCACTTCAAAATCTAGTATTAAGTAAGAATTTAAGATGGTGACTTGAATGTAAATTCTACCTTTAATTTCACAGAAACCAGTGAGCCCAGGCAGTGCGGTTATATGCAGACCAATTTCTGGGAATGGCAGCTGGAGACAGACAGGCCTCACCAGTCTGAAAGCACTGGCTACCATTGTGAGCTCCCACTTCTCATGGATATTATCCACTTCAGCAACAGCAGGGCATCCCCTAACCCAGGAATGCATGCTTTGGGTGGAAAAGCCCAAGTCCTCTAGTGTCCTAAGACAGCCAAACACACTGCCGCTCTCTTCAATAATAATTATAGCAGTACACACCCTTTTGTAAGTCAGTGGCTTGGTCAGTCAGTGCTAATCTATTAGGACGATGACAAAAAGAATATCAAAACAACATTACAGAGATTAAGGCCCTACAAAATCTAAGTAGATATTTCATAAATAAGAAACATCCTATGAATACTATTTTAATATCATTTTGGAAAAGAAAACGCCTAACTATTTCAAATTAAACAGGTGCAAAAATATAATATTCATAGAAAGTTAAAAAAAGGACTTTAAAATTAATGAAAACATTTAATTCTTTATATTTTTAAAACTAAGTACTGATGTAGTTGAAAAATCAGAAATATTCCATGATTCCTATATTAGAAAAGAAATAATTTTGCAAAAACGAAATTCCTAAGAAAGCATGATATTTTAGTCTTGAAA